>NW_024070205.1:9153867-9248618 GCF_014754425.2 Oryx dammah | reverse complement strand
GCCGCCGCGTCCATGACCGCGACCCCCCGGCCGAGGACAGCCGCCGCCGCCGCCGCCGCGCCCCGGGCCGCCCACCCCCGGCCCCGCCGGTCCCCGCGCTCTACCGCCCGCCGCCCGCGCCCGCCGAGGTGAGCTCGGCGCGCGGCCCGACCCCGCCGGCCCCGACCCCTCCCACACCTCGGACCCGCGGCCGCTCCGGCCGCCGCCTGACTGAAGCGCCGCGGTCGCCTCTTCGCCGCTCCTTTCATCACCCCGGCTCCCCTGCGCTCCGGCCGCGGACGGGGCTCGTCATCCCCGGCTCTGCGCCTCCTGCCGCCGCCGCCGCTCCCCTCCCCCTACTCGCGTTCTTCCTCCTTTTCGCCTTATTATCGCCCACTTTCTTCCTCTCACCCGCTCACGCTTTTGCCCGCTTTTCTGGTCCCCCTCCTTTCCCCCACCCTCCTCCACACACCTAAGGGAAAAGGAACGCCAGCCCCGATTTGCCGCAAATGAACCATTTTAGCGTAACTTTTTTTTTTTTTTTGCTAATGCGAGAGACCGTTATAAAGGATGAATCGGTGCAGAAGGGTGGTGGTGAGGGTCCCGGTCTGGATCGAGAGGTGCCCGCTCCAGTCTTCTCTTCACCCCTGTCAGTTAGGGAGCTGCCGAAGGCGTGTGAGACAGGTCGCTGGGGGTGGTTCTTCCTCAAAGTCCAACCGAAGACTGCAGTGAGACGCGGTTGCGGGCCGGCCGCTGAGGAGTTGGTGGGAATACTGTTATCATTTGCTAAATATATTATGACATAGCCGGTGCCTCCGTGAAAGCTCCCTTGACCTTGTGGGGCTCCTCCTCCGCTGGCTGTCCGTCCCCCTCTGGAATTTCCCGGACGGATGGCTGAGGTACTACAGCGGGGGAGAAAAGCCTAGATCCTCGATTTTTCTTTTCTTTTCTCTTTTTCGTTGGTTTTTGTGCTGGAGGTGATTTCTCTATTAGTGACTGTCTAAATGTGTTCACTCCGTTTTCCTTTTTAAATGGATTTTCTTTTCACCTCAGCAAGACAGGACAGACTTCGATGTGAGAATGGCTGTCACTCTGGAAGAAGCTCCGTGGCTGGGCTGGATCTTGGTGAAAGCCCTGGTGAGGTTTGCCTTCATGGTCGCCAACAACCTGGTTGCGATTCCATCCTACCTCTGCTATATAATCGCGCTTCTGCCCCTTCGACTGCTGGACAGCAAGCGGTACTGGTACCTTGAAGGAATGATGTACAAATGGCTTTTAGGAATGGTGGCTTCTTGGGGATGGTATGCTGGATATACAGGTAAGAGCATGAACAGTTTTTTAAATGCATGTTTAAAAGTGTGTAATGTTTGCCTTAAATCAGGAGCCATGTTTTTTTAAAAAAATGCGTATTACACTTCAAGTGGAAGATGCTTTGACTATTGTAAACACAGAGACCAATTCTATTGAGGTTTTTTTTTTTTTTTTAAGAATCCTAATTTAGAAAGGATGATATTTTCAGAAGTATAATTTCATAGTTATATATTGATAAATGCCTTAACTAATGGCTTTTAATGATTGATATGTACTAAAACCCATCAGTATAAGCCGTCCTAGAGGAGTAAGAGTGAGTTTTATAGGACTTCAGGGGTTATAAAATGAAAAGGTAAGATGTTTAGCTCATAATCATTGGGCATTAAGGAAAAGTACTGAGCCCTATTTGTGCTAAGATAGTTTAATAAAAGTTTTTTCATTTAATGGTGTATTATACTTGTGTTCACATTTGAAGCCAAGCAAAGGGTGGCTTTTTTCTGTTATGTATGTTTCCTTTGTTTACTAGAATCTATATCTTATCTGATAATTTTATATTAGAATATTAAATGTAAGAAATTAAGTTTTATCCCTGTTAAGCTAATATATCTTCAGAGTGTCTTTTAATAGATTTTTAATTTCTGCAAGCGTAATACTATTCTAAAGTGAATTTTAAAGAACTGAATGAGAAGCAGTGTTTATTTTCTGCTTATAAGCCTTACAGGCTTTGAGAACTTGTGCCCTGGTTGTGAAAATTATGTACTAGTATATTTATTTGACAAAGCATTCAGGTTTCTGGCCCTTGTCTTGGACATTGAGGCTTTATCATAGAATTTTATAACCGATAGGCTCCTTAGAGATAGTGCCACAGACGCTGCGGTCAGTGGAGTCTGTAGCTCATATCTTGGAAGAGTGAGCAGGGTACTTTTAGGGTTGAACAGCACCGCAGATCCCCACTTAAAATTTTCTGTCTCCCTCTTTCCTGCCCAGGCAACATCCGCAGATTTTATGTACACACACAAGGGCACTGCCAGCACACAGCTTTTATGGAGCTAGGTTAGAGTGCTCTTAGTTGCCCCAGATGAAGCCTTTTCTCCTTCTGGCAATGCCATTTATTATTCTACAAGACCCGAACCCCCAGGGATAGTATATGCATTGCTTCTTTGTTATGTATCTTGTTGAGATTCCAGTGGTCTTTAGATATGGTAGGTGAACTTCTAGTCCTCTTTAGGGGGACCTGGTGGTAGCAGCAGTAGCAGGAGAGAAAAGAAAACAAAGTAAAAATGAAGTTTTTGTCTATGGTGCTGAATTTTTACCTGTGCTGCACTGCTGTCATAGAATCGCTTTGCTCTGTAGAGTCTGAGCTTCCCCCAATATGCTAGGCGGTACTAGTGGTTTGTTCTTTGCACAATATACTTAAGTTTGCTTGTTTTAAATGAGCTCATAGTATTTCTAGATATAAGTTCTAGAAGTTCATTCTACTGAAAAATAATGAAACTACTGAAACATTTGTGCCTGTGTGTGTGTTTGTGGAATATTTGTGTGTAAGTGTTAGCATGATGAGAAGCTGGAAAAAAATAACTTGGCATTGACCTTGAGATTGTAAGTTCAGTGGTGCTGACTGAAGTTAAAGTTAATTATGCTATGGCTACAGCAAGGCTGCAATATAATTTTTAAGCATATTTTCTTGGAATGTTTCTTCCTTACTGCCTATAAAACCACGCAGTTTCTTTGGCCACCTGCTTGGAAGGTGGTCTTGGCATGCTCTGCATATTTTAGTCTCTCTGAAGCATCTGTTCTCCTTCAAGGTACTGCTTTTTGACCATTTGATTGGTTTGTCTCATTTAAATATAGAATATCTTGGTATGTGCATTTTAAATAGTCTTCCTATAGGTAGACTACTTCTCAAGGGTCTGGTCATAACAGAACACAGACAAGGTCAAACAAATGTAGGAATGACTTTTGTTTAAAGCCACAACTGGGTCTAAAGAAGCAAACATAAGCAGGGGTTGATGAGCAGATATACACACAAGGGGGTTGTGTTGGGCTTTGTTTGGATTATATGTTTCATTTCTTACCTTTATATCAAGGAGAGGGTGGGCCTGAGTTTTTTTTTTCACCTTCCCCTTTCCCTGTTTTTAAGTTTCACACATGGAAAATTGAGCATTGCCAAAGCAATGCTGCTCAGGGTATCTAGTATGTTTATGTTTTAGAATAAAAATTGCCAGACTTTGTTGAAAAACCACTTCTAAGGAAACCTTAAATGTTAATTAGCTAACTGTTAACTAGGAAACTGAAAATTGAATATTGGTATAGAATATCAAATTTTCAAGTTGTGACATTCAGTCTAAGGTAAGTAAATTATTCAGCTTTGCTGCGGAAGACTTATGTTGATTATATAATCTACGCTGCCCCATATAGTAGCTGCCAGCCATATTTGACTATTTAAATTAATTGAAATAAATTTAAAACTCAGTTTCTCATTCACACCAACCACATTCCAAGTGCTCAGTACTAGGTGTCTAGTGGCTACTGTAGTAGACAGTAGAGATAACAGAACTTTCCATCATCACAGGAAGTTCTATTGAATAGAGCTGATAAACAGTAGGTGTGACTTTTTCCTATTTCTTAGAAAAAGTGCATTTTATCTTTATAAAAGAATTTTTTCTCAACATAATTCTAAACATTTCTTTTGGGGAAGACAGGAAGATTTATTAGTTTTATGACATTGTCCTTTAATTTGAGGCAAATATCACACAAAAAATGAGTCCTTTAAACTCAAACACACTTCTTGGATAGAGAGTGGTGAGACTAGTTAAGTCTAAGAACTTAACTAGATGTTCTTGTACTTGATTTGTGTTCTCAGACCTGGAGTGCTATCTGTGGACCCAGAAGAGGGAAAAGGATTTTCTGGTCTCTCTGCCCATTTCTGATTTTACATTTTCTGTCCAGGGGGACACATTTCTTGAAAGAACTCTAGGGACGCTGGGATTTCTTCATCTCTAGTTCGATACTAGGTAGTGATGGTTGTTGTGACCACATTTCTTTCAGTGGCAAGTGCTTGGCAAGTGCCAAGCCTCTCATGTTGAGGGAAAGTTGTGTACTGCCTTGGTCTCTTATTTCAAGAGCAAACTAAAAGACCTACGCCTTAATGATTCACATCTACCTGCTTTATTCAGAGCCAGGATAAATCAGCATACTCCTTCGTCTTCAGTTTAGGTGAAGATTGGCAAATCTCAATGAGATATTTCTTTGAAATAATATGTTTATTTAAAATAGATTATTATGATTTTCATTCACTTCTTTTAATAAATACATTGTTCCCCATCCAAACACATCTAATTAAAGCCTCTTACACAAAATCCTTTAAAAATATTCACTGCAAGTAGAAGCTCCAAAATTGCTTATGCAGGATGAGGGGAGTCTTTTGGGCCACAGTCTGGCTGGAAGAGAGAGAGGTGCCAGGGGACTTAGCACCAAGCTATCTTTGCTTCGCAATCCTCGTTTCCCTTGGATCGGGAATTTACTTGGATGGCTGATGGGGATTAGGTTTAGCTTCCTCCCACTCCCCAGGGGACAGCTGTCATGGCTCCATGTTAGTCTTTGGGGGTGCTATTTGATTATTTGATAGTGTTTTATATTTTTTTTCCTGGGATATTCATTGTGTGAGGAAAATTAATTATTAGGAATTTTGTCTGCCTGACATTTAAGAGTTTTAATCTAGCATAGTATTTTTCCACTTTTGAGCCATAAACCTATTTAATGTGTCAGGACGAACATTAAAAAAAAAAAAGTGAAATAGAAAAGATCAGAAGTGTATGTATTTGTACTGGGTGGGTGGTTGTTAGTCTCTCAGTCATGTCTGACTCTTTGTAACCCCATGGATTGTAGCCCGCCAGGCTCCTCTATCCATGGGATTCTCCACTCAAGAATACTAGAGTGGGTCGCAGTGCTACAGATTTCTTTTTTTTTTTTTTTTTTTGCTGTGAGCCCTGTTAGCATTTGAAAGACATTCTTCTGGTGGAGAGAGAACTGAAATTTAGAATTTTGGGAGTCAGCTGTCTTGGTCTAGCTTTAACTTTAACATCTCTACCTACTAGTTAGTAGGAGGGGGAGCCTTACCTGCTCTGTGCCCGGTGACTGTGAGCTCCCTATAGACAGAGATGTAGTGTTCTTTATACTCCTAGAACCCAGTTCATTGCCTGATGCTTACAGGGTGCTCTATAAGTGTTCTAAGTTCTTGTTGTTGTTTTTTTTCCCAATGAATCCCTTCTTTCATTCTTAGTCCCAGCTGACCTTCCATTCCTCCCCAACCCCCACCCTTGGAAGCGTGGCATCTTAATCACTGGACCGCCAGGGAAGTCTACTGCCTACCTTCCTAATTTTGATGTCAGAACTTTCAGGAAGGTAGGCATCTAAGGCAGCTCAGTCTGTTATCAAGATCATTGCAATCCACAGAATATGAACCCTGAACTGGATCATACTTTTTCATACACATGCACACACATACACACACCGACTACAATACCACATTCGTTAATTTAACACACCTTAATTGAGCTGCTAGTTTGTTTGGGAACAGGTGCATAAGACATGACTTTAAGTCGTTCGCAGCAGCTTTGGTTGGAAAGACAGTGCCACTAACAATGAACACATCCTGGTATAAGGCTTAATGGAGATGTACCATGGGATGAAAGAGGAAGGGCTGCTGATCTTGCCTCGGAGGTAGGTGGTAGCCGAGAGGAAATAGGGAATTTAGGATAGGAGCAACTTTACATTCTTTTTTTTTTCATAGGGAAATACTTGTCTGTGGGGCTAATTCTATCATCAGTAATTACATAGATTTAAAAGATATGAATAATGCATCAGTTTGAAATTTGCATCTCTATGATGATAATATTAGCTAACATTTATTGCAATGTAAGCCAAGCAGTGTTTGATGAGTTTCAGTCATTTGATGCTCACAGCAGTCTTATCAAGTTGGTACTGTTATTATCCTCTCCTTTTGTTATTGATGTTGAAATTGAAACACAGAGATTTCACAGTTACTTCCTCTTATGCATTAACTGAGTTGATAACTGCCACAAGTGTATTTTTGTATTTATAGAACCATTATTGACTTTTATATTTTTAGAATATTTAAAAATTTTTTTACTTCCCGTACTTTTGTTTCTGAGGCCTGAAATCTCTTTCTGAAACTACAGATTTTTAACTCCTGATAACAATCTCATGGCTGTGGATTTCTGCAAGAGGTTAAAAAAATTGTTGCTTCAACAGAATTATTTTTAATAAATAAATTGCATAAAATCCCACTTCCTTAAGATTCAGAAAACAACCGAAATTTTAGTTTTTGAGTGCTTGACAGTAGATTGTCATCGGGATGAGGAGGTATTGCAATGATGTTAGATTAACAGCTGATCTTGATGTAAATATAGGTGAGGAGTGCTCAGTTAAAGTATTTTGATTTTTATGTGGAAAAATTTTTATATACCATTAACTCAGCAATTTGATACCTAGTCTTACTTCAAAGATTGTATATTTGTATATAATTGAATAATTATTATATAGTTTTAAGACATATATATGGCATATTTAATCATGTACACATACCCTATACATACATTGTTACAGAAGCACACGAAACATTATTTGCAGTTCTTGTAAAAGATAAGACCTCAGATTCTGGAATCAAAAAGAGCTGGAATCAAAATATTCCTACTTTCTTTTTGTTTACATTTGCCTTGTATATCTTTGCCCATCCTTTTGTTTTCTAACCATTTAAATTACTTTGATTTACATGTGTCTTTCAATCAGCATGAAGATAGGTTTTGTTCTATGAGTCAATTTGAAAATCTCTTTCAATATGAGTTGAATCCATTTACATTTATTGATATGTCAGACTTTTTTTCTGGGGTCTGTCATTGTATTTTATATTTTCTGTTGTAAAATATATAAATGTTAAGTCTTTCACTGTGTAGTCTTCCCTTGCTTTCTTGTTCTTTTGTTATTTAGGAAGGTTTGTGTTTTTGTCTTATTAGTTGCTTTATATGATATTTTTATATTACAGTTCACAGTAACTGTTAGTTTTTTTCTATGAAAAAAGGTAAAAGTCTTTTAAAATATTCTCTTCTCTCTTCCCCTTTCTCTTCTCTATTACCCAATTTACATTTGCACTATGCATGCTTTTACTTCTGCTAGTTGATTTGTAAGCTTTAAAGCTCTCTGTTGACTCCCAGCTGTTACATCAAGATAATAAGTTAGCTTATTATACCTCCTGCTCACTTTCTCCCGTCACCTAATTTTTTAATTTGAATTTATACATTATTATAGACTATAATGTTTGTGTTCTATCACCTTTATCTTTTCTTCTTTTAGTCTTAATTTTTCAGTTAAATATGTGTAATGCTCACCCAGACACTTTTGCAGAAGTTTTTCCTAGTTGGTTAAAGTTTGTCATCTGGTAGTTTCTCAGTAACAAGTCATGAAAACAAAAGGGAATATTATTCTAAAAACATTTTCAGAACTTCTTTTTGTTGCTTTACACTTATAATAAAGTCCTTGGCTCACTCTTTATTTCTTTGAGCATCTTACAGGTTTGTTCAATGTCTTCTGGCATTAAACGTTGCTGTGTAGATGTGTGAAGCCAACTTGAATTTTTTTCCCATTGTTAATGATTTGATCTTTTTGCCTGTTGGCCCACTGAATTCTGCCTCTAATATTTAGTAATTTTACTAGGATATGCTGGTGTAGGATACGTTGGCACATGTGTGCTTTTTTAATATGTAGACTCATCCATTTTTATATCAGGAAAGTTTTCTTTAATTACATCTTTAAATGTTTGTTTTGATTATTTTTGTTTTTGTTCTTGGTGACCCTAATTATATGTCTGTTGGATCTCCCTTTTTATATCTTTTCTGTTTATTATTTTGCTCTAATCCTTTTAAATGCTTTTGCATTCATTTCTATCTTTAATGTCTCTTACTGTGTCTTCTGCAGTCCCTTTTCTGTGTTCTTTCAGTTTCTTCACGTCTGTGATGCTTTTGTTTATTCTTCTGCTTCTTCCTTGAGTTCTGCTAGTTCATGCTTCTTTTGTTCCTGTTGTCTAGTCACTTCTTCCTTGAGTTCTTATTATTTTTATGCTTTGTGATCTTCTTCATATTGGAGTGACTTCGTTGATTAATTTCTTAATTTCGTGCAAGAGTATGTAGTTACAGTTTTTATTTTCTCCATTGTAATGTTTTTTTCTAGCAGTATTCTTGTTATGCTGCTCATTTCTACTGTTTTTCTTACAGTATCTCTAAGTCATTGCTGTGCCAGTTTCCCTTTGGTTTCCTGTGATTTAGTGAATTGGATTTTCCCTATTCAGTTATTTGTAGGAGGTATGGGTGGAACCAAAGTAGATTTCAGACGCAGTTTTTTTGTTTTTTTTTTTTTAAACCTATGAAGCCTGATTGTGTTCTCTGTGGTGCCACAAATCCTCTGTCTCTCCAAACCAGACTAAGTCCAGGAGGCTTTTTGCCTCCGCAGCACGACAGCGTAAATCCCTCTTCTTAAGGATATGCATTTTCACGTTGCTTTCTGAGAACTGCCATTTTGGAGCCCTCTTCATCACATGCCACACATTCTGTCTGTCTCTGCTCTCCACTTCCACTATAGATTCTGTCTTATGTCAGCTTGGTTTGATCTCAGCCAGATCTCATGTATTGTGGAATTTTTATATTTTTGTTTTTTTCCTATACTTCCAGGAAAAGAGTTTTGTGAGGTTTTTTTTTTTCTCTTTCTCCGTGTTGCTATGTATATTTTCTGGGAAGATTCACACCTATAACTCTACAGTGTTCATGACAACGTAAGATTTTTATTCAGCTATGTAATTATACTGCAGGCAACTCTATGTCCGTTTAAATGTACTACTAGTTGATTATTATAAAGTGGAGACTAGTTTTGCTACATATTTAAGTTCTTTCTGTCCAAAAGTAAGACATAGCCTCCCTATTTTTTTTCCCCTCCCAAATTGTTTTGGATTTTGGTTCTCAAACTGTTTTGTTTCTTGAAATACTTATCACTGGAGTATATAGAAGATAAATACTCTGTTTCCACTTGAAAGAAAATGTCACTAAAATGAATACAAGAAGTAACTTATCTTTGATACTTTAGTAAGGAATATGAATGAAATGTAACATTAATACTATACTCTAGGATCTGGTCTATTGACCACTTTGAAAACTTTAAAGGTGACTAGTGCTACCAAACTTTGATAAACATATTTATAGTATATTATAATATTAAATATATTAAGTATATATTATATATTAGTTATATAAAAAGTATATTATCTGTATTAAATAGGTATATTTATAGTTTGAAAATGTTAGTCACTCAGTCATGTCCGACTCTTTGCAACCCCATGGATTGTAGCCCGTCAAGCTCTCCAGCGCATGTATGGATGTGAGAGTTGGACTGTGAAGAAAGCTGAATGCCAAAGAATTGATGCTTTTGAACTGTGGTGTTGGAGAAGACTCTTGAGAGTCCCTTGGACTGCAAGGAGATCCAACCAGTCCATCCTAAAGGAGATCAGTCCTGGGTGTTCACTGGAAGGACTGATGCTGAAGCTGAAACTCCAGTACTTTGGCCACCTCATGTGAAGAGTTGACTCATTGGAAAAGACCCCGATGCTGGGAGGGAGGGATTGGGGGCAGGAAGAGAAGGGGACAACAGAGGATGAGATGGCTGGATAGCATCACCAACTTGATGGACATGAATTTGGGTAAACTCTGGGAGTTGGTGATGGACAGGGAGGCCTGGCATGCTGCAATTCATGAGGTCGCAAGGAGTTAGACACTACTGAGCTACTGAACTGAACTGAATTGAAGGTCTTCTGTCCATGGAATTCTCCGGGCAGGAATACTGGAGTGGGTAGCCATTCCCTTATCCAGGGGATCTTCCCAACCCAGGGATCAAACCCAGGTCTCCTGCATTGCAG
The DNA here is from genome assembly GCF_014754425.2 of Oryx dammah. Lineage (NCBI taxonomy): Eukaryota > Metazoa > Chordata > Mammalia > Artiodactyla > Bovidae > Oryx > Oryx dammah. The sequence continues at coordinate 9,238,351 of NW_024070205.1, read as the reverse complement.
GCAGATTTTTTAACAATCTGAACCCAGGGAAGCCCATATTTATAGTTTATCTGTTATACACTAGTTTCAAGAGTTTCTTTTTGGAGTTTGCAAACTAGTGGCCATATTCAGCAGCCAGTGGGACTTTATTTGATCTTTGCAGTTTTTCAATTTTTTAAATTAGTTGGCAACATTTCAAAATTAGGGGTTTTTCCCAAAACATGAAAGATGAAACCAAAGTTTCCAGCTCTTGAGAAATGAGAAATGTGACTCTGTTGGGGCCTCACGTCTGGCAGCAGCTTGCTGGAGTTGAGTGATGGCTGTCTCCTTAGATGGTCCTGTGCTTTCCTGTTTACCCAAGACCCCACCTCTTCCCTGTCCTCCTCTGGAGCTGCTTTGCTCACTTACAGTACTGCCTGGACCCCAGAGGCTTAAATGATATTCATTTAAAAATATTCAAGCAACAATTACTAGTCTATTTCTGCTGGGAATGTGATAGTTTTGCACTTATGGCCTTTAACAATGCCTGTATCCTAATGAGTTGTACCATTAAAACTGAGAGTTGGTTAGTGACCTCAGGCTCCGATTTCATGCAGCAGAGGCATGTGATGAAAACTGCAAAATGAAGTGCCATTAGTAAGAGCTGTGGCCACAGGTGTTTCACGTTTCATGTGCTGTATTACTCGTCTAAGGAAACGTTTCCCGTTACTGGTGCATTCAGTAATTGGTAGAATGTCTCATTTCTTTTGAATATAGTCATGGAAAACCTAGATGATTAAAAATTGGTAATTTCTTTTTGCTTTTCATATTTGAATATGACAAACAGCAAGTCTAGTTGATTTGTTTCTTCAAATTGTAGTGTAGATAATTTTAAAATAGTGTCATAAAAAGCATGCATAAATTTTAGTTATAAGATTATACTTTTTCTTAAGTTTGGTAGATCTGATCAAGTTTTGCTACTGACACCCCTTCCCCCCAATTTTTTATTACTCATTAAGCTTTAAGAAAGCGTTATGAATCAAGTCTATAAACATGTTTTACATATGCTATTAGGAATATGCATTGTTTGACACTTTTAAGGGATAAAACATCTGTAAATTTAAAGACATCAGGATGTTTCTGAATCATTAAAAGACTAAACTATGATCAATATAGCTTTTGTTGTTGTTGTTCAGTCACTATATGATAAGAATATATATGTGTATATAAATATATAAAAACTGAGACAGAACTCACATACCATAAATTTTGCTTTATTTGAATGTACAATTCAATGAGTTTTACTAAAGTCGCAAGATTGTACAGCCATGAGCACTGACTGATCCTAAGACCTGTCATCATCCCTAAAAGAAGCCCCAGACTGTTTAGTCCTCACTCTCCATTTCCTCCTCCCTTCAGGTCCCGGCAGCCACTAATCTCTATTCTGTCTGTATGGATTTGCCTATTCTGGACTTTCATACAAATGGAATTGTACAGTATGTACCCTATGTGTCTGACTTCTTTCACATAGCATAGTGTTTTCTAGGTTCATCCATATTATAATGTGTTAGGAATTTATTCCTTTGTATGTCTGAATAATACTCCATTGTGCAGACAGATCACATTTCATTTGTATATTCATCAGTTGATGAACATTTGGGTTGTTTCCACATGTTGGCTACTGTAAATAATGCTTCCAGAAACATCCATGTATGAGTTTTGGGGTAAATATGTGTTTTCAGTTCTCTTGGACCTAGGAGTCCAATTGCTGAGTCATGTGATAATTCTGTGTTTCACTTTTTGAGGAGCTGCCAAACTATTTTCCATAGCAGTTGTCATGTTGTGCATTCTTACCAGCAGGGTAGAAGAGTTCCAGTTTCTCCATATCCTCACTAGTACTTTTTATTATCTGGGTTTTTGTTTTTGTTGTTTTAGTTTGGCCATCCTAATGGATGTGAAGTAATAGCTCACATTGTGGTTTAGATTTGCATGTTCCTAATGACTAATGGCCCCCATTTTCGAATTGAATTATTTGTCTTATTAGTATTGAGTTATAAGGTTTTTCTGTGTTTTATATACTATACTATGTTTTTTCATTGGTTACTTGTGTTTTTGGTGCTAAGGAACCAGTGCCTAATCCAAGGTCATGAAGGTTTACACCTATGGTTGTTTTTTTTCCCCCCACTTCGGTTTTTTTTTTTTTTTTTTTTTTGGTCCCTCTGTGTGGCATGCAGGATCTTAGTTCCCTAACCAGGGATCAAACCCGTGTCCTCTTCATTGGAAGCATAGAGTCTTAACCTCTGGACTGCCAGGGAAGTCCTATGTTTTAAGAGTTTAGATTTTATACTTAAGTTTTTGATCCATTTTGAGTTAATTTTTCTAGGTAGTGTAAGGTAGGGGTTCATACTTCATTCTTTTGCACATGGAGGATATCTAGTTGTTCTAGCATTATTTGTTGGAAAGACTGTTCTTTCCATATTGAATGATCTTGGCACCATTGTTGAGTATCCAGTTGGCCATATGGGTTTATTTCTGAGCTCTCAGTTCTGTCCTTGTGCCAGTACCACACTTTTCTTTATTACTGTAGTTTTGTACTAAGTTTTACATTTTAAGTATATTTTGCTGTATTTCAATACTTTAAAAATTCATGATCTATTTTGTTACATATAATGACTTCAATAATCATGCTAGTTCACTAATCAGAAATCCTAAAGTTGTTTTGGATTTAAAAGTGTTTACTGAATACTGTGTTTTTCAAGAATTAATATTTATAATTGGGTTAAATTAACCATTTTTAGCTCTGTGTTGAGGAAACACTTATGAGCTACATATTTCACTAGGAGTTGTCTTAGAAATAATGTGATTAGAATTAGCAATATTTCTTTCCTGTTTGCTCTGTCAAGAAAGTAGAGCCTTCATTGTAGAAATATCTTGTGTAATTGATCAATCAAATGCTTATTGTCTACTGCCAGTTAGCTAAGTTATTGATTTATATAACACTGTGCTGAAAAGTATGATTTAGATTAATTTCTACCCAAAGGATTTTTGGCATAGTTTCTAGTTTGATGGATGGTTTTGAGTTTGCTATGAACTATGGGTCCAAAATGCTTTTGCAAAAAATTTTCTGAAAAACAGTGTTCAGTATGAACATTTTCCCCAATGTGATGGTTCTACTTTTTAAAGTTAATTAAAGTCATTGCAGAGAAGAAAATTAACTAGAAGCTAAATTGATGTTAAAAATGGATGTATAAAATGGATTATATGGATCAGGAGAAAGGGTGTCATTTGGAATGAGTTGTAGGCTGTTTTTTTATGGGTGGGATTGTTATTGTTGTTCAGTCACTAGTCATGTCTGACTCTTTGTGACCCCATGGACTGCAGCACACCAGGCTTCCCTGTCCTTCACTGTCTCCCGGAGTTTTTTTCCAACTCATGTCCGTTGAGAAAGTGATGTCACCCAGCCATCTGTCACCTCCTTCTCCCTGCCCTCAATGTTGCCCAGCATCAGGGTCTTTTCCAGTGAGTGGGCTCTTCACAGCAGGTGGCCAGAGTATTAACACTTCAGCCTAAGCATCAGCCCTTCCAATGAATATTCAGGGTTGAACTCCTTTAGGATTGACTGGTTTGATCTCCTTGCTGGCCAAGGGACACTCGAGAGTCTTCTCCAACACCACCCTTCAAAAGCATCAATTCTTTGACACTCAGCCTTCTTTATGGTCCGTCTCGGACATCCATACATCACAACTGGAAAAACCATAGCTTTGTCTATACAGACCTTTGTGGGCAAAATAATATCTCTGCTTTTTAATACACTGTCTAGATTTGTCATAACTTTCCTTTCAAGGAGCAAGCATCTTTTAATTTCACAGCTGCAGTCACCATCCACAGTGATTTTGGAATTCAGAGGAATAAAATCTGTCACTGCTTCCACTTTTTCCCCTTCTATTTGCCATGAAGTGATGGGACCAGATGCCATGATCTTAGTTTTCTGGATGTTAAGTTTTAAGCCAGTTTTTCACTCTCCTCTTTTCACCCTCATGAAGAGTTTCTTTAGTTCCTCTTCACTTTCTGCCATTAGTGTGGTGTCATCTGTATTTCTGAGGTTATTCATATTTCTCCCACCAATCTTGATTCCACCTTGTGATTCATCCAGCTTGGCATTTTGCATGAGGTACTCTGCGTATAAGTTAAATAAGCAGGGTGAAAACATATAGCCTTGATGTACTCCTTTCCCGATTTTGAACCAGTCCATTGTTCCATGTTTGGTTTTAACTGTTGCTTCTTAACCTGCCTACAGATTTCTTGGGAGACAAGTAAGGCAGTCGGGTATTCTTGTCTCTTTCATAATTTTCCATAGTTTGTTGTGATCCACACAGTCAAAGGCGTTAGTGTAGTCAATGAAACAGAAGTAGATGTTTTTCTGGAATTCTCTTGCTTTCTCTGTGATCCAGTGGATGTTGGCAATTTGATGTCTGGTTCTTCTGCCTTTTTGAAACACAGCTCATACATCCAGAAGTTCTCAGTTCATGTACTGCTGAAGTCTAGTTTGTAGGATTTTGAGCTTTTCCTTGCTAGCACGTGAAATGAGTGCGTTTGTACAGTAATTTGAACATTCTTTGGCTTTGGCTTTCTTTGGGATCTTCCCTCATAGCTCAGTTGATAAAGAATCCACCTGCAATGCAGGAGACCCTGGTTTGATTCCTGGGTTGGGAAGATCCACTGGAGAAGGGAAAGGCTACCTACTCCACTATTCTTGGGCTTCCCTTGTGGCTCAGCTGGTAAAGAGTCCACCTGCAATGCAGGAGACCTGGGTTTGATCCCTGGGTTGGGAAGATCCCCTGGAAAAGGGAAAAGCTACTCCAGTATTCTGGCCTGGAGAATTCCATGGACTGTAGTCCATGGGGTTGCAAAGAGTTGGACATGACTGAGCGACTTTCACTTCACTTCACTTCTTTGGGATCGAAGTGAAAACTGACCTTTTACAGTCCTGTGGCCACTGCTGAGTTTTCCAAATTTGCTGGCATATTGAGTGCAGGACAGCATCATCTTTTAGAACTTGAAATAGCTCAGCTGGAATTGCATCACCCCCACTAGCTTTGTTCATATTAATGCTCCTAAGGCCCACTTGACTTCATACTCCAGGATGTTTAGCTCTAGGTAAGTGACCACACCATCCTGGTTATCCAGGACATTAAGACCTTTTTTTGTATAGTTCTCCTGTGTATTCTTGCCACCTCTTTTTAATCTCTTCTGCTTCTGTTGGGTCCTTACTGTTTCTGTCATTTATTGTGCCCCATCCTTGCATGAAATGCTCCCATACTCCCTTGATAGCTCTAATTTTCTTGAAGAGATCTCTAGTCTTTCCCATTCTGTTGTTTTCCTCTGTTTCTTTGCACTGTTCACCGAAGAAGGCCTTCTTGTCTCTCCTTGCTATTCTCTGGAATTCTACATTCAGTTAGGTATATCTTTCCCTTTCTCCTTTGCCTTTTGCATCTCTTCTTTCCTCAGCTATTTGTAAGGCCTCCTCAGACAACCACTTTGCCTTCTTGCATTTTTATTTGCATTTTGGAATGGTTTTGATCACTGTCTCCTATACAATGTTACAGACCTCTGTCCATAGCTCTTCAGGTATTCTGTCTACAAGATCTCAACCCTTGAATCTACTTATCACCTCCACTGTATAATCATAAAGGATTTGATTTAGGTCATACTTAAATGGATTTGTGGTTTTTCTCTACGTTCATCAATTTAAGCCTGAATTTTGCAATAAGAAGCTGATGATCTGAGTTTTTGTGAATGAGAGGCTGAGTTAGGCAATCATTTTAAAGCTGAAATAAACTTTTAAAGCTGTTTTAAAACTCAGATCCTTGTATACAGTTGTAGTATTCTATTACAGTTAATAATGATTTCTAAATATGTATGTTATTGGAGATACCATGAGATATTAGGGAAAAACATTGACTTTTGAGTTAGTATGAGTTTGAGTTCTGCCACGACTCATTACTAGCTGTATAACCTTGAACTTAACTTCTCTGAGCTTCATTTTCACCATCTTTATTAATGGAGGTTGTATTGATAATATTTATCTCTTGTGAAGTTTAAATGTAAAGTGAATAGCTTGACATTTGGTACTCTATAAATAATAATATCATTATCATTCTTATTATTATTACATTAATGCCTAGGAAAAAAATTATGTTTACCTTTGGGGGAAAGGTGTGAATAAATCAATAAAAGCTAACTTATGGAATAATTTTAGAAACACATTTGAGGATACTCAGACTTGGCTCAATATAGTTCTTATGCTTTCAGTTCAGTTCAGTTCAGTTCAGTTGCTCAGCTGTGTCCAACTCTTTGTGATCCCATGAATCGCAGCACACCAGGCCTCCCTGTCAACTCTCGGAGTTTACCCAAACTTAGGTCCATTGAGTTGGTGATGCCATCCAGCCATCTCATCCTCTGTCATCCCCTTCTCCTCCTGCCCCCAATCCCTCCCAGCATCAGAGTCTTTTCCAATGAGTCAACTCTCGCATGAGGTGGCCAAAGTATTGGAGTTTCAGCTTCAGCATCAGTCCTTCCAGTGAACACCCAGGACTGATCTCCTTTAGGATGGACTGGTTGGATCTCCTTGCAGTCCAAGGGACTCTCAAGAGTCTTCTCCAACACCACAGTTCAAAAGCATCAGTTCTTTGGCACTCAGCTTTCTTCACAGTCCAACTCTCACATCCAGACATGACCACTGGAAAAACCATAACCTTGACTAGACAGACCTTTGTTGGCAAAGTAATGTCTCTGCTTTTTAATATGCAATCCAGGTTGGTCATAACTTTTCTTCCAAGGAGTAAGCATCTTTTAAATTCATGGCTGCAATCACTATCTGCAGGGATTTTGGAGCCCCCCAAAATAAAGTCTGACACTGTTTCCACTGTTTCCCCATCTATTTCCCATGAAGTGATGGGACCAGATGCCATGATCTTCATTTTCTGAATGTTGAGCTTTAAGCCAACTTTTTCACTCTCCTCTTTCACTTTCATCAAGAGGCTTTTTAGTTCCTCTTCACTTTCTACCATAAGGGTGGTGTCTTCTGCATATCTGAGGTTATTGATATTTCTTCCGGCAATCTTGATTCCAGCTTGTGCTTCTTCCAGTCCAGCATTTCTCATGATGTACTCTGGATAGGAGTTAAATAAGCAGGGTGACAATATACAGCCTTGACATACTCCTTTTCTTATTTGGAACCAGTCTGTTGTTCCATGTCCAGTTCTAACTGTTGCTTCCTGACCTGCATACAGGTTTCTCAAGAGGCAGGTCAGGTGGTCTGGTATTCCCATCTCTTTCAGAATTTTCCAGTTTACTGTGATCCACTTATGCTTTAAGCAATAAATAAAAATACTTTATTGTTAGTAGTTTAAGCAATAGTCTAGCTAAAATATTAACTGAATTTCACATTTGTAAATTATGAAATGCTTCAAAGCAATTTATGTTTAACTTTTCTGATTCATTCCCTCACCTGTTCTAATGCCAAATATTTGAGTGTCTTTTCTGTCAGACATTGTGCTGCTGGTGGAAATAAAACAGTGACAAAGCAGAACAGCTCCTGTTCTTCTCCAGTTGGCTTTTTCACATGGGAGACAGAAGGAGGTTCATGATAACCATGAAACCCCAAGTGTGAAAAGGGCTGCAGAGAACAAGTATAGGGGCTGTGAGAGTAGGTAATAGAGGGCTTGTTCTGGAGATGATGGTGTCAGGGAGAAATGGCCTCCTTGAGAAAGTGACATTGAGACTGAGACTTCAAGTGTGAGTGGACCAGGTGGTGCTGGGGGAGGGCTGCATATACAGAGGACTCAGAGTTTGTTGTGTTTGAGGAATGAAGGGAAGAGCAGGTGGGAAGCAGCAGGGAGTGAATGAGGAGGGGAGCAGCGGTGGTGAGGGTGAGGATGAGGCCAAGTCCACTGAGGCCTTGTGGTACTTACTGAGAATTTTGAAATTTATCATGAGGAAGTAATGCAAGGATTTTAAGCAAGGGAATGATGGAAGTCAGACTCTCTAATCCATTTCCACAAAACTCTGCCTGTTTTGTGAAAATGGATTAGAGAGAGGTGAGAGTACACAGGTAGTACCCTCTGGAAGATTCTCAGCTTCCCCAGTTGAGGTGATAGTTGGTTGGTCCAGGGGTGATGGTATTGAAGATGGAAAGAAGTGAACTAATTTGGGGATTTTATAGGAGGAAATAATCGAGACTTCCTGAGAGCTTGGACATAGAGGATGGAATTCATGGACAGGTGATGGGGTTGACTATGAGGTTTCTGGTGTGAGATGCTGGGTTCATAGGGAAGCCCAGCGAAGGAGCAGTGTTGAGAAGAAAGAGGAAAAATTGAGCACAGGCTGAGTGAGAAGCATCTAAGAAAAGCTCTGAAGTAGATATATGGGTGTGCAGTTTAGAACTCAGTAGAGAAAGATGAACTAGAAAGATCAATTGGGAAATTAACAATGGTACTTAAAGCCATGGAGATGAATGGGTTCACCTAGGGAGATTGTAAGTACTGAGTAATGGGAGACCAGGGCCGGACTCTGAGGAACGCTGACACTTGGAGGCTGGGGAGAGGAGGGTAGTAGAGCCTGTGAAGGAGCAGCGAGAGCAGAAGAAGGCATGTCGGGGCTCTGAGTGCGAGTCAGAGTCGGCAGTGTTCCAGGGCAGGGGTTCTCCAGGAGAGCTGCTGAGAGTGTCTGTTTTGTAAGGTAAGAGCTGATTCATCCTTTCAGTAATTCGGCAAGAGCACCTTCATCGAGGTAGGAGTGGACCTAGCTTGGAGTGAGTTGGAGACAAGTGGTGAATGGAGGAAATAAAATGGAAACATGTATGTATGATTTTCCAGAAATGTGGCTCTGAAGGAATAGAGGAAGATAGTTGCAGGAGAGAAATTGGGTCAAGGGAAGGCTTTTATTTATTTATTTATTTTAAGATTTAAAACTCTAGCTTTTGATCCACTTAGAGTTGTACCTGATGAAACCAGAGTCATTTACTTACACCACTGCTCAAGTACTTAGGAAACTATTCTAAGATTGAATGAGACAAGGCTTATCAGAGCTCTGGGATACAATAAAATGTGGAAAGCATTTTAAATGCTGCCTCTGGTGACAGAGGCAGGTAAGCAAGGCAGAGTTGTCATGGTTTGATCCTGTTCCAAGCTCTTATTCAGTAAGGCTTCTCTCCTTTGGCCCCTCTGCATTTTCTCATTGATGTTTTTCCTGTCCCTGAGATCTGTTCTTCAGTTTCTTTGAAAGTGTATCTCCTTATCTAAGCCCCATGACATCCTTTCCTACTGCTCTAGTTTCTGCTGTTTCCTTCTTTCTGAACCTCTTTGACATCTACTCTGCAACTGTGGTTACAAACTTTTGGACTGAGAGTTCCTGCAGTGCCTCAGAGTTCTCTCAGGGGTTTGAGAATCCCAAAATATATTAAATGCCATCTATGGTTGAATAAATAATGGGTCTTATAAGTACATGTTAATATTTTTCAAATATATGTAGCTGCTGGTTTGTTTTTTTTTTAATAAGAAATCCCTTAAAAGCATTATAGAGTTTACAGTTGCTTTTTGTTACCAATCTTTTCATTCAGTGCTAGGAGAACTACTAGCATAGATGTCTGCCACATTTTTTTCACTTAATTTTAGAGTGCTATACCACTCACTTTGAGAAACAATCTATTAATGTCAGGGGGTAAATATTATAAGATATAAAGTCAAAAATTTTATTAGGTTACTAAAGTAGGGCAGTAATACAGGTGTTGGCAAAATGCTCAGATTTCCTTGGTCACGCACTGCACACTGAGCAGCATGTTGGGTCTTAAAAGTTCCCTGACCAGGGGTCGAACCCACGCCTCCAGCACTGGAAGCACTGAGTTGTACCCACTGGACCACCGGGGAAGTCCTACACAGATTTCATGTCTTATTTCTCTGCGCTCAGAGGGTCTACATTGCCAGGCCCAGGTCTTGTCATGTTTTGTGATGTTAAAATAGACCTTTCACACTTGAAACAGTTAAGACTCACTGCTCCACAACCAGAATTCTGGTTCATATTTTTTCACTGTTGTTTTTACCTTTGCTGAACCACGCAGGGACTGTGGTTCTCTCTTCTTCCTTATACCTTTCTACAGAGATTGGCAAGCCCCCGCCTTGAAGCCAGATCCAGCTGTTTCTTTTGTAAGTCCTCTCTAGCTCAAGAGGTTTTTTACAGATGACGGTTTGCAGTTGATCTGATGATAGGAAACTGTTAACTCTGAACCCCAGTTCACTGAAATCTTACCCCTCACAAGAAAGAATTTTGTTCTTCTCTTTAGTAGACCAAAAATCACAAAAAGTTGTATTCTATTATTTTTACATTTTCAATTTTGTTGTAAAACAAATTTGTTACATAAATGCCTACATAATTTACTCAATTCTGACTCTTGGCCCGCATAGCCTAATAGTTTTACTATCTGACCTTTTAGAGAAAAAGTTTATTGATCCCTGCTTTATAGTGATAATTCCCAAATTAGTCTGCACATCTGTATTATCAGAGAAGCTTTGTATGTATATGAATTTCTCTACCTTGGAGAGTCTGATCAACATATTAAGATGGAGCCTGAGAGCCTACATTTTTAACAGGCTGTTAACCTCTGGGATCTGATGCCTGATGATGTGAGGTGGAGCTGATGTAATAATTATAGAAATAAAGTATACAACAAAAATAATGCATTTGAATCATCCCCAAACCATACCACCCCTCCTCTCTCTTTGTGGTGAAATTGTCTTTCATGAAACCAGTCCCTGGTGCTAAGAATGTTGGGGACTGCTGTATTGCATTCATAGGGTTGAACCCCAAGAGATAGTGAAATGAATATTGGATTAGATATCATAGGACAGCTTGTTATTTTCTTACCTCAATATTTACTAACTATGCTGGATGGCATCACGGACTCGGTGGACATGACTCTGAGTGAGCTTCGGGAGATGGTGATGGACAGGGAGGCCTGGCGTGCTGCAATTTATGGGGTCGCAAAGAGTCGGACACAACTGAGCGACTGAACTGAACTGAATGGGACCCTATCTAAGTAACTACTTGTTCTGCAGGTTTTAAAAAAATTTCTAGTTCCTTTGTTTATAGAGAATTTTGCTTAATCCCCTAAAATAGTAGTTCTTTTACCTTGTAGGGTTCATAAGAACCTCTTTTAGAGTCTGATGAAAGCTCTGGGCTCTCCTCTCAGAAAACTGTACCTGTATTAATTTCATGTGGTTGCATAACAAATGAGCACAGAAGCGTTTAAAACAACAGAAATGAATTCTTGTCACATTTCTGGAGGCCCTGAAGTTCAGCTCCCCACAGAGGCTCTAGGGGCAGATTGTCTGCCTCCTCTGGTAGCTGTCAGCATTCCTGGGCTTTTGGCTGCATCCCTTCAAGCTCCGCCTCCAGGGTCATGTGGCTACCCCCTCTTCTCTGTGTCTCTTGTAAGGATGTTTATCATTGGCTGAGGGCCTATCTGGGTAATCCAGAATTAGCTCCTCTCCTCAAGAGCCTTAACTGAATCACATCTTTTACCATATAAGATAACATTCACAGGTTCCAGAAACTTGACATGGTTATCTTGCAGAGTGGGTGTAGGGGAACATTTTTTGGCTTACCACAGCACCTTTGCACATACTCACAGTTTTACAGACAGTTTCAAGGGGTTCACAACTCTTTTAAGTCCATTTATTGACCCACAGACTCCAGGTTTGAACTCCATGCTCAGTGAGAAGTTCTAGTCTATTTACTCTCTCCTCTATGTCAAGTTACATTCATCTCATGTTAATATGAATCTCGAAATGATGATGTTTTCTTCTTGTGACTTAATTTCTTCAATTTATAGTAAGCTTTGAGTTAGTTTCTCTGATTCCTTTAGAAACTATTTATCCTCTAGTAAGATTTATTGTTAAAATACAAACCTTTCACAATCCTTTTTACTTAATTCTGTCAGTAATGCTTCCAGTGAGGAGACAAACTTACCTTAGCTGAGTACCTGATGTTCCAGGCTATTTACCAAATGCTTACATGTGACTTTTTATTAAATACTGAAAACAGTCCTGAGAGGGAAGTAGTATCAACTCCATTACATAAATGAGAAAAGGAAGTAACTTGCTTGACGTGGGTGATAGAGCTAGCAAGGGAGAGAGCTGGTCTTTGAATGAAAGTCTACTTTAAAGTCCATTCTATTTTCATTATACGTTGAAAACAGCATACTTCCCTTTTAGTTGAATGGTTAATAATTTAGGGGCTATCTATGCTGTGGTTTTAGGGACAGAGAGACAGATTTCAGTCAGATTTATAGTGCTTACTTATAGTATTACCTTTTACAATGTCTTCTCTGAGTCTTAGCTTTAAGTAAGACTGATACACGGCTTGTATGTGTTTAGTGCTGCTGTGGCAATTGAGAGAATAGGAATGAAAGCCCTTTAAAATGGGAAATTTTTACTAATGTGTAGTTTCTCATTTAAATATAGTCTTAGTACTTTCTTATTTTAGTATCCTGGATTTCAACACTTAGGAATATGGTCAAACCTCAAACCAGGGGCTATATTAATAGCTCCAACTATGAACTTTGCTTCAGGCCTCTTGGGCAGTTAGCTGGTGTGAATGCTTGTATTTGCTTTCTGCTCCTCTCTTTTGAGGGGCACCCCCAATTTTGTCTAGTTCAGTTCCACTTAGAATGTCTACGTTGATGATGCTTTTGTCAGCAATTCTCTTTCCCAAGTCAGTTTTGAATTCCACTCATTGCCTTTTGCCATGGGTTTGGTTGGTGCCCTGGAATTGTGCTCTGGAGACTCTCCCCCTTTCTCTGTCCTACTCCCCAACTTCTTTGCACCCTCGTTCATCAATAGATCATCCCTTACCCAAAGCAATTTCCCTATCTCTCTTGTTTCACCCTATTGATTACTATCTCCTTCTATTTGTGTTTTAGTCTTCCAGGATATAAAAATACTAAAGACATTCTCATCCTAAAAAAATCCCCCCCTTAACAGATAGCTACTCTCCCTCATCCCTGCAGTCCTGCATCTCTCCCCTCCATCCCACAGTTTTCAGTTCCTTTCCCACAGGCTTTCTCTGGTTTGTGAGACAACGTGCAGAGCTCTGGTGCTTGGCTAGCCTGGCCCAAACCTGCCTCTTTGGCCGCATCTTTTGGTGTTCCTTTCTTTTATTCCTCCTGTTACACTGCAGAATGTCCTTTCTACCAAAAGCCAGTTGTCTCTTTGCTTACATTCTATTCCTGCTAACCCAGGAGTCTTCCCACATTGTTAATCTTCTATTTAAATTTCATAAAAACTCTCCAATGTCCAATTACTGTTGAATTGGAGGGTCTGGTAACCTGGGTCCACATTTCCAGATATCAGAAACAGCTTAGAACTGGAACTCTTGGAGGGGGTGAGGCATGCAAACTGTTTTGAACACAATACCACTGCTCCCTTCTGTCATATAGGAGCCCACTGCTCTCAATTTTGTCACCTTCCTGGTGACAAAAAAAGGAATTTTATATTTCCTGGTCTCAATTCTAGTACCTGATGTCTAAAAGTACCTTTGTAATCTGACCTTTTATTTACAGTTGTAACCTCATTTTCCAGTCTTCCCAATAGCAACTGTCAGTTCAAGGCCATTTCCCCCATGTCTTTGGTGTCTCTTCCATTCATGTTTTATCTCCCAATGATTTCTTCTCTCCATGCCTCTTGTAGTACATATTTTCATGTGTCGTGCATTATTCCCTAGTTTATTTTTTATTCCTAATAAGTGAGCAAACTTCTTGAGGACAGGGATCATGTTACATCAATTAAAAAGTTTGCTTACTTTTTTTTATGGAAGAAAATGAATTTTTTAAAAAACCGAAATCATCCTGCTCAGTGGGCTGCTATCATGATGACCGGCACATGAGAGGTGAATTGAGGAGGCATAGCAGATTCACACGGAGGAGGCGATGGCTCCCTACTCCAGTACTCTGCCTGGAAAATCCCATGGATAGAGGAGCCTGGAGGGCTACAGTCCATGGGGTCTCTAAGAGTCAGACACGACTGAGCGACTTCACTTTCACTTTTCACTTTCATGCACTGGAGAAGGAAATGGCAACCCACTCCAGTGTTCTTGCCTAGAGAATCCCAGGGACGGGGGAGCCTGATGGGCGGCCGTCTATGGAGTCGCACAGAGTCGGACACGACTGAAGCGACTTAGCAGCAGCAGCAGCAGTGGATTCGCAATTTCAGTCTCAGGCTTCCCCCAGGGCATACACCTGAGGAGTGGAAAGGCAGGCAGAATTGCTTGTACTATTTAAAATGTTCTCTGTCTCAGTCTTTTACTTCTTCCCTTCCTTACTCTATCTTCTCTCAACCATTACCTTTTTTTCTCTCTTAGTTTTCTTCCTAAGCTCATGTAGTTGAATTTAATGATTGAATCACTTTTTGATACAATCCCTATATATGCAAAGAAATGCTGGGCTGGATGAAGCACAAGCTGGAATCAAGATTGCCAGGAGAAATATCAATAACCTCAGATATGCAGATGACACCACCCTTACAGCAGAAAGTGAAGAAGAACTAAAAAGCCTCTTGATGAAAGTGAAAGAGGAGAGTGAAAAAGGTGGCTTAAAACTCAACATTCAGAAAACTAAGATCATAGCATCTGGTCCCATCACTTCATGACAAATAGATGGAGAAACAATGGAAACACTGACAGACTTTATTTTGGGGGGCTCCAAAATCACTGCAGATGGTGACTGCAGCCATGAGATTAAAACATGCTTGCTCCTTGGAAGGAAAACTATGACCAACCTAGACGGCATATCAAAAAGCAGAGACATTACTTTGCCAACAAAGGTCCGTCTAGTCAAAGCTATGGTTTTTCCAGTAATCATATATGGATGTGAGAGTTGGACTATAAAGAAAGCTGAGTGCTGAAGAATTGGTGCTTTTGAACTGTGGTGTTGGAGAAGACTCTTGAGAGTCCCTTGGACTGCAAGGAGGTCCAACCAGTCCATCCTAAAGGAAATCAGTCCTGAGTATTCATTAGAAGGACTGATGCTGAAGCTGAAACTCCAATACTTTGGCCACCTGATGTGAAGAACTGACTCATTGGAAAAAAACCCTGATGCTGAAGAAGGGGACAACAAAGGATGAAATGGTTGGATGGCATCACTGACTCAATGGACATGAGTTTGAGTAAACTCCAGGATTTGGTGATGAACAGGGAGGCCTGCGTGCTACAGTCCATGGGGTCACAAAGAGTCGTATACAACTAAGCGACTGAACTGAACTGAACTGAACTGTATATGTCTACGTCCCTCAAAGTGGCAGAATCCTGCTTATCTATGAAGAAAATAAAACTAATTGAATGAATGAATACATCAGTAAGTGCTTTAGGGGATAGTAAGCAAGATTGGTTGTAAATTAATTATCTTTATCATTTGCATGTTTTTTCTTTCAACTAATTCAGTCAGTCAAGGGGTAGCCATAGAGTTCTGCTTCTTGTATTTGAAAAAGTATCTGTGAAGTAAGGAACTTGATTCAAATACCTCTATGTTCCTTTCAAACTGTAAACTTCATTAAAATCAAACCTCCTTCCATATGTAATGGTCTGATTCTAAAGCTATTTAGAACTCTACTAGCAAAGCAGAGAAACATCTACATTGCCTACTTATTTCCTAGCAGTTTGGTGTAATCCTACCTTTAGGAGAAGTTAAAATTTCCCTTCTTCTAATTACTCATTTTAGTAACCTAAGGCAGACACTACTTAATCCCATTGCTTACACTTTCCCAAGGGAATCAAATTAAAGTACCTTTGATTTAAATCCGAATCTTTGAATTTAGTGTGCTTGTTCTGTTTGTCATCTTACAAGGAAATGAAAGAAGCTATTTAAAAGGTGGAGAAAACAAAACTTTGAACAAGTTGAGGATTTTGTGTAGTGTGAAGTACTTTTACTGAAACATTCTGTAAAATGAAACAATATAAAGTTTTAGCTACTTCAATTCTCAGTGATTTAACAAAATACATTTGAAGCAGACTGACTAAGCGACTTCACTTTCACTTTTCACTTTTATGCATTGGAGAAGGAAATGGCAACCCACTCCAGTGTTCTTGCCTGGAGAATCCCAAGGACGGGGGAGCCTGGTGGGCTGCCGTCTATGGCGTGGCACAGGGTCGGACACGAGTGAAGTGACTTAGCAGCAGCAGCAGCAGCAGCACTCAAGAGGAGAGGTTTTTAGAATGTGAGAAAATGAACATTTAAGAAACAAAAAGAGTGCAATCCATTAGTAACATCTTCTAATACTTAGATCTGGGGCAAAAAACCTCCCTGAATTACTAAAGAAAAAGAAAAATGAAGTCGCTCAGTTGTGTGCAACTCTTTGCGACCCCATGGACTGTAGCCCACCAGGCTCCTCCATCCATGGAATTTTTTAGGCAAGAGTACTGGAGTGGGTTGCCATTTCCTTCTCCAGGGGATCTTCCCAAACCCGGGTCTCCCGCATTGCAGGCAGACGCTTTACCGTCTGAGCCACCAGGGAATCCTTTGAATTACTAAAGTAAGAAGTCAAATGCTAAAAACTTGGAGAAAGTAGAAAATTATTTTTATTTATTTATTTTTTTTTCTTCTTCAAGTTTATTTTATTTTTTTTCTTTTTTTATATAATTTATTTTTTTTACTTTACAATTCTGTATTGGTTTTGGCATACATTGACATGAATCCACCACGGGTGTACATGCGTTCCCAAACATGAACCCCCCTCCCACCCCCCTCCCCACAACATCTCTCTGGGTCATCCCCGCGTACCAGCCCCAAGCGTGCCATATCCTGCATCAGACATAGACTGGCAATTCGATTCTTACATGATATTATACATGTTTCAATGTCAGTCTCCCAAATCATCTCACCCTCTCCCTCTCCCACTGAGTCCAAAAGTCCGCTATACCCATCTGTGTCTTTTTTGCTGTCCTGCATACAGGGTCATCATTGCCATCTTTCTAAATTCCATATATATGTGTTAGTATGCTGTATTGGTGTTTTTCTTTCTGGCTTACTTCACTCTGTATAATCGGCTCCAGTTTCATCCATCTCATCAGAACTGATTCAAATGTATTCTTTTTAATGGCTGAGTAATACTCCATTGTGTATATGTACCACAGCTTTCTTATCCATTCATCTGCTGATGGACATCTAGGTTGTTTCCATGTCCTGGCTATTATAAACAGTGCTGCGATGAACATTGGGGTACATGTGTCTCTTTCAATTCTGGTTTCCTCCGTGTGTATGCCCAGCAGTGGGATTGCTGGGTCATAAGGCAGTTTTATTTACAATTTTTTAAGGAATCTCCACACTGTTCTCCATAGTGGCTGTACTAGTTTGCATTCCCACCAACAGTGTAGGAGGGTTCCCTTCTCTCCACACCCTCTCCAGCATTTATTGCTTGCAGATTTTTGGATCGCAGACATTCTGACTGGTGTGAAGTGGTACCTCATTGTGGTTTTGATTTGTATTTCTCTAATAAAAAATATGGAACGCTTCACGAATTTGCGTGTCATCCTTGCGCAGGGGCCATGCTAATCTTCTCTGTATCGTTCACAATTTTAGTATATGTGCTGCCGAAGCGAGCACAGAAAATTATTTTTAAAAGGAAGAGAAACAACAGAGTGAAAAATCATCTGTAGTTCTGCCATGCTGCAATGATCTCTATCCTTGGTAATCATATCCTCCCCCTACCTGTAACCCCTGTAATCCCTGGTGTGTCCTCTTTCACTATAATTTTGTCTTTTTGAGAATGTCATAAAATAGAATCATGCATTATGTAACCTTTTGAGAGGCAATTCCTGGTCTGTTTTCTGTCACCATAATTTTGTCTTTTTGAGACTCATAAAATAGAATCATGTGTTATGTAACTTTTTTGAGACTGACTTTGACTCAGCATGCCTTTTAAAGTTGTCCAAATTGTGGTATGTATCATTAGAATGCCCTTTTTTGCTGCTAAGTCATATTCCATTTTATGGATGTATCACAGTTGATATCCATTCAGCTACTGAAGGATATTTGGGTTGTTTCTAGTATTTAGCAATTATGAATATAGCTGGTGTGAACATTCATGTAGAGTTTTCTGTATTGACGTAAGTTTTCATTTCTCTAGGGTAAGAGTTAACAAACTATGCTCAAATTTTCCTGTTGCCTGTTTTTGTATGGCACTATGAGCTAAGAATTCTTAGCCTTTTACATTTGTAAAGGTTTGTTTAAAAAAAAAGAGAGAGAATATGCAACAGAGACCATATGTGGCCCTCAAAGCTTAGAATATGTAATGGCTGACTCTTTACAGAAAAAGTTTTCTAACCCTTGCTTTAGGGTAAATACCCAGGAGTGGGTTTCTTAGGTTAGATGGTAAGTGTATTTTTACCTTTAGAAGAAACTGCCAAACTGTTTCCAGAGTGGCTATATATTTTTCATTCCTATCAGCAGTGTCTGCAAGTTTGTTTTTCTGCATCCTTATCAAAATTTGGTATTATCAGTATGTTTAATTTTAATAATTCTAGTAAGTATATGGGCCTTCCTTGTAGCTCAGACGGTAAAGAATCTGAAGTTCTCAGCTCTTCATGGTTTTAATTTGTGTTTCCCTAATGGCTAATGATGTTGAACATCTTTTCATAAGGTTGTTTGTCATCCTTCTATCTTATTTGGTGAGGTGTCCAAATTTTTTGCCTAGTTTTTAACTGAGTGATTTGTTATCTTACTCTTGAGTTTTAGAAGTTCTGTAAACATCTGAATACAAAGACACAAATACTTTGTTGTGATTGCTTCCATTTTCATCCAGTCTTGTCATTCTCTTAACAGTGTCTTTTCCTGAGCAAAAGGTTTAAATTTCGATAAGTCCAGTTTACTGATTTTTTCTTTTATGAATTATGCTTCTCTTATCAAGTCTAAGAACACTTTGCCTAACTCCAGGTCATGGAGATTTTCCCCTAAATTTTCTTCTGGAAGTTTTGTAGCTCTCAGTTTCACATTTAACTCTGTGATCCATTTTGAATTAATTGTAGTAAGGTATGGGTTTAGGTTTTATATTTTGCTAACATGGTTTGTTGAAAAGACTCTTCTTTCTCCATTGGATTGACTTTGCACCTTTGTCAAAAATCATTTAGCCATATTTGTGTGATCTATTTCTGGAGTCTTTTTTCTGATCTGTTGATCTGTGTGTCTGATCCTTCACCAGTGCCATGCCATTTGATTAGTGTAGCTTTATAGTTAGTAAGTAAAATTTACTTTTACTTTATTTTTCCTTTTTAAAGTTATTTTGGTTATTCTAGTTTGTTGGTCTTTATAAGTTTTAGAATCCAGTTGTCTGTATATGTAAAAATTCTTTTGGGGATTTTTTATAAGAATTGTGTTTTATTTGTAGACCAACTTGTGGGAGAATTGATATCTTTACTGTGTTGAATCTTTCAACCCATTAACATGGTATTCATTTCATTTTAGCCTTCTTTGAGTTCTTTCATCAACACTTTGTAGTTGGAAGCATACAGATCCTGTTCATGTGTTTTAATACCTAAGAATATTTTTTGATCTGTTGTAAGTGAAATTTAATTTTTAAAACTTCCTATCATTCATTACTAATATAAAAATATGATACTTATTGTTCAGTTCGTATTCTTCAACTTTTCTAAACTCATTTATTAATGTGCTAAGTCGCTTCAGTCATGTCTGACTCTGTGTGATCCCATGGACTGTAGACTGCCAGGCTCCTCTGTCCCTGGGATTCTCCAGACAAGAATACTGGAGTGGGGTGCCATTTCCTTCTCCACATTATTAATAATAGGAGCTTTTTATAGACTGGGATTAGGACATTCTACAGAGATAGTCATGCCATTTGTGAATATGGGCAGAATTATCTCTTCCTTTTCAATCTGCATGGCTTTCATTTCTTTTTCATTTTTCCCCCCTTTTCTTTCTTTTTTCTCTTGTTACTAAACTCGCTAAGACTTCTGGAATAATGTTAAATAAGACAGGTGAGATTGAGCATCCTTGCCTTGTTCTCAATCTTAGGGAGAAAACACTCATATATAATTAATACCAAATAATATGTTAACTATTGGTTTTGTGTAGAAACACTTTATCACACTGAGGAAATTCCTTTCTGTGTTTAGTTTACTGAGAGTTTTTATCATGAATGGATATTGAAATTTAAGTGCTTTTTTTGTATTAATTCATATGTGTCTTGGTCTTTTGGACTGTTATAACAAAGTGTCACAGGCTGGGTGGCTTATGAACAACAGAAATTTATTGCTTATAATCCAGGAGGCTTAGAAATCCAAAATCAAGGTGCCAGCACAGTCACCATCTGGTAAAGGCTCTCCTCATGGTTCATAGCCTTTCGCTGTGCCCTCACTTGGTAGAATGAGCTGCATAGCTCTGTGGAGTCTCTTATAAGCCCACTAATTCCATTCATGAGGCCTCAACCCATAGACCTAATCACTTTCCAAAGTCCTTGTCTACTAATACCATCACCTTGGAGGCCTGGGACATTAAGATATGAATTTAGAGGGATACAGACCTTCAGACTGTTGAAATATAATTGTGAGGTTTTTCTTCCTTAGACTGTTAATATGTTGGATTATTACCTTCAGTTCTTGTGATGATAAAACCGTACTTGATTGCAGTGTATATTATTGGAGTCCATTTCCTGATATTTTTTGAGGATTTTAATGGACGTGAGTCTATAGTGGTTTTTTTTTTTGTTGTTGTTGTCTTTTTCTGGTTTTGGTATAAGGGTGATCTTTCCCTTCTTTTCTATTTTCTGGAAGAGATGGTATAGAATTGGTGTTGTTTCTTTTTAAAAAGAATAGTGGAATTTGCTAGTGAAATCATTTGGGCCAGAAGAATTATTTATTGGAATGTTTTTGACCATAAAATCAATTTCTTTAATAGACTATTTGCTTTATTTTCTTTCACCATAAGGGCTTTTTCTGGTTATCTGGTAATAATGACAGTGTAAGTCTTATTTAAAAGTAGGGGACTATAAAGTTGATTGGCAGCCCTACTAGCGGTTGAGGCTTGTCTACACTAAGCCTCATTGTAAGATAATGATTGGAATACTTCACTGGAGAATCCTAAATGTCAGTATTTTTATATCTTTTCTCATGAGCTGATCAGATTTCCCAGAGAAGACTCTAGCAGTCTCCTTGCTGCCATATCCTGGGGGGTGAGTGGGTAAAAGCTGGTGTCACAGGGCTTGATCTTTGTTTTTAATAAGCACGTGTTCACTTAGTCCTCATGTTGTCTGCACTATTCTCATTTGTTATTTAACTCACTCTGATTTTATTACAGGGTCATATTGACCTCAGTCATTTTGAACTCTCTTCGTGGTTTTAAAGGGGATAGAGGTGGGAGTAGGATGTTTGGACATGTGTAGGGTCTTTGGGGTGGTAACGGAGGATGTTGACCAGCTGTGCTGAAAGTTTTGTGTTGCTGGTGACTGCAGGTAGAATTGCTTCTTCCGAAATACATATCTTCCCCTTGGGAAACTGTCTAGGTTTGAGGTAAAACAAACCTGTCTAGGTTTGAGGTAAACCAGTTAAAGTTAATTATCAGTTATCTTTGACTTTCCTGCTCTTTCTCTTTCCAGTCTTGCCAGTGGTGATTCAGATTATATTGGTATTTGAAGTTATAAACTATTTTAAAATTTTGTTTTAAGCAGGTGGCTAAAGTAAAAGTGAGAGGTCAAGTTAGGAGGTCACTTTAGAAGTCCACGAAAGAGGTGTCGATGGCTCAGCCTAGAGTTGAGGTAGTAAAGAAGGAGCAACATAGAGGCTGCAGGATGTGTCTTGGAGGTAGAGCTCAAAGGACTTAGATTAAAGGTGGAGAATTGAGGAAAGGAAGGAATCAAAGGTGGCCTTAGGTTTTGTCTTGAGTTGGTTGGGTGAATGATGATGTCCTTTGTTGAGATGGAGAAGACTATGGTAAAGAACTGGTTTTGTATTGAGCATATTAAATTTAAGATGACAGCATCCGGGCCCAAAAGCAATGTTGATTCTCTTTTCTTAGGTATCCTTTGCCTCTTTCAGTCAGTTCAGTTCAGTTCAGTCGCTCAGTTGTGCCTGACTTTTTGCGACCCCATGAATTGCAGCACTCCAGGCCTCCCCGTCCATCACCAACTCCCAGAGTTTACTCAAACTCATGTCCTTCGAGTCGGTGATGCCATCCAGCCATCTCATCCTCTGTCCTCCCCATCTCCTCCTGCCCCCAATCCCTCCCAGCATCAGAGTCTTTTCCAACGAGTCAGCTCTTCGCATGAGGGGGCCAGAGTACTAGAGTTTCAGCTTTAGCATCAGTCCTTCCAAAGGACACCATCTTTAGTATGGGTTATTGTTCAACTGTCATGCAAAAAACACTTGATTCTTGGCTTCTGTTCCACTCCTTACTGTTGTTGTCCACCACCCTTATTTGTTGTTGAGGATAAATAAGGTTAGTGGACCTAACCACTAACTTGGCATGTCTACCCCATTTTCTGGTATGATCATGGGCAACGTCAGGGGCTGTGTTGGCAGCGTACTCGTTTATTCCTCTCCTCAAGGTTCCTCGATGCCGTAAGACACCTGCAGTGACAGCATGATACAGTGGTCTTGAATCCCAGTTCCTCTACTTCCTAACTGTGTAACTTTGAAGATATTGCTTAACCTTTTGTATTTCATTTTCTTCAATTGTAAATTGTGGATAAGTGTCTATACCTTTGGGATTTTTGTGAAGAAAATAATGTGAATTATTTTCTATTACTAATTATTAATGCCTGACACATAGTAAACATTCTATAAATGATAGCTATTAATATTATTAGTATTTAATTATATATCTATTTAATAATATATGCTACTATTATTCTTTTAGTTAAGCAACCCTTCTAAAAGCTATACCTTGAGCCTTGCCACCTCAAGTTTAACCTCTTAAAGTGCCAAAAAGGGGTGCTGACCACAGCTTCCCAGTATGTTCAGTATTCATAAAAACATTGGTGCATAAATTCCAGTGATCCTTATTTACAGGCATACATTCGATTCTCCTGGGGGCTTTCTCAAAATGTCTGGACCCTATTTGTGGAGGTTTGAATAGGATGGGTAAATGCTGACATCGCGGGAGGTACCAAGTATCTCTAGAATAATAGCCCTCCCTCTGTTTTCTTTTAATGAATCACTCCCTTATGTGCTCCCTCCCCTCCTGTCTCCGCTCTGTTATTCAGTACCATAAGCTGCTTTCTCATAGCTGCCTGTAATGTCCTCTCTCCTTTTTCATCTTCCTCTGCTAACCCCTGACTTCGGACGAGTCCAGTCCAGTCTGCCTGCAGTCTGGGCTACTGAAAGCCACAGTTTGGAGTTTCATGAGATTCTTCCATGTGTTGTTGTTTCTTTTCTCTCTCTAATCTTTACCATTCATGTTAGAATACCTGACCTTATGTGAGTGACACAGTGTGTGACTCAGTTAATAGTGATTTCAAAGGGAACTTCAACTGTAATTACCCAGGATGTCTGTGATTCTATCAATTATATCTCATTCATTTCACAATAAGTTTGAATAGCATAATGATATCATTATGTTTTTTAAGTGAAAATACTGAGGCATACAATCATAAACTAGTTTGTGCCATCAGCTTGCCGATATTTTATTTTGAAAAGCAAGCTATGATTATGATTGTGTTATTATGATTGTATATAAAAAAACAACCTTTCTTCTCCACATTAATTCTGTTTTGTGGATCAGTATAACAGCTTTAACTAAGTAAAGTCACTCAGTCGTGTCCGACTTTTTGTGACCCCGTGGACTGCAGCCCACAGGCTCCTCAGTCCATGGGATTCTCCAGGCAAGAATACTGGAGTGGATTGCCATTTCCCTCTCCAGGGGATCTTCCCGACCCAGGGATCGAACCCAGGTCTCCCTCACTGGAGGTAGACGCTTTAACCTCTGAGCCACCAGGGAAGCCCATAACAGCTTTAGCAGCAGTGTTTTTAAGGAATTTGTGATGGTTTAATTGTTGTTTTTATTTTCTTTTTGAGATGTGAACTATCCTGATCAATTCTAGTCTGTGACTTTTGGGGAGATTTATTAATATATGTGTATGTGTGTGTGTAATAGATAATCTTTGGCTTTGGTTTTTAATAAGAATTTTTAAAAATTCAGTTATAACTAGGGAACTTTTCTTCCAATTTTTACCCAGTTGTCTTTCATTCCCTTTGGAAATAGTGGACCTGACCCAGTTCTTTTTTGAGAATTCATTTCACAGAACAGTATGTTAAAATATTTTCGTTCTTCTAATCAAGTATAATGTAAGAACTGGCTGTCATCCATAGTTTCTGTTCTTTAACATGAAAATAATTCTATTCCTTGGTTAAGATACTGGCTCCATTATTATACTTACTGGTTTGGATAGCAGGCTATGATTTGAGGAACACAGCTATTTCATACATAAAATAAATGTTTTTTTCTCTGCAAGCATTTTTTAATCTTGATTTTGTCTAACAGTGATCTTTGAAGTACATAATGATACAGTAAAAGTATTGGTAAAAGAAGAATCCCATAGATACTAGAAGTGAAATTTATTGTTGAATAAAATTCAGCTAATTATAAAATATAGCATGACTTTATTGCTACATCAGGATAAGTTTTTAAAAATTGATCCAGCTACCTTCTCTTGTTTGATTTAGTATTCATGTAAGTCTTAGTATAATAAATTGACATTTAGTCTGAAAAGTAATTTTAGCTAAGTTGTGGCAGAGAGATAAAATATGTATTGGGTTAACTCTTAATGATTATACCCTTAAACTATTTGTAGGAATGAACATTGAGAACCATTTATAATATATAATATTAGGTTTCTATATAATCTTCTGGGTGTTTAAAGTACAGTGTTGTTGTTTTTTTCTTATAGTTGGTTAGAAAAAAACTATTATATGAAGGGAATAGAATGGAAATTGGAGAAGGAAATGGCAACCCACTCCAGTGTTCTTGCCTAGAGAACCCCAGGGACGGGGGAGCCTGGTAGGCTGCTGTCTCTGGGGTCTCACAGAGTCGGACACGACTGAAGCAACTTAGCAGCAGTAGCAGAATGGAAAAGTGAAATGAGGAAAGTTGAGGAGGGTGGGATATATTAGTTTTAGAGGGCTTCCATAACAAAGTGCCACCAACTGGGAGGCTTAAAACAACAGGAATTTATTATGTCACAGTTCAGGATTAGAAGTCTGAAACTGAAGCGTTGGCAGGGATGTTCTGTCTGACAGCTTGAGTGGGAAGGATCCTTCCTTGCCTCTTGCTCACTTTCGATGGTTGTCTGCAGTCCTTGGCTTGTGGACGCATCACTCCAGGATCTGTCTCCGTCCTCACATGACATTCTCCTTGTGTATCTCTGTCCAAATTTCCCTCATTTTATAAGGACACCAGTCATATTGTATATAGGTTTAGAGCCCACCCTAATCCACTCTTAACTTGATTACATCTACAAAGTCCCTGTTTCCAAATAAGGTCACATTCATAGATTTTGGATTGATGTAAATTTGAAGGGACACTATTTAAGCCAGAACAAAGAGTTCGAAATTCAATTTATATTTTGAGATTTGAAACCCAACACACTGGATTTATCTACTTTATATCTAACAAACGGTAAGATGCATGTTATGTAGAAAGCTTATTTTTATTTGCAGTTATATTTACACATAAGTTTTCCTGCATCACAGGCCTAAGTATCTAGTATTTTCCATTCATGTAGCAGAAATTGCTTAAAAGGAATATTTGGTTAATAAAACATCAATGTGGAGCCAGAAGGCTTTCTACATTACCTCTTAATAGCCCAATATTTATAGAATCAAGTTAGACTTTTCTTGTGTTTTAACTGCTATTAGAATAATACTTTTGCTCTTATTCATTTTATATCCACAATGCCTGATACTGCTTTATTGAGTGAAGAATGAGTTAATGAAAGAGTAGGGTGTGCATGTGTGTGTCCATTGAAGGGTTGTTGACAGAGTTCTCACTTAGTAAATATATTCTCTGTCTTTTCCGAAAACCCAGCTGGTGGCATCCTTCACAGTGTTCTGCACTTGGCCTTTATTGCTTACAGTCATTTTATCAGTTCAGTCCCGTTGTTCAGTCGTGTCTGACTCTTTGCGACCCCATGGACTGCAGCACGCCAGGCCTCCCTGTCGATCACCAACTCCTGGAGCTTACTCACACTCATATCCATCAAGTTGGTAATGCCATCCAAACATCTCATCCTCTGTCGTCCCCGTCTCCTCCTGCCTTCAGTCTTTTCCATCATCAGGGTCTTTTCTAATGAGTCAGGTCTTTGCATCAGGTGCCCAAAGTATTGGAGCTTCAGCCAGTATCATTTCATATTAGTGTATAGATGATGATTGCATAATATTCTATTGCATGGATTGTATAATAATATTATTCTAATTTTATAAATTAAAATATTATAATTTATTTAACTAGCCAGCTCCCCAATTTTCCCTATCAACCACCATTTTAGAAACTTCTATGAATTTGAGCTACTCTGTCTTAAGTTGCTTTCATCTTTGCTCTTCTAAATGACGCTGCAGTGAAGAGCTTTGCATCTCTGTCACTTTACACATGAGTATGTTTGTAAGACGAATTCCTAGAAGTGGAATGCCTGGCTAAAAAGACTTTTACATTTCTTAGTTCTCGTATAGATTGCCAGATTGACTTCCAAAACTCTTGTACCAATTTATACTCCCGTACCACCACCCCCCACATACAATGTATGATGTATCAGCTGTTCAGATAAGTTTAAGTAAGGTTAGCTTGTCAGCTAAACTTCACTGGCAACTTGGGAAAGGAAAGGCCACTCTGAAGGAAAGTTGTTGCCACTGGACTGTCCCCAGTGTTCTTCTACCTCTATTCCTTAAGGATTACTGGACATCTGTAATGTAGTTTCCATTCTGCATTCATTTAAAAAGCTTAAAGTAAAAGGTTTCAGCACCCAGTGTAAGCTACTTGTGTTTTAGTAGTAATTTCTGAGAATGATCATGGAAGTAGATACCACAGCTGATTGAAGGCAAAAGAAGAGGGTGGCAGAGGTTGAGGTGGTTAGGTAGCATCACTGACTCAGTGGACACGAATCTGAGCAACTCTGGGACATAGTGAAGGACAGGAGAGCCTGGTGTGCTGGAGTTCATGAGGGCGCTAAGAGTTGGTCAAGACTTAACAACTGAGCAGCAGTAACAACCACAACTGAAGATATGTTCAGCCTAGCTGAAATTCCCTTAATACAGACTTTTAAAATGAAGGCATAGATGCTTTGCTTAGATTTTAATAGAAAAAATTAGCAGAACTCTTTTCTCAAATGATGTCTTAAGAGGAGCTCCACTATACTGGGGTGACAGAGAAGTGTGGCTGTGGAGGAGGGGATCTGGCAGAGGTAAAGCAAGTGAGCTCCAGGTCCCCCATCCCTGTTTCCTCCGGAACTATTACACACAGGGAGCCCAGCTTCTTTCCTTATAGCAGTGACGGAGATGAGTGAATACTAGTGTATATTCACCCTCTGGTAATTTATCTCAGACATTTGAAGAACCTAGAAGCTTCTCCATAGAATCCTGATGTTTGAAACTGATGTTTAATTTTATCTTTTGTGTGTGTAGTAAGTGTACTATAAAATGAGGCACACCTGTTTGGAGATATCACTGTTTTCCTTAGAGTATACATATAGGTTTTGGTGCAGTGATTTTTCATCTGGAGATTTTTAATAAATGTAACATCTTTAGTTGGTTTTCTTATAAAATTAAAATGCTTACACATTTTATAATATTTGCATATTTTATTCTAAAGTAGAATTTAAGGATCTTTGGGAACTGCCTCCCAGTGAAGATCAGTTTTGGAGATCAGTTTTGAATTCATTTCCCCAGACTTTTTTCAATGTGTTAAATTACATGTAAATTTTATTCCTTCTTTGAAAAAATGAAATCATATTATATATACTGTTTTGTGATTTGTTTACTGGATAAGAAGTCCTTTCAGGTTAGTGTATAGAGATATGTTCCATTCTTTTAATGGATTTATACTGTTTCATTGTATG
Organism: Oryx dammah; assembly: GCF_014754425.2. Classification (NCBI taxonomy): domain Eukaryota; kingdom Metazoa; phylum Chordata; class Mammalia; order Artiodactyla; family Bovidae; genus Oryx; species Oryx dammah. Next base: position 9,210,296 of record NW_024070205.1, on the reverse strand, counting down.
AAAATTATCCATTCCCCTGTTGGTGAATTAACTATCCTTTATGCATATTTTTGCCCATTTGGACAAATGTTTCTGTAGGATAAACTCTTAAATAGAATTTGTAAATCAAAGGTATGGCTGTTTTACATTTTCATGGATATTTTGGGTCTCTCTAAAATATGAATATCCTGATTTTTATAGGAAGTATACTTAGGAAATAAACTTTCAGAAGTTTAATGTGCACCAGTGTTTCTAACATAAGATTTCTGGAAATAAATAAATCTTTAAAATGACAGCTTTGAAACTTTTTGTCTTTACAGTGATGGAGTGGGGGGAAGATATTAAAGCAATTTCAGAAGATGAAGCAGTCATGTTGGTGAACCATCAGGCAACAGGAGATGTGTGCACTCTGATGATGTGCCTCCAGGACAAGGGACTGGTAAGCCATCCCGAAGGCAGAGACAGACTGTGGGGAAGGGGGGTTGACGAAGGGTCAGCTGAGTATCTTACTGCAGCTGGGAATGTAAAATCTTGAAGAAAAAAATATACTGTGTGTATAATTCTAAATCACTCTAAGAGGAATTCATAGACTTAAAGAAAACCAACTGGGATAATGTGGATTATACCTCCATGAAGCTTTTTTTTTTTTTAAAGAACTGAAATGAAAGCAAAGTTAATATGGTTCAACTTGGGGCTGTCTTGAGGTGAGTGGTGGATTGCCAGTTTGAGAAATACAACCACAAAAAACAGTTTGCTTAAGACAGAAGAATAAAATTGGATGGGGAATTTGGTGATCTTGGGGATTTTTAGCCAGAAGAAAGTAAGGTAGATATTGTTTTGAATTTCACTTAGAAAGCAAATTGAAAGGAAAGATACTACGCCCATTTTATTCAGTGTTCTAGGGCTGTGTTTGAACTGTTGATTTCACATTGCTTATATTGATAACTAAAATATATCTATAAAATGGGAAGATGTTAAAGTCAATCCTTAACATTAAAAGAATTAACGCCTTAGGAGAAGGTAAAGAGGTTATGTTCATAGAAAAGTAAATAAATAGAAAGTATATAGAATTGATGGAGTTAATCTTTGGCTTAATAATGAAGGAACCAATAGATATTTTATCAGTGTTTCATGTTCATGGTCACTACCTATAAATATAGAAGAACGTCACCCTGTAAGATGTCTTCTTAAAGGAACTGATAAGCTAGTGATAGGTGAAGAGAGGGAATAGCAAACAGTACTTAATTACGAAGTGAGAAGTATTTGGTGGAAGGTGAGCTCACCATGTACTTGGTGGATATAGAAAACTTTGTGGAGAGGAGAAGACATAAACTTGACCTGAAAGGGTTGAGTAGAACCTAAGCAGAGTAGTGAAGCAAGGGCCTCTTCTGTAGTGAAATAACTGTGGCCAAAACCCAAGGCAAGAATACATCTGGTGTGTTTAGGTCCTCAGAGTTTGATTCAGCAGGTCAAGGGTCAGAAAATGAGGTGAGAGTAAATGGAAAAGGTTTGCTTATTATGAAATCTGTTTTTGTTATTTATCTGAGAAGCAAAGGCATTATTTTGCTAGAATGTAAAATAAATTCAATAATTTCTTATATTCAGAATTGTTAAAATAATATCACTGTATAGATATATTTGCATTTATAATAATATGTCACCTGTCCTCTAAATTATTGATGTTAAAATTTTGTAAAAACTAGTTTATTTTTGGACTTCTCTGGTGGTCCAGTGCTTAAGACTCTGCTTCCACTGCAAGGGGCATAAGTTTGATCCCTGGTTGGGGAACTAAGATCCCACATGCTGTGAAGTGTGCCACCCCCCCCCCCAAAAAAAAACCTATTTGGCTTTATATCAAGGAGAACATTTTTATTCTTACTGATAAGATACTTACATTTATAGTGATTTTTCTGAGGCCCTGTGATGCCTTCCATTGGTTTTTGAATCTCAAAAAGTGCTCAAACTGATAAGTATAAATATCCTAACTTTGTTGCTCTTAACTTCAGTTTGGCAGAAATGATGACTGTATTAGTCAGAATATAGGTAATCTGAGATTCACCAATATTGTGGACAAAAGAAATTTTGATTTATTTGTTTGCTTTTGTAAAAAGATTTCAGTTAGTTGGTCTTCTGCTCATTTTTCTGTCCAGTTATTCCCATTCTCAGATTAGTTATACTAAATATTTTTTACCATCTGATATTACTAAATAATGTGAAATTTCAAAGAATTTTTATCTTGTTTCATAAAGGAGTAGTTGAGAAATAAAAGGTAGAACATTATGATCTCTACCTCCTGCCTAGTAAGTGTGGGGCAATATTAATTTATACTCACAAATAGAAATGTTTGCTTGATTAACTGCATACTCCACGGGCACTTTCAGAGAAAGAGAGCTAACATCAGTGTAAAGCTGGCCTACTAGGGCTTCCCTGGTGGCTCAGGTGGTAAAGTATCTGCCTGCAGTGCAGGAAACCTGGGTTCGATCCCTGGGTCGGGAAGATCTCCTGGAGAAGGAAATGGCAACCCACTCCAGTATTCTTGCCTGGAAAATCCCATGGACAGAGGAACCCATTGGGTTGCAAAGAGTCAGACATGACTGAGCAAGTAACACTTAAAAATATTAGTTTAATGGTGATATAAGTGTAACATAGCTTTTTGAATTCAGGAATTCCTGTGGTGCTCATCCATTATTCCTTTGTGGAGCAAGGGTACTGCTTGCATTTTGGTAGGACAGCACTGTTGTTCTCAGTTGTCCTGCTGGAATTGTTTCCCTTACCTGGCTGCAACCTACTGCATGTTAGTAGAACTCCCTAGCTATTGTGACAGCCAAAATTGTCCTTGCAGATTTCTAAACTGGAGAACCATTGACTTTACTAACATTTCAGAATGATATAAAGAATGGAGCCCTTTATGTAAGCCTCTCCAGATGTTTGAATATGTTTGAAATCCATGCTTATGGGTAAAGGATAATTAATATAAAGGATAAAGCACAAGCTGGAATCAAGATTGCTGGGAGAAATATCAATAACCTCAGATATGCAGATGACACGACACTTATGGCAGAAAGTAAAGAAGAACTAAAGAGCCTCTTGATGAAAGTGAAAGAGGAGAGTGAAAAAGTTGGCTTAAAGCTCAACATTCAGAAAACTAAGATCATGGCATCTGGTCCCATCACTTCATGGCAAATAGATGGGGAAACAGTGAAACAGTGGCAGACTTTATTTTGGGGGGCTCCAAAATCCCTGCAGATGGTGACTGCAGCCATGAAATAAAAAGACGCTTACTCCTTGGGAGAAAAGTTATGACCAACCTATACAGCATATTAAAAAGCAGAGACATTACTTTGCCAACAAAGGTCCATCTAGTCAAGACTATGGTTTTTCCAGTAGTCATGTATGGATGTGAGAGTTGGACTATAAAGAAAGCTGAGTGCCGAAGAATTGATGCCTTTGAATTGTGCTGTTGGAGAAGACTCTTGAGAGTCCCTTGGACTGCAAGGAGGTCCAACTAGTCCATCCTAAAGGAAATTAGTCCTGGGTGTCCATTGGAAGGACTGATGTTGAAGTTGAAACTCCAATACTTTGGCCACCTGATACGAAGAGCTGACTCATTTGTAAAGACCCCGATGCTGGGAAAGATTGAGGGCAGGAGAAGGGGACAACAGAGGATGAGATGGTTGGATGGCATCACCGACTCAATGGACATGAATTTGAGTAAACTCTGGGAGTTGGTGGACAGGGAGGCCTGGCGTGCTGCAGTCCATGGGTCGCAAAGAGTTGGACACGACCGAGCAACTGAACTGAATTTTGTCCTTTGGAAATACCTAGCAGTGTTCTGACAGACAACCTTTGAAATATCGACTGAGTTGACTCAGGCAGCTTGTGTTTACTGACTTCCTTTTTTCAGGAATATGAGTCAAAGGATTAGTTATATTTTCTATACATTCTAGTACCTTTTTAAGAAATGTCTCTAAAGTGAGGGGTCTTGCCCTTTCACGGCAGTTGATGATTAAGAATTTTCATTTCTACTAATAGAACTCTACTGGACATGTAATGTATATTTATTGACTTGTAATATTTCTGCTAAAATAAGTTAGGACAGAATTATCCATACAAATCTTAAAAGATAGCTTGACTGTCTTATTGAATTTGTTTTAGGTTACTTTCTAATTGAGGAGGTAAATCCACTATAAATGTAAGATTAAACATAAAAGCTAGTTACTTTAGTGTTGGTATATTAAACCCAGAGATCAATAATTTGCAGCCACACTTCATACTGTGTGTAAAGCTCAAAGATTTTACAGGTTGAATCCACTTGCTTTTTGTTTTGTTTCTTGGGAAACTTTTCAGCAAATTCCGTTTAGTTCAGATCTCAATTTATTTACACAAAGTAGTTATCATTACAAAGCAAAACAAATTATTTTATTCTATATTAATTGATTTGAAAATCAATCTTTCACTGGGCATGTATCTATTTTTTTAAGTTGTTTTATATAGTAAAACTGGTGGAATAGGAATCATGCAACTGAATTATTTAGTAATGCTGAAAAATTAAGGCAGAAGCTTGAGTATTATATTATTTGTGGGGTTTTATAATGTTTTTGTAAAAGCAGTACATAGGTGTCAATGCTTCATTTTTTCCTTACATGTGCATACAGTTTTGTGCTTAGAGATAGAATTTATGTTTGTTATTCCTGTAGGAACTGAAGTAGAGCTCTGTTGCATTCTTTATTGAGGCTGTAGATTTCACTTTATTTAAGGCTTATAACAAGGGATGCTATTATCTCAGCAGGGGAGAACAATTAAGCAATTCATTAGCTAGATCCTGTTTACACTTACTTTTAATTTTGAAATTTTGCTTGGAATAAAGTCTTCTGCTCCTGATAGAGTATTAACTTTTATCAGCAATGGATACTATTATCAGCAATGGATAATATTTTTGTGTTTAAGAAACAGTATTTTTATGCTGGTAAAGAGTATGGCTTTGTATAAACTAACAAATACACTTCATAGTAGAATGTGTAAATCACTCTACTGAATTAATTTTTAAAAATTTACAGTGTATTTTTTGAGTAAATGAATTGTTTAGTGTTCTTTTGTTGAACATTTTTATATTTTTGTATTTATATCTTAATGTTTTTTGACTTTTAATGTTTTAACCATTAAGGTAAAGTCACATTTTATAAAGCTTTAAAAAATATGTTAACAAAGATATTAAGGCTTTTATAAAGCCTTAATAAAAATGTTTAATCGCTCAGTCGTATCTGACTTTGCAACCCCATGGACTGTAGTCCACCGGGCTCCTCTGTCCGTGGGATTCTCCAGGCAAGAATACTGGAGTGGGTGGCCATTTCCTCTTCCAGGGAATCTTCCTGACCCAGGGATCAAACCAGGGTCTCCTGCATTGCAGGCAGATTCTTTACCGTCTGAGCTATTAGGGAAGCCCTTACAAAGCCTTAGTGCTTATTAATTAAACTCATAGCCCTCATTTGATAATCTAGGCATATTGTATTATTTCAGAATAACTTGACAAGTTATGTAAGAATTACCAGTCATATCGTTATATAGAACAAATTAGAAATCATTAAGTTCAAATTTAAGTTAATTCAGTTTTATCTGTTACCCAATGATGTATATACCTGTGATTTAAGAATCCAAGACTTGGAATCAAGACCTGTAATTTTTCATGTAGCACTTTACTTGTAGAAATAGCATTAGATTTTAAATATTTAGGTTAATGAAAAGTATGGTTGGATGATTATGCTTAAAATTTAGATACTGGCTAGCTATACTCAGTATTTTTTCTATCCAATATTTAATTATTTTTTGCTTTTAAATATTTTAGGTTGTTGCTCAGATGATGTGGTTGATGGATCATATTTTTAAATACACAAACTTTGGAATTGTTTCTCTAATTCATGGAGACTTCTTTATAAGACAGGTAACTAATGAGCATTTTTTTCCATAGTGAGAGTCTTGATCAGTCTGAATCTTTAGTGTAAAAAGAGACATCACAAAACTGATTGTAATAGATAGAGCCTCTTCTAGTTATCTCGGGGAGCTGGGAATCGGTTCCCTAAAACAGATTTTGAATTATTTCAGTCTGAATTTGAGTATGCATAAGTATTAAACATGCAAATATTTTCATCTCTACCCTCCTCCTCCCTTTCTAAACAGTTTTCAAGCACCTACCACATTCTTAGCTCTTCTGAGATCACTGTTAATTTTATTTATGAGTCACTGTTACATGATACAGAAGATACCTAAATTAACAATTGTGAGATTGTTAAATAAGATTACCAGTAGGGAGAATATTAAGTAATTAAATAAATAAGAAAAAATATTTTGTGAATTCATAATATGAAAACTGAGTACATCAGATTTCTGTAAGTCCAGAGAAACCTTAGAGGAGAAGATAATACATGGCATAAATTTAAGAAATGAGTATGAGTTTGATGGAAGAAGATGGATTAGGCATGGATCCCAAGCATTAGGAATAGTTTAGTAGGAAAAAAAAAATACTCACTTATCAAAATAGTATTTCCCTGATATGCTACTTAGAGTCACATGCTTTATTTTCTCAAAAATGGAGAATTGAAATATGATATCAAGAGTTTTTATGTATGGTAATGCCACACTAATCTACTGTTTATATATTTAGCAACTTTACCTTGGATGGTGCAGTACCTTGTACATATTAATTTATTTAATGAATTGCTGGTGAATCTAATTAAACCTCTTCTGAGAACTGCAAATTCAGAAATAAGCTGAAATAATGTAGAAAAACTTCTGAGCTCTATGAAAATACATATCCCAAAACACATAAACTTTGCTCCAGACAGTTTTATGTACAAAACATTTTTTTTTCCCATTCTGTATAATTGCTTCATTCCTTCTGGGAAGGCCCTTGGTTTTTCTGAGCAGAGAGGTGGGAAAAAAAGCAGGCTTGGTACCTCAGGAAGAACGGGGAATGGGGATTGGCCACAATAAGACTGAAACAAAATAAGCAGATCAACTTATAAGTGATCAGAACAACTTAATGAAGAAACTAATCTTAGTATTGCTGGAGGGAAAGACAGCAGAACTGACAATTGAAGCAGTCTGGGTGGAGTCCAGAGGAGAAGCTGGATGAACTGCTTAGGAGTCTGAGGAAATTATTGAATTTATAGTGTTGAAACAGTTGACTTTGTTATCATGATGATCCTTAGGCCTCAAGAAGAGGCTAAATTAGACTAAATTATCAGGGAACTTTGAGGAGTTGAAAGTAGAAAATAATGTACTCCAAAACATTTCCTTTTTTATTACAGTGTTGTTTTACATACTTAAGACTATATTTCAGATTATTGGAGAAACTTACAAATTCACTTATAAAGGACAAAAATATTTTCCCTGTTAGATAGTAATTAAAATCTATAACTTGAGGGTAAGAGAGAGAGAGAAAAAATATTAATATTAAAGAAAATCCCTTGGGGCTCTGCTACTAGACATTTTTAATAAAATATTTCCAAGGATATTAAAAATATTTTACGTGTAGTCTTGGGAACTTAATAAATAAAGTTTAATCATAATCAGTTCCATAAATCAGCTAAGAAAATTGTTATTTGTTTTGCATTTGGAATAATTTAAAGACTGAAAGCATATGAATTATTTGGGGGAGCTTCTATAATTTTGTTGGCTGGAAAATTACTAGCAAATTGATCATACTGAAAGGAAGAATCTTTCTAATATTTAGTCATGAGTTTGGGGCTTTCCTGAAAATGCTTCTGAATTCTTTTTTTCAGTATCCAAGTTATCCTCTTTCCTTACTTTCCCTCACAACTGAAACCCAGTCCATCAGAACATCCTGTTAGCATTCAGACTTTTTTCCTGAATGTATGCACCTCTCATCTATATCCTGTAGTTGAATCTCATCAAACTCCCCTGTCCAGACTCTACAGCAGTCTCCTAACTCATTTCCTGCAGTCTTTTTGTCACTGGAGCCAGAAGATATTTAATGTAAATAAGATCATGACTCTCCCTTTTTGAAAACTGTTTAATGACATCCCATCCCAAATTACTACTCACCAAACTCAAGGCCTTTCTCATATGATCTCCAACTCTCTACAATTCTCAGCCATACTGACTTTGTCATGCTGTCTGAAATGCCGAGGTTACTCCCACCTCAGGGCCCTTTGTCTCTTTTGTCCTCATCACCTGTTCTCTGCCACTCATGTTCACATGGCTTATTCCCTCACATTATCAGCTCTTTGCTTAAATTTCACCTCTCTGGAGTTGCTTCCCCTAGCCCTGTTGCATTTCTCTAGCCTCTTGCTCTTCTTCCTAACGCTTATCACCAGTTGCATGCATCCTCCACGAGGGTGTCTTACTTCTCTATCTCTAAGATGTGCCTGGCAAGTAAGTAGTAGGTACTCAGTAAATACTCACTAATGAAGAGTGAATAAACTTTCAGGGGCAATTAGAGCAATTTACTTCTTCAGAGAGAAGGGTTTATTTATGTAAGTGCTAATAACTTCCTTTTGCCACTGTGGTCAAAAGGGGAAGTAAACAGTAGGGTGCAGGGGGAAGTCACTATTGTAGCCTGTGTTTGGGATTTACTCTGGAAGCAGTAATTTCTAGCATTTATGGTCTTTAAATTTCATGCCTTATACTTATTATACATGTGTTTACCCTCTAGGGAAAATCTCATCGTGACCAACAGCTTCTTCTTCTTAAGAAGCACCTAGAAAATAATTACAGGAGCAGAGATCGAAAATGGATTGTTCTGTTTCCAGAAGGGGGCTTCCTCAGGAAGAGGCGAGAAATCAGTCAGTCATTTGCCAAGAAAAATAACTTGCCATTTCTTACACATGTCACTTTGCCAAGAGTTGGGGCAACAAAAATTATTTTGCGTGCACTTGTAGCACGACAGGAAAATGGAAGCCCAGCAGGAGGAGACGCTAAGGAATTAGGTATGATGGATTTTAGCATTTTTTTCTTTTCTTGGAATTAGAGGCTTTTCTGGATTTCTTTTTTATTTTTGTTGAATAGAAATAATACTGAGGAAGAAGATGAAAATATAATTTAAAATATTTATTTGTTTGGCTTTGTTGGGTTGGTTGTAGCTCATGGCTCACATGTGGGATCTTAGTTCCCCAACCTGGAATTGAACCCACATCCCCTGCATTGGAAGGTGCAGCCTAAACCACTGGACTGCCAGGGAAGTCCTGAAAATATAACTTTTTAATGTTTCTATTTACAAAGTAGTCCATGCTTACAGTATTTTATTCAAATAGTATAGGAATGTATAAGGTCAAAGGTGTCTTTCCCTTCCTGTATACCTTTCTCCTGGCCATTCACACTGCTTCAGTTGCCATCCCTGTAAATATCTTTTCAGATTTGTGAAGCATGTAAGTAGTGTAAATTCCTATAAGTGGAATTACTATATTAAAAGATATAGGAATAGAAATGACTAATTTGAAAAACTGTATGCAAATGAAATTGTAATGATATATATATTTTGCATTTATCAAATTTAGAAAGTTTTTTTTGTTTTTAATACAGAGAATGAGTTTAATACAATTGGGCAGTATTTATTGAAAGTCTTAAAGCGTTGATTAGTTACTCCACTGCATATAATACTTATCAAAACAGAATGATCTGAAATACTGGCACAGTAGTTTATCACAGCATTATGTCGAATGGCAGAAAATTGGAAATAGCCAGAAGAGAGAATAGATAAGAATTATTAAATATCCATCTAACAGAATACAACACAGCCATTATGAATGATGTCTATGGGCTTAGAAAATGCTTCTGCTCTATAATATTAATGGAATAGGAGGAACATAACAACTCTTGTGTAGACAATATGAGCTTAAATATGTAAATAATAAGGCAGTAGAAAATTTGTGAAAGGAAAGATTCCAGAATATTAGTGATTGCTTCTCTGAGTTGTAACATTATGGATAATTTTTCCCCATTTCTTAATACTTTCCTGAATTAAAAAAAAAATAGTACATATTACTTTTATGGCCAGGAAAAGTAAACCATCCTCAAAGATGCAGCTCTCTTGCAGATAGTCTGATGAGGTATGCATATCTGCAGCGTCTATTTGTGCCAACAATGGGAAGGCTCTTTTGAACAATTTTCTCTAAGACACTATGAAAATTTGCTGATAAATTATAAGTCAGAAAGCTAAAAGAAACTGACTAGGCCTGTTTCTTTAGTAGCATTTTGCTATTTCTTTTAATAGTCTTTAGATAAAATAAAAATGGAAATGATGGACCCTCAGAAATATGTGTTATTTTAGATGAAGATATAAAAATAATGCCATGAGATTGTGCTGAGTTCTTTTATTTGTTTTTTGCAAACAGCTGCCTGGCAGTCAGCTCTCTTGATCTTTCATCATCTATTAAAAAGACAAATTGAAAGAGTCTTTTAATAGAAAAGGAAGGTTCGGAATAGCTTCACGGTTGCAGAGACACTGGCAATGTCAGCCAAGCCAAAGCTTGAAGGCAAAGGTCTTCCAAACAGGATTAATTGCACTAATAAAGGCTGCTGTTTTTAAATAGTTTTACCCAGTCAATATTCTGTAGTGGTCTAGATCCCAAAGGAATGGGTACTTATCATATTGATTACACACAAGGGAAGAAAAATGTTTTGTTTTGTTTTCCTTTTGGAGAGAAACAGTCTCTGTGAAATTGTTTATTACTTATCTTACCTTAGTTGAAATTTTTAGACCTCTCACCTTCTGAGATGGCCCACACTCTGTGGAGTGTGTTTCTCCCAGGGCTGCCCTCTCCTTCTGAGACAGATCACATTCTGTCTATGGGATGTGTATCTCTCTAAATAAATCCACTTCTTACCTGTCAAGAAAAAAAAATTTTTTTTATTCTAGCAGATTAGGAAAAATCCCATAAGAAATTCTATAATAAACTGTATACCCCAAAATTAGTTTTACTTATATTTTACCTTTCTTCTCTATATTTTGGTATTTATATTTTATTTTTTTAGTGTTCATATTCACTATTTAGTATTTTATTCTATATAAACACATACCATGCCTTCATGTTGGTTTTAAACATGTAAACATAAACATGTGAAAATAAAGTTGTATCTAATTAACTTTAAAAGGATTAGTATTTTCATTTTTGTATGATTTAATCAATATTAAACTGAACTCTGGTGATTTTTCCCAACCATTTTATTATAAAAATTTTTAAACATCCATAAAACTTAAAAGAACTTTGCAATTTTGCAGTTAATGAGCAGACCAACTAGATTTTACAGTTAACATTTTACTGTTTTATCACATGTCTCTCTATCCTTCTATCTGTCTATTAGTCCATTTTGGTTGTTTTTGTTTTTTTTTTAAATGCAGCTCAAGGTAAGTTGCAGTCATCAGTTTAGCCCCAAACATTTCAGCCTGTATGTCATGGGTAGCTTGTTAAAATGTCTCTCTTTACCTGCACTATTCCTTCAGCAATATATTATTTAAAAATTAAATTTTTTAAACTTATTTCTTATATGAGTATTTTTTCCCCTTTAGAATGTTGTCTAAAATTTTAAAAGAATTTTAGGCCAGTTTTTAATTATTTGAAATGTTAAGTTAAATATTGTTGATTCCTTCTGTACATTTGGCCTTATGTTTAAAAGTAAGTTTTATTGTTTTAAAGATCCTTTAATTACTTCAAACAAAGGACCTTTACACTTTAAAGTCTACCTATTAGCATTCTCTGGGAGGATTCCCCTCTCAATTCTTGCTCAACTTTGTATCCTGAGCTGGGAACAGAAACTAGGAGTGCAGAGGACAGCAGTGAGCAGAACTTCCCCAGCCCCTCCCACAACAGTGGTCACCACCTGTTGTTCCTGACAAAGGGTGGACAGTTCATTGCTTTATTTTTCTATAACTCTTGACATATGGGAGGGATGTTTTTTGTTGGTTTTGAACAAAAGCAGCAACTGAAGATCATGTGTGTCAATAAAATGCTTAATTTTACTTCCTTATTCCAATATTTATTAATGTCTTCCAAGTATCACAAATCTTAGTGTTTGTATTATAATATGGTGTTTGTATATAATCTTGTGTTATATTTAGTGAATGGATTTTTTTGTTTGTTTCGAGATCTGCTTTTCACTTTCCTAATGTGATACTTTAGCTTTTGACGTTTTCAAGATGCTTTATACTTTCCATGCTTATTGCGGGTTAGTTTTTTTTAGTGTTATTTGATGCAAATAACATAAAAATTGATCCAATTTTATATTGTTCTCAGACAACAAATCAAAAGGCCTCCAGTGGATAATAGATACAACCATAGCTTATCCCAAAGCTGAACCCATAGATATTCAAACCTGGATCCTTGGTTACAGGAAACCAGCAGTCACACATGTACATTACAGGTAAGAATCCCGTATTTGTACTCAGCATAAGTCCAACATAAAGTACTGTCTCTATCAGCCGTAGGTTGACTAGGTCACCTCATGTATTATTCTAGGCCACCAGGACACCCTGGGGGATAGGAAAAGAAAGATTGGTGTTTTATTTGGCTGCTGGGGGGATTTTGGCTTTATTTTAACCCTTAGCTTTCTTAATTCCAAAACAGTCTGTTTATTGCATATTCTAGATTTGTCCTGTCAGGAATAACACCATTGAAATGAATGTAAATGGAAGCATACATGGTACTTGTAAAACCAAATATTCTTGGTTTTCTGTTTTGTTTGTTTGTTTACTGTTCTCAGAAGAATTGGTTTCTGTTCCGACCCTCCAGTTGTTTGGTTATATTTAAAAATTTTTAAATAAGAATGAAATGTTTCCAATTAGAATAAGAGATTTAAAATGCAGCATTAGAAACCATATATATACAGATGTGAATAATACAGATAATGAGGTTAGATCTCTTTCTCTTTTAATGTGGGGAGATTGGCAAGAAGAACTAAGTAGCATCGACTGCTTAAACTGGGGAATAGGTGCACACAGATAGAAGGTAGTTTGGAAACTATGAAGTTCACTGAAAAATGATAATTTAGTTTAATGTTGGTTTACTTATAGGTAGATTTTAAAGTCTCTTCATGAATGTATTCTTTTTCTGCAGTTAAGCATATCTTATCCAGAACATTACTATTAGCCCAAAATTAGTACAAGCCAGTTTTGCTTCACATGACATAGAAAATGTTTTTCTTCTTCATCTCAACTGACTTTAAAGATAACGCAACACCCATTCTTAGAGAATTTAATCGAAATGATTACTTTGGTAATTTGGTGTAGCTAGACAAGTTAGTGGAGAAGGAAATGGCAGCCCACTCCAGTGTTCTTGCCTGGAGAATCCCAGGGACGGGGGAGCCTCGTGGGCTGCCGTCTATGGGGTCACACAGAATCAGACACGACGGAAGCGACGCAGCAGCAGCAGCAGCAGACAAGTTGGTACTTTTGCTAGTTTTTTCCCCCAGTATAATTTAGAAGACTATACATGTGATTGGAGAAGGAAATGGCAACCCACTCCAGTATTCTTGCCTGGAGAATCCCATGGACAGAGGAGCCTGGTGAGCTATATAGTCCACGGGGTCATAAAGAGTCAGACATGACTGAGCAACTAAAACAACAGCAGCAATACATGTGATAGTTGGGCTTCCTTGGTGACCTAGTGGTAAAGAATGTGCCTGCCAGTTCAGGAGATGAGGGTTTGACCCTTGGGTCAGGAAGATCACCAGGAAGAGGAAATGGCAACCCACTCCAGTATCCTGCCTGGGAAATCCCCTGGACAGAGGAGCCTGGGGGGCTACAATCCATAGGGTCACAAAGTGTTGGGGATGATTTAGCATGCCCAACATATCTCAGCAACTAAACAACAGCAACAAGAACAACATGTGAGAGTCAGAAAGGAATTATTCTATTTTGCCCAGTATTTTTCAGATCCCACTTAGAGTATTGCATGTATGTTAATTTATCTACTTCAAAAGAAATAATGCAATTAGTAGAAAAGTTTGCAAAGAGCCAATATAATAGATCACTGCTACCACTTAAAATGCAGTTGTTTTAGAGCAAATCAAATTTGGAGATAGTAGTGACTAAATGTGGAGAAGGCAATGGCAACCCACTCCAGTACTCTTGCCTGGAAAATCCCATGGACAGAGAAGCCTGGTAGGCTGCAGTCCATGGGGTCACGAAGAGTCGGACACAACTGAGTGACTTCACTTTCACTTTTCACTTTCATGCATTGGAGAAGGCAGTGGCAACCCACTCCAGTGTTCTTGCCCGGAGAATCCCAGGGGCGGCAGATCCTGGTGGGCTGCCGTCTATGGGGTCGCACAGAGTTGGACACGACTGAAGCGACTTAGCAGCAGCAGCAGCTGCAGCAGCAGTGACTAAATGAAACAATGCTAGGAGAAACTCCAAGTTGAAAGCACCAAATCCTAACCACTAAACCACCAGGGGAGTGAAACTCCAAGTTGAAAGTACAAACAGGCTAAAGAGAAGTTTAACAATTCATAAATATTAGATTTGTAATAGGTTTCTGTGTATATGAAATATTTTTATTGTATTTTAAGTAAATTTCATGGAAGGTAGTTTGATGCTAAGAACTGACTCATTTGAAAAGATCCTGATGCTAGGAAAGATTGAAGGCGAGAGGAGAAGGGGGCAACAGAGGGGTGGTGGACAGGGAAGCCTGGTGTGGTGCAGTCCATGGAGTCGCAAAGAGCTGGACACGACTAAGCAACTGAACTGAATGAACTGAACTGAATAGAAGGCAGTAACTGTTCTTTCCTGTGCGATCATCTTGGAGCCTGCTGAGAGTGGCACAGTGTGCCCCTGGATGGCTGGAGCGCTCTATTATTATACTGCAACATTGCTGGCCATCAGAGCTCACTTGGGAAGTAATAAAATTGCCATCATTTATTTACCATTATCAATGGTTAGGCCATTTTAAATTTCTTTAATGCATTTCTTTCCCTTCTTGGAAATTATTGTCAAGGCTACTAAGTGGATTCCACTACCTGTTCTGTATCTCTTTGCAACGTACTGTGACAGGTGTATGGAGATCTCTGAGCAAGAAAGACATTTCCCCTACCAAGTGACTTCAGCCATAAAGTGTTAGTACACTCAAGTGCTTAGAAAACATTTGGTCTTTATTTAAATAGGAAAAGAATATCCAGTTACCAGAATGCGCAGCTGAATGTTCTTTTAGATTTTATATTTCTATACTGATGTTTAGGGGAAAAAATTAGAAGAATGTAATAGCTAATTTTAACTGTTCTGATATAAACTATTTTGTTTTCCAAAAGCAGTTTTCTACATTGTCAGTTCAATTGTTACTTCTTAGGCTTATGTTGATTTTTAGGATTTCTGGAAGAGATGAAGTCTAAATATACATATTATTATGTACTATAGAATACTTTCCTAAAATACCACATAAATGAGAAAGTTAAAATTTGTGATGTGGCTATTTATTAGATCCTATCCTATGAACAGGTAGTAAATAGCAGTGCCGTAAATGCATTGTTTGAGCACCAAATGATACACTGATTTTTAAAGTGTTTAAAAAACTACACAAAGTACATTTACTAAGATATATAAGGTTTGTATGGGTTATTGATAAATCCAGTACTGATAAATTAGCATTCTGCATAGATTGGATCTAAACTACTTTAATGGAGAAGGAAATGGCAACCCACTCCAGTATTCTTGCCTGGAAAATTCCATGGACAGAGAAGTCTGGCAGGCTATAGTCCATGGGGTCACAAAGAGTTGGACACGACTGAGTGACTAAGCACAAGTTACTTTAAAAGGTGTCTTATTCTTCACTTCCGAATGCTATATATTATTTAACTAGGGAAATATTTTTTGTTACTGTGGATACAACTGCATTATGGATCTCTTTCAGAAGTGAAGGTTGTTTTAAAAGAGGAAAGTGAAAGAAGAAAGCGAAGTCGCTCAGTCATCTCTGACTCTTTGCAACCCCATGGACTGTAGCCTGCCAGGCTCCTCTGTCCATGGGATTTTGCAGGCAAGAATACTGGAGTGCGTTCCTATTTCCTTCTCCAGGGAATCTTCCCAACCCAGGGATTGAACCCAGGTCCCCTCACACTGCAGGCAGACTCTTTACCATTTGAGTCACTAGGGAAGCCCCTTTAAAAGAGGAACTAAGTCTTAAATACGAGAACCATTTGAGGGGAACAACTTTTTCCTCCCCTTCATATTACAGTCACATCAGAAGACAGCTTATTCCAATTAAAGTAGAAATGGGCACAGTGTGCTGCTGTTGAGGAGTTAGTAGCAAAATTAAACATGAATTAGATTTTAATTACAGGGATAGAATGTTACAGGGATAAAAGCAAAAGTAACGCATCCTTAATATAAATGTCTCCTTCACTCCAAATTAGAAAAAGTGACTTGGAGAACATGATCTGTTGTGCAGAAATGGCTTATATTTTTAAAAATCTTAAGTTATAACCGTGAGTGTGCTGCTGCTGCTAAGTCGCTTCAGTCGTGTCTGACTCTGTGCAACCCCATAGACGGCAGCCCACCAGGCTCCTCTGTCCCTGGGATTCTCCAGGCAAGAACACTGGAGTGGGTTGCCATTTCCTTCTCCAATACATGAAAGTGAAAAGTGAAAGTGAAGTCGCTCAGTTGTATCCAACTCTTAGCGACCTCATGGACTATAGCCTACCAGGCTCCTCCATCCATGGGATTTTCCAGGCAAGAGTACTGGAGTGGGGTGCCATTTCCTTCTCCAAACCATAAGAGTAGTGGGATAGATAAATTGCTAAAAGCAGAGGTGTTACTTTCATGTCTAATTTGATTGGAACGTTGGTAACTTCGAAGGTGTTCAGTTAGAGACTTTGGGTAGTAAATTATTTTCTGTTTGTAGGAGGGTGGGAATTAATTCAGAAAAGTACTATTTAATGAATATTTTTAAAGAAAATATATTCATTAGCAAGAATGGACAAGTGTTAACATTCTGACATATTTGCCTCAGGATAGTTTTATCAGTAAAGAAAATAAAGCATTTCTAGAATGCAGTACTTGTTGAATGTATGAATGCTGAAGTTTGTGCTATTTAGACATGGACTGTCCAGTTACAGCAGCCAGTAGCCACATATGATATTAAGCACTTAAAATGTAACTAGTCTGATTTGAAACATTCTGTATGTGTAAAATATACAGTGAATTTTAAAGACTAGTAGGAAAAAGGAATATAAAATATCTCACTAATGATTTTTATTGATGATGTACTAAAATGATTAGCTTTAGGAGATTAAAGGATTAAATTTCTTTAATGTTATTAGATGCTCTCTATTGTATACTTTTAAAACATAAATTAATTTTTAAAAATAAAAACATGTAACTATGAAAATACATCATAGAGGAGAAAAATCTCTCCCAGCATGCTCACATAAAATATTTTTTCATATTTCAATATTGTTTTATGTATGTTTATAGTGTAGCTGCAGTTGTAATATGCATAAAAGTTATTTTTATTCTACTTTATTCCACATGGCATTTTAATGAATGTTAAACCTGTACTACACATGTTCTAGATGTTAAGATAACAAATTTTATAAATATTTTTAAGTACCCTTATAAAGTTTTTACATTTTTAGTGGCTTTCCAAAATCCTGGTTACTAAATACATTTAATTATTTTCCTATTGATCATAGACTTCTCAGGTTTCATTTTTGATTTTAATAATACTATGCTGAATATCAGGACATACATCAAGTTTATCCTACCCCATACTTTAGATTTTTTATAATAGATATATTTAGCCTGTTAGTTCTGATGTTAGGTTGGAGAGTGTTATTAAAATTACAGAAAAACTTATTTATTAGAAAAATTACCAACATTTTAAAATAGTATAATATTTTGTTAATTTTATGCATAAACCTATAATATTTGTGATTAATATTATATCACTGATTTTTCTTTCTGATTTTTCCCTTTACTTCTTAAAACAAATTACAAGTTTTTATCAGTTTTGGGAGCTATAATTTCAGAAATAGTGTTTTTCTCCAAAACTTTTTGTTATGGAAAATTTCAAACCTGGAAATGAAACCCCATATACCTGTTTTACACTTACGGTGAATGTTGTTTCCTCTGTGTTATTTCCCAGGTTCCAGTGGATTATTTTGAAGGAAGGCTCAGACATTATATCATTTCATTTGTAAATGTTTTATTGTATATTCTCTAAAATGTAATAGTTCTTTTTGTAAAAAATAGTATACATTATCATACCTAAAATATTAATAGTTTATTAATATTATCAAATATCCAATCAGTCATCAATTTTCCTGGATTGTCTCAAATTATTTTTTTGACACTTTGAATTCAGTTAACTTGCAATTGGTTGACATATCTCAAGTTTCTTTTGTGTCCAGATTCCTCCCTCTTTTATTTTCCTTGTGGCTTATTTTTTGAGATACCGTATCATTTGCCCTGTAAAGTTTATACAGTTCTTGTATCCTGTGTATTCCTCTGTTCCCTATATTTCCTATAAATTGGTGGGTAGGTACTACAACTTCATCAGATCAAGGGTTAAATTTGTTTCACAAGAAATACCTTTTAAGTGATGATGCTTACTTCTATCAAAAGGTAAATAATGTCTGATTGTCAGAAATAGTTTTTGAATGCTGTTATTAGTTTAAATTTTTCAAATATATCCAGTGCTTTGAGAAAAAAAATGATACCTCCTTATACCATCCCTTTAACTCCAAACAATAATGTCAGAAATTTCAATTTAGAGTCGAGACCTCTTCTGGCATGTAACATATAAAGAGAATCAATTTGCCTAAGATACCCTGATAGTGATGGATTGAAGTCCATAGTCTTTTATTGTTTGATGAGTCATTAAAAAGGATTTTTCCCTACTATGTCCGTAACCATAAATATATTGAAATTGTTCTAAACTTAATTGGCAAATGAGATATAATCATCCATTGGGACGATGGATATTTGTATTAGTTAGGGTTCTTCAGAGAAATAGAACCAATAGGATAGAGAGAGATCAAGAATAGATTTATTACAGGAGTTGGCTCTCCTGGTTATGGAAGCCAAGAAGTCCCATGAGCTAGTATCTGCAAGCTGGAGAACCAGGAAAGCCAGTGGTATAATTCAGTCTGAGTCCCAAGTTCTGAAAAAGGTGGGGAAGTCTGAAAGCCTAAGAACTAGGAGCGCTGATGTTCTAGAGCAGCAGAAGGAGGTCTTAGCAAAGACAGTGGACTCCCCCTTCTTCCACTATTCTGTTCTAGTTAGGACCTCAGTGGATTAGATGCTGCCCTCCAGCATTGGTGAAGCGGATCTTCTTAACTTAGTCTTCTGATTTGAATACTAATCGCTTCCAGTGACATCCTTAGAGCACACCCTTATAGCACACCAAACATTATTTCAGGTAATGTAAAACATTATTATTTATTTATTTACAAATAATGTAAAACATTATTTGGACATCCTTTAGCCCAGTCACGTTGACCCATTGCAGTGGTCTATGTAGAAAACCAAAGAAACTGAGTTCACCATCTATTTATAGAGTTCAGCAATCTTGATATAAAATTATTACAGAAAAATCAATATTATCCCTTTATCTTGACAATACGTAGAAAATGTAATATTTTAAAAAAGATGCTTATCTGAGAAACAAGAAGACTATTAAGTATTTACCAATAAAACTTAAGAAAAAAATGTAGAAGGCTTCTATGAAGGAAAATAAAAAACTGCATTGAAGAACATAAAAAACTGAAAAAGTGGAAAGAGATACTGTGTTCATAGGGGGAAGGCTGAAAAATATAAAGATGTAAATTCTCCCAATCTATAAATTTAATCAAATTTAATCTATAAATTTAATATAATTGAAGTTACATTATCCAGGAGTATTAGGATCAGAATTCAGTATGTTTTTTTCTGGAAACCTGACAGATGGTTCTAAAATTCACTTGAGAGAGTAAATTCACTTGAGAGAGTAAAGACAAATGAATAGCTAAGATAGTTTTGAAGATAAACAGGACAGAGGAATTCTTCCTACCAGATGTCAAGGCTTATTAAAGCAGTGTACTTTAAGGGCAGGGTCCAGTTCAGTTCAGTCGCTCAGTCGTGTCCGACTCTTTGCGACCCCATGAATCGCAGCACGCCAGGCCTCCCTGTCCATCACCAATTCCCGGAGTTCACTCAGACTCAAATCCATTGAGTCAGTAATGCCATCCAGCCATCTCATCCTCGATCAATGGAAAGATTAGAGAATCCGGATTTACTTGGGAACTTGTGTATGGTTGATGATTTTCTAACTGTGTTTTCTATATTTGGTAGTTTTAAAGGGGATACTTGAAGCCCGTCGATAAAGTAGTGTCACTTCTTAGAAACTACAAGTAAGTTCTGAAAAACACAACAAGTAAGACATCATATATTCTATTTCATCCATTAAGATACATATTTTTTCACATATTAACATCTCTGAAACTGAGAGTCATCTTAAAACCCAGTAAAATAAAGCCTTAGTTATTATTTAATTGGGCTTCCCTTATGGCTCAACTGCTAAAGAATCCACTGGCAATGTGGGAGACCTGGGTTCGATCCCTGGGTTGGGAAGATCCCCTGGAGAAGGGAAAGGCTTCCCTCTCCAGTATTCTGGCCTAGAGAATTCCATGGACGTCCATGGGGTCGCAAAGAGTTAGACATGACTGAGCGACTTTCAGTTCACGTCTCTTCACGTTATTTAATTAGATATTTGGCATGCTGCCACAGTAGTTGCTGCCTCTCTCCTCTCCCCCTCTGCCCCTGGGGAGTGAATCTTTGTACTGTTTTAGGCCTTTTGTTTGTTTTTACAATGTGAATGTATTAATTTTTCAATTTAAAAAGTTATTTGAGGAATTCCCTGGTGGTTCAGTGGTTGGGAATCTGCATGCCGCAGGGCAACTAAACTTGTACACTACAACCTCTGACCCCGCACGCTAAAGCCTGCAAGCTGCAACTCCTGAAGCCTGCATGCCCGAGAGCCCTGCTCTGAAACAGGAGACACCACCTCAGTGAGAAGCCTGTGCAACAGGACTGGAGAGTAACCCCCACTTGCTACAACTAGAGAAAGCCCGTGCACAGCAAAGAAGATCCAGCGTTCAGTTCAGTTCAGTCGCTCAGTTGTGTCCGACTCTTTGCGACCCCATGAACCGCAGCACACTGGGCCTCCCTGTCCGTCACCAACTCCCTGAGTCCACCCAAACCCATGTCCATCAAGTCGGTGATGCCATCCAGCCATCTCATACTCTGTTGTCCCTTTCTCCCCCTTCCCTCAATCTTTCCCAGCATCAGGGTCTTTGCCAATGACTCAGCTCTTCACATCAGGTGGCCAAAGTATTGGAGTTTCAGCTTCAACATCAGTCCTACCAATGAACACCCAGATCCCTTGCATTGCAAGGCGGATTCTTAACCACTGGACCACCAGGAAAGTCCCCTATCCATAATTTTAAAGTGAGTTTAAGCAGCTTAAATTTCTATAATAATTTTTTTAGTATAAAATCTAGAATAAAGTAGAATATAGTTAATGTATTAAAAATAAGTTATTCGACATATTGAGGTTTCACTTTTCTCAGTAACTGTAACTCTAAAGCACTACACACCTAAGTGGTACACACCAGGTACTAATGATGCAGGTTTAGAGTTTACCACCCTTAGCCCCCAAATTACTCATCTGAAAGTAAGGTCATTAAATTGCCTCTTGAACTTAAAGTGACTTTTTTTTAATAGCAAAAGGAAACATTGTCCTGTCTTTAGTTTTTCTTATAGAACTTTTCTTTATCACCATAGTTATCACTCATTTCACCTCTGTTTTCACTATCTAATGATTCTCTTCTTCCTATCTACTTTTCTTGTCATCTCTTGTTTTTTACTGCTTTGCCTCTGTGCCCTAGCTTTACCCTGGAAAAGTCTGGATTTTTTCAAAGCTTCCAGTTGGAAAATGGAAAGTTACCCATTAAATTTAATCTTCAGGTTTTTAGTTCTGCTTGGCTGTTTTTATTGATGTTCACTACCCCCAAGTTATTTTTTCTTTTCTGCCCCAGCAATTTTTTCTTTCTTCCTTAAGAAAACAAAACATTTTAGTTTGACAAAATTCAGGATGCTGACATTAAATAAGTGGTCTTAATTTAGGTTTGACTGTATTATGGATTGAATTCTGTGTTTCTATAATGAAGTTGATGATTTGAAAAAGGTGAATCATCATTCAAATAAGATAAAATCTCCATCCTCTACTTAGAAGATATGGTTAATTTCTTCTCAAGTTTTTATAAGAAGTTATACATGAAAGAAATTTTTTACTGTTAACACAGAACCAAGAATCTAATAACCTAAAATCTAATTTGCTAAGTTATTTTCATTGTATGAATCTGGAGAGAGTAAGCTTTGGAAATGAAGCTCTATCCTCCCTTCCTTGGCCCTCAGGGGGTTCATCTTTTCTTTTTCAGATTTCTCTAGAGTCAAGTATAGTTACTGCCATTGGTATTCAAAAAATGCCTTTTGTTTTCTAAGGAAGTTTTGTTGGAAATACTATAGCTTCCAAATTAAAAAAAAAAATCTTAGAGTTTAAATTTTAATTGAATAATGGTTAAGCATAACTCTCACTGATCATTATTTATATTTTATATTTTATAGTTACTTAAAGTCATTGAATTAGATCTGCAAAGTGGAAAGGCTAACTAGGTTTTTTTTGTCTAACCTTCCATTTAATACAAGAATACACACACAGACACACACACACACCTGCACACGCACAGATTACTTAAATATAGACCTTCTCTAGAATCCTGTTTTTAGTCTTCTCTTTTTTCTCCTGTGAAAGAGGTTCATAATAGGAGAGTATATAGAAATGGATCCTGTGTAGATGTTCCTCTAGCTCTCAGTCTTTCTCCCAAGTTCCAAATCCTCACTTAGCTTTCTTTCCTCCACCTGGATACCCTGTCTTCTTTGAACCTAATATGTCTAGAACTGAACTCATTTTCCTTCACACAAACTTGTTTCTTTCCATTTGGGGTTTATGTTAACCTAATTCTACCCTCACCCAGAATGAAAATTTTGGAGTTTTTTGACTCTTTCACTGCCAGTTCCTATGAAAGCTACCTCTGCAATGTTTGTTTCTGTTCTCACTTTTTATCTAAATGCCATAACCTAGCTCAGATTTCAATACTTTTTACCTAGAATATGTCTGCTTATTAAATATTCCCTTTATTGATAATGATACTGATACTTTACCCTATCTTTTTTATTTCACTGCTATTCTCCTTTTCCTAAAGCATGGTGCCTTTTCCCCCCTTTGTTTCTTTTCTTGTTTCTTTATTCCTTTGTTTCTGTCTTTTTTCTTTCCTTTTTTTGTTATAGACATTAGTGGAACACAGCACAATTTGAATGAAATCTGTAGATTGTAAATTAGATAATAGTAGCAGTGTTTATTTCCTGATTTTTATCATTGAAGCATAGTTATATAAAGGACTGTTCTTGTATTTTAAAAAACATTCATGGAAGTATTTTAGGGGACACACCATCTATAACTTACTCTCAAAAGTTGAGGAAAGACTATATAGATAGATCAGAAAAAATATATATGGAAAGATGATAAAGTAAATATGAGAAATAATGATATTTTGGGAATCTGATTGAAGCATATATATGAATTCTTTGCAGTATTTTTGTAACTTTGCTTTGAGTCTGAAATTATTTCAAAATAAAAAAAAAATTTTTAAGTCTTTAGAGAGATACAGAGATCTCTGTACCTTCTCCTCAGTTTTGCTGTGAACCTTAAACTACTCTTTAAAAAAGAAAATCTTAACAAAAATATTAAGAAGTCATTAGACTCATGGAAAACATAATAATGATTCTCATAAGCATGTATCTCTGGAGAAGGAAATGGCAGCCCACTCCAGTATTCTTGCCTAGAAAATCCCATGGACAGAGGGGCCTGGCAGGCTGCAGTCCACGGGGTCGCAGAGAGTTGGACACGACTGAGCGACTTCACTTTCACTTTCTAAGCATATATACCAGTGTTATATTTTGCTTACTGGATAGTTCAGTTCATTCAGCAAGCATTTGTGTCTCAAAGGATGCAACACAAAAAAGATATAATGAATAAATTTGAGGTATAAACAATGCCATCTCATTATTTATGCCCTTTTCAGATAGCTGAGTGGCTTAAAAACAAAAACAACTTTTCTAGTGGATCCAGGAGGAAGCTCTAAATATTATTCCTTAGTATGTTGAGGATGAGGCCTGAGCAGCTTACCTAAGGACAATGACTCAAAGCAGAACTTCTGGGAACTGAGTACTCGGACATATTCTGATGTGTTAAGTTTGACAGGATCTGTTCTTGTCCATAAATCTATTTTTGGTGACAAGTAGTTTCCGTATTTCTGAGCTATTCTTATCATACTAGCCCTTGTGGTGTCAGTTAACCATGGTTGTGTTGTTGATGGCTGTCTACAGATGGCACCTCATCAAGTTTTACCCTGGCAGATTATTTTGAATTTAATTCAGTTCAGTAAATTTGAGTTTTCACAGAGGAGCAGGCACTGATTTATATACTGGATATGCAAAGATGAGTATAGCACAGTCTGATAGAATAAACAGACACATAAGAAAATAAAGAGAACATAAACTAATAAGCATAGTTACAAAGGGCAGAGTTGGCACCAGGGAGGAATTACTAACTGCAGGAGAGGAGGAGGAAGTCAAAAACAGAACAAAGGTAGAAGAGAGCCAAGTCCTTGTCTTCCCTGTTAGGAAATTGATGAATACATTTTAAACTGGACAGTCTAGCATGTTATATAACCAATGTGGAGTGAACAGCAAAATAAAGTTGAAAGAAGTTGTATCTGGGAAATAGGTATCTGAGGAGGGAAAAAATAGGTCTATTATTTTTCACCGTGAACCTAATAGTACTCTGACTCTTGAAAACTACATGCCTGTCATTACTGTGTTGAAAATTTAAGTTTTTTAAACTTGCTGACTCTTTTAAGCCAACTCAAGTGATGCCTTTTCCATATATCCTGTGTCATAAGTAGACATGCACACCCCTTCATTTAAACTTACACAGAAATTCTTTAAAGTCCTTATATAGTGAAAGTTGCTCAGTCATGTCCAACTCTTTGCAACCCTATGGACTGTAACCCGCCAGGCTCCTCTGTCCATGGAATTCTCCAGGCAAGAATACTGGAGTGGGTTGCCATTTCCTTCTCCAAAAATCCTTATATAACGTTTACCATATTCTGATTTTAGATTATTTACTTTCCTTGTCCCTCTGCTAGATTATTTGGTTTAAGAAAGCATCAGCAGTTTATATTCTTCAGTGCTTATTGGCTCCTACCATACCATTGACATAATTGAATTGAGGGTTTAGCCATGTTGTTTGTTAGCTCACATTTTGGAGTCTTTGTGGCATGAAAATTCAAACATTCTAATGAGAAGGTATAGAGGTGTCAGCTGCTAAGCATTATTTTATGTCTTTTTTTTTTAATATAGTTTATCTAGTGATCCTAAATCTGACCTTATGCTTTTTGGTGGAATACTCTGTATTTAGGAGCACATTCTAGATTACTATTAATAAGAATTTTTGTTTTTGGAACACTAGGAGCTGGTTTCTCAATTGGATAACTATTGCTATTGCAAAGATTTATTTCTTTATATCCCACAAGAACTCCTTTTATTTGATTCCAAGAGGACTGGTATTCAGTGCATTTGACACTCTGCCATATTAGGAGATTAGTCATTTTAATATTTTAATCCCATGGTGACCAAACAATCAGACTAATAGGGGTAGACTGCTCTTGAATGAGCATTTGGTCTTCCCTCCAGGCTGCCTCTTAAAGCAAGAGAAAGTCCAAGCTATTCTAGGCAGATGGTAGGGTAGATTTTCTGTTAAAACATGGCCCCACTCCCTGACACTCGCCCCATTTAAAGCAATAGATACTTCACCAACCTCACCACAGTCTTTCATGAGTTAAGTTGGTAAACCCAAACTTCCTCTTTCAGCCTTATTTTTAATGTCACTTTCCTCCTTATAAAGATGTTTTAAAAACTATTTCCAAGATAGCTCTTGCTAAGTTATCCTCAGGTTGATTAGACTTGCTTTTTTATTTACAGAAATAGTGTATTTTTAGGGGCTAAAAAGTAATCTAGATAATTCCCCAAACCATTTGACTGTACTCAGTGTGGTAGAGGTGGATAAAGTGTTTAAAGAGCACCATTTATATTACAAAACTGTGTTAAGACAGTATTAAACTTCTAAAAGTAAGAAGTAAGTAATTTGTAATACCATTCATTTAAAAAAACATACTTTGATTTTTAAATTTAAATTTTAAAACATTCCATGAATCAACTGTATTTCAATTAAAAAAAACACTTCTATGAAAGAAACAAACAAAACATCCCTCTAGTATCAGGATGACTAACTGACTTTCCTAAAAATCCAAATACTAAGGACATTTAATTTGAAAAAAAAAAAAAAAAAAAAAAAAATGATTAAATTTCCTGAGTAGTTGAATTTCTTACATAGCCCTGGGCATCTCTCTTGTGTCCGGCACTGTGCTGGCTTTATTTTGCTGGCTTCTGCCCCATATGTACATAGTTCGGGAGTCACCCATAAACTCGAGTGGGGGAACAGACTCAGACAGCGTGGCTCCCACTCAGTGCTTACTTCTGTCTGAGATTCCTCACTTTTCAAATGTTATGGTCACCCTAATATCTGTCCTCTGATTCTTCAAGGAGTGAGACGACATGTTCTTATATGAGTCTTGAGTCTCTGTGTGGCACTAACTGGGAACTATTTTGAGGTAAAGAGCTGTAAAAAATGGAAAACACACCTACTTTCCTGTCTCTCCTACTCTCCTGTCTTTCCTAACTCTCCTCCAATATCTGACTGCTTTTAGTTACTCTCCAGTGCCTTCCACTAATTACTTTTTGCATTTTGTCCAGAATTTATAACCATTACCTGTGAACTACTCTACCATTTCAAGAAACAGAACTCCTCTTGTTTTATTTTATTTGAAACATTTATTTTAATGGATACTAAGAAGTCACAGGGGGAGGTGACCTTTCAGAGGTGAAAAAATAGATTTTGCTCCTAAGGGTGCCCTTGTTGAGCTCCTCTGGCCCTTATGCATTTAAAGCAGTACTGCGTTGCGCCAGTGTGGTGTAGAGTCAGTCGCTCAGTTGTGTCTGACTCTTTGCGGCCCCATGGACTGCAGCCCGCCAGTCTCCTCTGTCCATGGGAGTCTCCAAGCAAGAATACTGGAGTGGGTTGCCATGCCCCTCTCCAAAAGATGTCAGCGCTCAACAAATTCATCTAACAAATTCAGTAAGTGAAAATTGCTCAGTCGTGTCCAACTCTTTGCGACCCCATGGACTATTTAGTCCATGGAATTCTCCAGGCCAGAATACTGGAATGGGTAGCTGTTCCCTTCTCCAGGGGATCTTCCCAACTCAGAAATCAAACCAGGGTCCCCTAAAGTGACTATAAATATAGGCTCTGAAGTCAGATGGCAGTGCTAATGTGTTTCTCTGTAAGATTCAGAATATTTATATTAAGGTTAATATTGAAATGAAGACATAAGGTATCTGTATTCTTAAAGAGAGCTCATAGGTGAATTCCTAAAAATGTGTCCCCAAATTGTCATATCCCAGTTGTGAAAGGCAGAGGAACCAGAGATCAAATTGCCAACATCTGTTAGATCATAGAAAAAGCGAGAGAGTTCTAGAAAAGCATCAGCTTTATTGACTAAGCCAAAACCTTTGACTGTGTGGATCACAACTCACTGTGGAAAATTTTCAAAGAGATGGGAATACCAGACCACCTTACCTGCCTCCCGAGAATTTGTATGCAGGTCAAGAAGCAACAGTTAGAACCCGACATGGAACAACGGACTGCTTCCAAATTGGGAAAGAAGTATGTTGAGACTGTATATGGTCACCCTGCTTATTTAACTTATATGCAGAGTGCATCATGTGAAATGCTGGGCTAGATGAAACACAAACTGGAATCAGGATTGCCAGGAGAAATATCAATAACCTCAGATACACAGATGACACCACCCTTATAGTAGAAAGTGAAGAAGATCTAAAGAGCTTCTTGATGAAAGTGAAAGAGGAGAGTGAAAAAGCTGGCTTAAAACTCAGCATTCAAAAAACAAAGACCATGGCATCTTGTCCCATCATGTCATGGCAAATAGATGGGGAAATGATGGAAACAGTGACAGACTTTATTTTCTTGGGCTCCAGAATCACTGCAGATGATGCCTGCAGCCATGAAATTAAAAGACACTTGCTCCTTGGAAGAAAAGCTATGACCAACCTAGACAGCATGTTAAAAAGCAGAGACATTAGTTTGCTGACAAAGGTCCATCTAGTCAAAGCTATAGTTTTTCCATTAGTCATGTATGGATGTGAGAGTTGAACTATAAATAAAACTGAGTGCCAAAGAATTGATGCTTTTGAACTGTGGTGTTGGAGAAGACTTTTGGGAGTCCCCTGGAAAGCAAGGAGATCAATCCAGTCCATCCTAAAGGAGATCAGTCCTGGATGTTCATTGGAAGGACTGATGCTACAGCTGAAACTCCAATACTTTGGCCACCTGATGCGAAGAGCTGACTCACTGGAAAAGACCCTGATGCTGGGAAAGATTGAAGGCAGGAGGAGAGGGGGACGACAGAGGATGAGATGGTTGGATGGCGTCACCAACTCGATGGACATGAGTTTGAGCAAACTCCGAGAGTTGGTGATGGACAGGGAAGCCTGGTGTGCTGTGGTCCATGGGGTCACAAAGAGTTGGATACGCCTGAGTGACTGAACACTGTTGTGAAACACAGTTGTGAATTAAGTTGTGAAACACTGTTCGTCATCTTCTACACCTAAATCAGAGCCTTCGGATTTTGTTCTTCTCCAGTTTAAAAATATTTCTCTGAGAAGCATTCTCGTAAATTGCTAGTAGAAATATAAATTGGTATAAGCTTTATGAAGATAATGTAGCAAAATCTTTCAAAATTAACCTTTGACTTAGCAATTTCACTTCTGTAATTTTGTCGTATAGATGTAAACATATGAATGGACATTTACACAATGCTATAACAAAAAAATGAGAAACTGTCCATCAGTAGGGTGGTTGTTATTGTTCAGTCACTAATTGTGTTAGACTCTTTGCAGCCCAATAGACTGCATCATGCCAGGCTTTGCTGTCCTTCACTGTGTCCTGGAGTTTGCTCAAATTCATGTCCATTGAGTTGGTGAAACTAACCATCTCATCCTCTGCCACCTTCTTCCCCTTTTGCTTTCGATCTTTCCCAACATCAGGGTCTTTTCCAATGAGTTGGATCTTCACATCAAGTGGTAGAGAATAAGAGGAATTTATGGCTTACCATGTATGAAGAGATTACAATGAAAGTAGAAAATATTTTTAGCAGAATGATTGTGAAAATATGATCTATAAGAATTTATGCAGTACAACTTAATCTGTATTAATCTATATTTTACAGGAAAATTTACAGCCTTAAAAACTTCTGTTAGAGACTTCCTGGTGGCACAGTGGATAGGAATCTGCCTGCCAGTGCAGGGGACACAGGTTCAATCCCTGGTCTGAGAGGGTTCCAGGTGCCATGGAGCAGCTAGTCCTGTGCACCACGACTACTGAGGCTGTACTTTAGAGCCCTTGAGCCCAACTACAGAGCCCGCGTGCTTTAACTGCTGAAGGCTATGCACCTAGAGAATGTGCTCTGCAACAAGAAAAGCCGCCTGAGAAGCCTGCACACTGCTCTCCACAGCTAGAGAAAGCCAGAGCAAAACATTGAAGGCTCAGCACAGCCAAAAACAATTATATAAAGAAAAGCAAAAGATCACTTCTATTAAAAAAGAAGACAGTTAAAAATCAGTGATCTAAATGTCTATTTTAAGAAGTTAGAAAAAAAGAAGCAAATGTAATCCTAAGATAGTAGAAGACAGGGAATAATAAGGGAGAACTTACTGAAATAGAAAACATACAATAGAAAGAAAAATGACATAAAAAATTTTATTTTTTGAAAACATTAACGTGATCAGCTCCTGGCAAGACTGATCAAGAAAAAAAGGTCATTGTTGTCAATAGCAGGAATGAAAAGGGGAACATTACCTGAGATTCTGTAGTCATTAAAAAGGAAAATTAAAGGATATTAAGTGTAGTTATTCCAGAGCATCCAAAAGAGGAAATACTTCCTAGCTTCTTTTATGAGGCCAGCATAACTTGGCTACCAAAACCTGAACCAAAGATATTAGAAGAAAGGAATATTTAAAGGCAAATCTCTTTCATGATTCTGGATATAAGAGTAACCCAGCAAAATATTTTAAATTCATCATATTATGTACTGAGAGCATATATTTCAGGAATGAAAGTTTGGCTCAACATTCAAAATAAGCTTGGATTTTTAAATAAAATCACTTACTAAATATAAATACCTATTCATGATAGAAACTCTGTAGATTTTTAGAATAGAAAGGACTTTCCTCATTCTGATAAAGGATATCTACAAAATTCTTCAGACAACACCATATTAAAGGATGATATACTGAAATATTTCTTTCCAAGATCAAGAATAAGAGAATGATGCTTTTTAAAAATAAAAAAGAAACTTTTTATTTTGTATTGGGCTATAACCAATGAACAATATTGTGATAGTTTTAGGTGGACAGCAAAGGGACTCAGCTGTACTTATATATGTATCCATTCTCCCCTAAACTCCCCTCTCATCCAGGCTGCCACATAACATTGAGCAGAGTTCCCTGTGCTATACAATAGGACCTTGTTGTTTATCCACTTCAAGTATAGCAATGTGTATGTGTCACTCCCAAACTCTAACTAAGAACGATGCTTTTTATCACCACTTTTACAATATTGTATAAGAGGCCCTATAATATTGCAATAGTGAACCCACTGAATAGAAGATATTAACAGTACATTTATCTGATAAAGGGCATGTGTCTGTAATATAGAAATAAAATCTACAAATGAAAAAATATATAAAAGCAATCCCTTTAATTAGTCACATTAACAGAAGTAGGAAATTATATAAGCACTTCAACAGATGGAAAAAACTGATAAAAGTGCAACTCTTATTCATGATAAAAAAGAAAACTTTTAGCAAATTGTGAATAGAAGGGGATTTCTTGAATCTGATTAATGTTATCTACCAAAGAAATCTACAGCAAGCATATTAAATGGTAAACTACTGAATATTTCCCCCTGAAAAATAAAAAATGAAAGGCAGGGTGCTCATTATCACCACTTCTATTCAACATTGTACTAGAGGTCTTAGCAACATGATAATAAAAATCAGAAGTGTAAATATAGAGAAGGTAAAAACAAAATTGTCATCATTTGCATTAATTCATCTTCCTACCTGCAAATTAAGATTATAAAATAGTTTGATACAGACATTCAGTCCTTACATATAAATAACTGTTTCATGCAACCAAGTACCCAAAGGACTTCTTAGGGGAGGAAAGGAGTTAGGAAAAACTACTTCACAAAACTGACTTTTGTTTTTAATTATTACCTCTTAAAAACTCACTTTAAGTGGAGATACAGGCTTGAGATAGGGTGCTAGGCCTTTTGTAACTGACAAGCAAATATACAGCAGGGTGAGAAAATGTGAAGTTGGTATTATCTGGTGAACACTGAGAACATTTTTCCACAGAAATGTGTTTGTCTAATGGTTCTTTCTGCAGGATTTCATGTACAGTGTAGGGGAAGTAGTCTACAAGCACTCTTAGGAGCTTGTGTATCTTCAGTAACTTCCCCCATAGGAATCTGCTTTCTTAGTTTAAATGGGGAAAGAAGAAAGAGACAGTGGAATTCTTGGACTATTATTTCCAATTTGAGAGTTTCATATAATTCAAAGATAGAAATTATCCTTTGAAGAGAAGGGAAAACAAACCCGTTTAAATATCCCACGGACTCTTCCTCTTTTGAAATTTTCTCTCTCTCTCTCTACTCCTCTGATTATATAAATTTTGATATTAAAAGAACTCTGTCAAGAATTCATTTTTATAATACTCGTAACAGCTGTCCTTTTACATTTATATGGCTGGCTTGAAGCTGGCTTTTTTATTGCCTCCATGGTATGAAAGATATACACACACACCTTAATATGTGTAAAGCTGGCTTAGGACCTGTTACTTTATTTACTGCTCTTTTTTCCAACATCCCAGGTTTTGTTGCTATTGTCATTCCTAGTGATCACCCCATCCTTGTGAGTTTACCCTTGGAAAACCTCTCTAGTATTTTACTGGGGTTTTGGAAGGGCATGAAAGTGGACTTGAGTTGAGTCTACTCACTCTTTTGAAAAGCCAAGAGGCTGGCTGCATCAGCACCTGTGGAGATAAGGTGGAAAGTTGCTGAACTTGGGAAGACTGGTTGAAATCTGTTTAAGGAGAACTGAGAACCCCAGAACCCCTGCATTCCATTCCTGGGCTCTTGTTCTTTCCCTGCCCTGGCAAATACCAGAGGCCTGCTCTGGAACCCCAGGTGCAGTTGAGGCAGAGGTCCTATAATGAGATGAGAATAGCATGGTTAGGTGACATCTGTGTGCTGAGTGTTGAGACTCCCAGCCCTCACCTTGCTCTGCTGCCAGAAAACTAGCAACAAGGCCTTTCCTCTCTCTTAGCAGGAAATTCAAGGATCTTTCTGTGAGTAAAGGGCGAATTCAAGAGGAAAGACCAATTTAAATGGCCCAGTCAGATAATCCTCAGGGTGACTTATAGTCAACAAACTCCACTCACAGGCAGAGAACTTTGAATCAGCTGTGTAGTCCCACATCTGTAAATGTGCATGAGCAACAGAGAATCCCCAGATAACTGGGAATCTGATCAGCCTCCACTGTTAAGGATGGAGACGAAAACGAACATAGGAGGGTCATGTGAGAAATAGACTGTACGGCTTCCGAAATCCTCATGGTACATGAGGGTTCATTAACCCTTTTCTCTACTTCTGTGAATGTTTTTAAATTCCCATGATAATTGTCATAGAAATGAGATTCTCATAGAGATTAAATATTGTAACAATAATAGCATTCTGTAAAAAAAAAAAAAAAAGGAACACTCATCTCTTAGAAACTAAAAGTATGATTAAAAAAAAAAGTAAAACTCAGTAAAAGTTTGAAATTTAAATAAGAAATCTCTCAGAAAGGAGGACAAAAAGACAGATGGAAAAAAATGAATTTCAACTCTAAATCCTATATCTAGTTAAATTATCAACCAGATATGAGGACAGAAAAAAAGACATTGGCAGAAACGCAAGGTTTCAAGTGCCTTTTCTCAGGAAACTGCTGGAGGGGTGTACTCCATCAAAATGTGGAGTAAACAGAGAAAAGGTAAGACATGAGATACAGAAAGCACTAAATCCACTTTAGGAATATGAAGACTCACCAGGATGACAGTGAAGGGCCTTTGCAGGATGAAAACTACAGGCAACACATCCAGAACCTTGCTGAAATTTCCTCACGAAGGTGAAATTAGAAATTAGAAGGTGAATGTCTAATGCACGTGAATCCCTTGGGAGGAGATCTAGACCCAAGTCCGTGTGGCCCACTGCCTGGTTTTTAAATAAAGTTGCATTTGAACACAACTACACTAATTTATTTATACCTTATCTGTGACTACCTGCACATTACACAAAGCAGAGTAGAATAGTTGTGACAAAGATCTTAATAGCCTGCAAAGTCTCAATATTTTTTCTCTGGCCCTTTAAGGGAAAGTTTGTCGATCTGATCTAGAGATTTGATTTTAGATTTGATTGGCCCATAGTTTATGGTTGAATTAGTTATGTCTATCTAGAAGTGAAGTGAAGTGAAGTTGCTCAGTCCTGTCTGACTCTTTGTGACCCCGTGGACTGTAGCCCTCCAGGCTCCTCTGTCCATGGGATTCTCCAGGCAAGAATACTACTGGAGTGGGTTGCCATTTCCTTCTCCAGTGTCTACCTAGGAAACAAAGCAAATTGCTCAATCTAGGGAGAACAGAAATTGGAGAGGAAAGGAAACATAGCCTTGATTTACCGCCTGGTTTACCTTTGAATGGGCTTCCCTGGTGGCTCAAAGGTTAAAGCGTCTGCCTGCAATGCAGGACACCTGCGTTTGATCCTTGGGTCAGGAAGAACTGGAGAAGGAAATGGCAACCCACTCCAGTATTCTTGCCTGGAGAATCCCATGGATGGAGGAGCAGAGTCGGACACGACTGAGCAACTTCACTTTCACTTACCTTTGAATATACTTACATGATTATAATTTTGAGCATTACTTTACTAGTGTGTGAGATGAGTGCAATCGTGCGGTAGTTTGAGCATTCTTTGGCATTGCCTTTCTTTGGGATTGGAATGAAAACTGACCTTTTCCAGTCCCGTGGCCACTGCTTAGTTTTCCAAATTTGCTGGCATATTGAGTGCAGCACTTTCACAGCATCATCTTTCAGGATTTGAAATAGCTCTACTGGAATGCCATCACCTCCACTAGCTTTGTTCATAGTGATGCTTTCTAAGGCCCACTTGACTTCACATTCCAGGATGTCTGGCTCTAGATGAGTGATCACACCATTGTGATTATCCAGGTCGTGAAGATCCTTTTTGTACAGTTCTTCTGTGTATTCTTGCCATCTCTTCTTAATATCTTCTGCTTCCGTTAGGTCCATACCATTTCTGTCCTTTATCAAGCCCATCTTTGCATGAAATGTTCCCTTGGTATCTCTAATTTTCTTGAAGAGATCTCTAGTCTTTCCCATTCTGTTGTTTTCCTCTATTTCTTTGCATTGATCACTGAAGAAGGCTTTCTTATCTCTTCTTGCTATTCTTTGAAACTCTCCATTCAGATGCTTATATCTTTCCTTTTCTCCTTTGCTTTTCACTTCTCTTCTTTTCACAGCTATTTGTAAGGCTTCCCCAGACAGCCATTTTGCTTTTTTGCATTTCTTTTCCATGGGGAGGGTCTTGATCCCTGTCTACTGTACAATGTCACGAACCTCATTCCTGATGTTCAAGCTGGTTTTAGAAAAGGCAGAGGAACCAGAGATCAAATTGCCAACATCCTCTGGATCATGGAAAAAGCAAGAGAGTTCCAGAAAAACATCTATTTCTGCTTTATTGACTATGCCAAAGCCTTTGACTGTGTGGATCACAATAAACTGTGGAAAATTCTGAAAGAGATGGGAATACCAGACCACCTAACCTGCCTCTTGAGAAATCTGTATGCAGGTCAGGAAGCAACAGTTAGAACTGGACATGGAACAACAGACTGGTTCCAAATAAGAAAAGGAGTACGTCAAGGCTGTATATTGTCACCCTGCTTATTTAACTTGTATGCAGAGTACATCATGAGAAATGCTGGACTGGAAGAAACACAAGGTGGAATCAAGATTGCCGGGAGACATATCAATAACCTCAGATATGCAGATGACACCACCCTTATGGCAGAAAGTGAAGAGGAACTACAAAGCCTCTTGATGAAAGTGAAAGAGGAGAGTGAAAAAGTTGGCTTAAAGCTCAACATTCAGAAAATGAAGATCATGGCATCTGGTCCCGTCACTCCATGGGAAATAGATGGGGAAACAGTGGAAACAGTGTCAGACTTTATTTTTTTGGGCTCCAAAATCACTGCAGATGGTGATTGCAGCCATGAATTTAAAAGATGCTTACTCCTTGGAAGAAAAATTATAAGCAACCTAGATAGCATATTCAAAAGCAGAGACATTACTTTGCCGACTAAGGTCCATCTAGTCAAGGCTATGGTTTTTCCAGTAGTCATGTATGGATGTGAGAGTTGGACTGTGAAGAAAGCTGAGCACTGAAGAATTGATGCTTTTGAACTGTGGTGTTGGAGAAGACTCTTGAGAGTCCCTTGGACTGCAAGGAGATCCAACCACTCCATTCTAAAGGAGATCAACCTGGGGATTTCTTTGGAAGGAATGATGCTAAAGCTGAAACTCCAGTACTTTGGCTACCTCATGCGAAGAGTTGACTCATTGGAGAAGACTTTGATTCTAGGAGGCATTGGGGGCAGGAGGAGAAGGGGACGACTGAGGATGAGATGTCTGGATGGCATCACGGACTCGATGGACGTGAGTCTGAGTGAACTCTGGGAGTTGGTGATGGACAGGGGTCCTGGCGTGCTGTGATTCATGGGGTCGCAAAGAGTCGGACACGACTAAGAGACTGAACTGAACTGAACATGATTATAATAATGTAAATATCAAATATTGTGATAATTAAAATGATCATACGAGTGCATGGGAAGATGGAAAGGATGTGCCTGTGTGGTGGGGTAGGAAGAAAAAGGAGCTTAACCCTCATTTTTGATTGTCAGTAGATAAGCCCTAAAATTAAAGAAGCAGCATTGCTAAATACTAAGAGGGAAAAATCCATTCCTCTGGGGAAGGAAGAAACAAAAGGCAGAGGAAGGGGAGGGGCTGCGTTTTTCATACAAACAAACATTTTGCAGACTTTTAAAAACTGCACCTTTTTACTTTCGATGAAGAAATAAAATCAAGAACACCTTCTTCTCAAAATTGGAAAACAAAAAAGGAAAGAAACACTTGTTCAAGGCCCCTGTTCTGTTCTCACTTGCAGTAGATATATGTCGCTCATCATCCCAGTCCAGTTCCTGTTGAGTAAGGACAGTCACAGAATCCTTCAGAATCATGTTCCAACAACTACATTCAGTCATGAGCTGACCCTGCTCATGAAACCAGTATCTCTGATATAATTAGCAAAAGGGCACCAATTAATACAGATTCTGTCTGGTTCATAGATATTCCCAACAAAGGAACATTGCTAAGATACATTATTTGGCCTAACGTTTGAGTATTCTAAATATGTTCTAAGAAAGCTGCAATCCTAAAACTTCACTTGTTCCAAAAAACATTCCTACTTAAACCTACAAACATGGAAAGACAGGTATTTCTCAATAATTTTTTGTAGATATAGGATACTCTAAAGCTAAGTTGTGGTTCTGAATGATTTTGACTTCTGAATTAAAGTAGTTTTTGCTTTTTTTCTGACTCTTGATAGAATCTTTCCAGTTAAAGATGTACCCCTGGAGACTGATGACCTTTCTGACTGGCTCTATCAGCGTTTTATTGAAAAAGAGGACCTCTTATCGCATTTTTATGAAACAGGTACACAGAATCCTATTACACGTATTCCTGAGGTTACTGATGGTTTCAAAGATATATTTTAGGGGAGATAACCATTTTTCAATTCTTCAGGCACCGTAAAGGAATCAAAGTATTTCCATATTTTAGAATTTCAGCTTAGAACTTTTATAAAGACAAATAAATGCATGTGAAATTTATCCAGGCCCTTACTTCATCAGCCAGTGTGGAACAATCAAATGATGAGTAAAACATCATACAAACAGATCAAGTTCAAGAGAATACACATCTGTGGAAGACTGTAGACATACCTCTGTGATTATATGCTCTATTTTATGAAATAGCAAATATCATTCATGTTTTGATCCTGCACTTGATTGTTTGACTGATAGCCATCACCATACAGTCATTTTAGGTTATTTTTAACTGCATTTTCATGTACTTATTCTTTTCTTTACGTGGAGGGATAATATTTACATTTTAAGTCTTCATAGATATAACCTTATTACATTTTTCTCCTAGGGAGAAAAAGGTCTATTACTCTAAGATCCCTTTTCTGTACTCAATATTCTGTACTTTCTATGATAACTACAGTGTGATGAAAAACACAGAGAAGGGAAGGAGAAGAGAGAGAGGAAACCAGGAAGTTGGGGAAGCAAGAACTAACCTGCCTGGAGCCCCAGGCAGACCCCAGGTTTTCACAGACAGCCGTGCTGCATACCTGTTTCCAGAGCAACAGGAGTAAGATGAAGAGAAACATGTCCTGGGTCTGAGGATAGCCGTAGGGTTTTAGATGAATAGAAGCCCAGTTTTCTTCCCATCTAGACTTTTTGGGGACAGAATTAAAGTAGATATTAAATCAGTCTATCAAAGGTCTAAAATTCATAATGTTAATCGCTCAGTCATGTCCAACTCTTTGCAACCCCATGGACTATAGCCCCTGACTCTTCTGTCCATGGGAGTCTCCAGGCAAAAATACTGGAATGGGTTGCCATTTCCTCCTCCAGAGGATCTTCCTGACCCAGGGATCAAACCAGGGTCTCCTGCATTGCAGGCAGATTCTTTACCGTCTGAGCTACCAGGGAAGCCCCCTGATAGTCATAAGCAAAAGCTGATACTGTTAATTATCTTTAAGGCTTTTGTGTTTGTATTTAGGATTGTTTCACTTTATCCTCAATAAGACTCCTTCCTCATCTTAACTTTCCCACCCGGGGACTTTGGAGTCATGCATATTAACATGACAGGAGCAGGACGCTGTCTGTGCCATTAAAATACCTAGTAAGGCTAGCTGAACAAGATGTCCTTCTCTGCTGTTTTTGCATTCCTTGCTCTCCAGGATTTTCTTTCAGGATAAGACAGAATGGATGTATTGGGGAAGCCAAAAAGCTTGTTCAGGGTTTTCTATAAGATGTAATGTAAACCCAAACAAACATTTTTGGCAAACCCAACATAAGGCATCAGGTGATTAAAAGGCCAGCAAGATCCCTCTTCTTATTCATCTCAATCTCTTTATAATATTTGGCCTAAATAGTAGCAACAATAGTAGAAACTCTTTTTAAGAAAGCTATTTGCATAACAGACCTTGAAACTTTAAAGTGTTCTATGTAAATTGTTTGTGAGAAGCAAATCCTCTCTTGAATCAGCTTACCCTAGGGGATTATCCTCAAGAACAAAGACTATTTGAAATGCTGAAGAGTGTTTTCAAGATGACCTTAGGAAATATTGTTCCAAAGTGGTGTAGCTTTCCTTTCCGGAAAAGAATGTAAAGACATCAGTTTACTTTGTTTCTCCTTTTTATTTTTTTTTATTATCGACATATTCCTTTTGAAAAAAAGGAATAAACCATGTTGCCTTTTGAAAATAGTATCAGCAATTTATGGGCTTCCATGCTGGTTCAGTGGTAAAGAACCCTCCTGCCAAGACAGAAGACACAGGTTCATCCCTGGGTCAGGCAGATACCCTGGAGAAGGAAATGGCAACCACTCCAGTATTCTTGCCTGGGAAATCCAATGGACAGAGGAGCCTGGTAGGCTACAGTCCTTGGAGTCGCAAAAAAGTTGGGTATGACTTAGGGACTAAACAACAACATTGGTAATTTACAACCCCTTTTGTGGCAAAAACATTTAATTTGTAAGTAGAAGAATTAGTATAAATTACATTATTTTGAAAAAGAAAATATTTTTTGGCCACAAAGTTTGGCTTGTAGGATCTTAGTTCCCTGACCAGGAGTTGAACCCGTGCCTTTGGCAGCGGGCGCAGAGTCCTAACCACATGTCCATCAGGGAATTCTCTGGAAATTATTTGATTGATTTAATCCTGTGTCCTGGCCATTGCAGAAATCTGTAGGGATACAGTGGAAAACGAGGCAGCCATAGTGCCTGCTCTTCTGCAGTTTATGTTCCTGCAGGAGACAGAAAGTAAACCAGTCTGTAGAAAAGAGAAAGGTAGATTGGAATCAATACAGACTGTGGAAAGTGCCAAGAAGGAAATAAACATGAAGATACCAGTGACTGGTGGGGAGGGGAGACAAGACAGTGGTGTTTTTCTGATGTTGGAAAAATGCCCTGAGCCTGCCTTTCACAGAGGCGGAGGGAGAAGCATTCTAGGCAGAGAAAAAAAGCAAAGGCTCAGAGGTGGGAAAGGGCTCAGTGGTTTGAAAACTGTATCTCAAATGATATCTCTCTTTAAGAGCAAGATGAAATCAGAGATGCTTTAAAAAAAAAAAAAAAGAACGCAGGGCTTCCCTGGTGGTCTAGTGGTTAAAAATCCTCCTGTAAGCTCAGGGGACATGGGTTTGATCCCTGGTCCAGGAAGATCCCACATGCAGCGGAGCAACTAAACCTGTGTGCCGCAACTATTGAGCCAACACTCTAGCGCCTGAGAGCTGCAGCTACCGAATCCTTTAGGCCTAGAGCCTGTGCTCTGCAGCAAGAGAAGCCACCGCAGTGAGTAGCCCACACGTGGCAGTGAAGAGCAGTCTTGGCTGACTGCAGCTAGAGAAAGCCCACAAGCAGCGATGAAGACCCAGCACAAAACACACAAAAGCAAAAACAAACGACAACAGCTAATGTTCAACTTTTACTCTAGCACACCTCCCACCACAAGAAAACAAATTAATATTTCTGTTTTGTCTTTTAGGGGCTTTTCCACCTCCCAAGGGCCATAAGGAAGCTGTTTCCAGGGAGATGACCCTCAGCAATATGTGGATATTTCTCATACAGTCTTTTGCATTTTTGTCAGGCTACATGTGGTACAGCATCTTCCAGTACTTTTTCCATTGCCTGTTTTAGGAATGGACTTGGACTTGTCATGGTCACCATAGGAGTTTGGACTTTCCTAAGCGTGCGTTATTTTACACGTGCAAATCAGAATATTAAAAAAACAAGCAAAGGAGATTCAAT
This sequence comes from Oryx dammah, assembly GCF_014754425.2. NCBI lineage: Eukaryota > Metazoa > Chordata > Mammalia > Artiodactyla > Bovidae > Oryx > Oryx dammah. Next base: position 9,169,826 of record NW_024070205.1, on the reverse strand, counting down.
GGATGGATTAATATTTATCCCCCTTTGGGATATTTTTAAACTCTACTAAAATGAGGATCAATAATATAATGACCTGCTAATATGTTTTAAGGATTTTTCATGTTTTAAAACGATACACTCTACCACCCATTTATGCAAACATCACATTTGGAGAAGAAGAAATCATCAAATCATCCTAGAAGACTATCTGAGAGAAATTCTGTTGCCACCAGATGGACGTGATAATCTTGCCCAGGCTCAGAAAACTGTGTGCGTCCATTCCTCTTAGCTAGTCGTCTCTGCTAGGCAGCACTGGGGCGTGCCCTCGCCTCTGTCAGCTCTGGCTGCATTCCCAGTAGCCTTGAGGCGAGCTGGTCGGTGCCTTTGGCGCCTTCGAAGAGCTGCTTCCCTGTTGTTTGCAGAGACACCCGGTCCTCAACAGCTCCCTGAGGTGCGGTGTCAAGCATGCCCCCAGGGCCAAAGCAGTGTCCAGTGGCGCGTTCCGGTACTAGAGGGTGTCCTTCCAAAGACCAACTCAGTCCAGTGCCGTGTTTACATGCGTTCATGCTGCCCCTGTATGGGGGGAGTTCACTTGATGTATCTTTTTGTATAGAAGGCATATCATAGATTGATAATTGTCTTTTACAAAATGCACTTTTATCAGATGCATCTACGGCAGAGGATCAGCACTAGAGGTTGGAAACAGAGGTGAACGTGATCAGCGAGTGAAATTCTTGAGAGGCTGCCTGTCTGTCTGCATGTTGATCTGTGCGCTGACGCTCCCCAGCGCCATCTGCACTGGGCACCACACCACGGCTTCTGTCCCACTCAGAGCCTCCGTTTAGTTTTGTTCTCTTTTCTTTCCATTTTGCATTTTAGCATCAAATGCATATGGGGATGGTTGAAATAAATTAAGGCATTTAACTGATCAAGTCAAGGTGAAATAGACTCATTGAATATAAGGAATATAAGAGCTAGAGCCAGGCACTGGCTTCCAGTGGTGACCCATTCTCACATGACACCCCAGAACCTGCGTTTGTTCCCTTAGCACGTCAAGGAGCTACCCGTGCCGGAGAGACCAGCAAAGAGGCTGCCCACTTTCTTCCAATTGATCTTGGAGAGGATAGAGTCAAGTTCATATTTCTGGAAAACTTTTTTTTTAATGATGTGTCACTATATTCATGTGATTTGGTTCTCCTCATAGGAGAACCAAACACTCCTCAGAAAGTGCTGGCACAGTGTCAACTGGTCACCTGCACTCCCAGTGTTGAGAGAGAGGCTGTGTTTTGGTTTGGGACTATAAGACTATTTAGACCCTAGTGAGTCAGTGTACTTACTGGTGATGAGCATTGCTGATTCCCCTGTTGTCACTAATTGTACAAATGACAGTTTTGAGAAGTAGGCCAGAACCTAAAAGTAAAGGCTATTGTTTTCTATTTTTAAATAAACAAAAAAAAAAAAACACAAAAACTGAAAAGATGTGAATTTTCTCCCAGTTACGTGGGAAAGGCAAAGCAACCAAATAAAAGCCCCCAGCAGCTCCATCTTTAGGGTTAATTCAGTACAGAGGTGAAAGAATGATTCATTACCTAAAATACCTCATTGAATGGTAGACAACTACTGGTGAAATGCAGAAGACAGTGTTAATATATTTGGTTTGGTAGTGGGTATTATGCAGTTTTTTTTGAAATCTGAGCATTTTGTCATATGTGTTTTACAGTGACAGTAATTAGGTAAAGCCAATCTCAATTAAAGGTATGAAGAATGATAGGAAGCTGGATAAAAACTTAAAGATGCTTCTGTTTGAGGCCCAGCAAACACTACTAGACAAGATGAATTGAAATTGTTTCCTTGAGAGAGTCAGCCAGCTGGGGGATAAGTAGCTCACTGTGGAGTCTGGCATGCATAGTCCTAGCCAATAGACCTTTTTCGTCATTGCTAAGCAAACCACAGATAGAGTGGCCAGTTCCCCCATCCAAAACAAAAAAAAGAAATGCATACGTCAGTGTGATTTAGGGCCACTTTTGCTATCACTGTTCTCCAAAGGAACATAATATTGTGTAATGTACATGTCAAGCAGACTGTTCTGTAAGATGCTTTTGTCTTCAAGTGCAGTCATTTCAGCAGCTCTGGAGTGAAAAATACCAACAGATGTGTGAGTTAATTTTTGAAAATAGATCTGTGAGTTGTAAATAGATGTGTATTTGGTCTGCTCTATCCCTCTTTGATTCCTTATCAACATGTTCTTTCTCTTCTGTTGGCAAAACATGTTTGTCTGAGAGCATTGATTGTGCTCTCCTTATCAGTAACTGGAGTTCTCCTGCTTGCATAGGGAAGGTAAAGAGAGAATCTGTGATTTCATATGGCAGCCAGGGAAGCAGCAATATGCCACTGTACAGAACCAAATTAAAAGTCCTAATCTGTATTTTTTTTGCAAAGTGAGATCAAAGGATGTTTAGAGAGTATACATTTTTGTCAAGGGAAGAGAAAATAAAACTGTGCCAGTTTCTATGCTAGCAGCTTGTAGAATCTCAGCACTTCCTGGTCTCAGCTGATCTGCCTGGATTCACACAGCAGAGAGGGCTGAGATCTCCCTGCTGGATTTTGGTCTCCATGAGTCACAGTGATGGAGCATTGCTTGGCCACGGACAGGTGCAGTGACTCCAGAGATGACCACCCCAGAAGTTCACGCTTAATTTCAGAAACTGTCATTGGTGTTAAAAGATACAAATAGCATGGAGAAACCTACATGCCAGTGGAAGGTAAAGAAAAATTACAGAACGGAAAATGATGTTTTGGGTGAGCAAACGAGTTGAGAATCTAAATAGTAGATTTTTTTTTTAAGCTAGCTATGAGTTCAAATCTGTCATTAAGTAGTCCTTCATATTACAACCAACCCTTAATTTTTCCACGGGGAAAGACCTAGAGATTACCGGAGTTAATCCAGTAATAAGTCATAGTAAACCAAAAATCTAATTGTATTTAGGAGTTTGAGTCCTTATTCTCATCAAACTGTTTTTCTTCTAGGGATGCGTATTAATTTTTTTTAAAGAAAAGATTTCTGTTGCCTATCTATTTATGACTGTTCATGAGTAGTGAAAAAATTTGGAAAGACAGCTTCAGGAAGAGGAAACACAAAAGCCTGAATAATCTATGGGCTAGAAAAGAATCCGTGAATAATCAAGAGCTGGTGGTATTGTCATTTTTTTCAAGACTTTTTGTGAAAATGAAATGTTATCACCGAATGTAAACCTCAGAACATCACTGTGGTATTAATAGCACTTGGATCGGTGTTGCAATGCCTCTTCATTCTTTGTTCTCGCCACTCATGTCTTGTGGATTTGTCTCGGTAATGTTTCTGACAATCATTTCCCTACGGACTGTTCTAAACTACTGTGACCTGGTTATAATTGTAGAAAGTTAATCATGGATATTCTTATTGGATTCTTTTTATATTTAAGGAAATTTTATTTACATTGCTAAATAGGAAGTTATTTTCTTCATTACACTATAGGACTTCACTCCAGAGTTACCATTATGAGTACGTCAGCTCTAGTCTACAAAAGATGGATAAAAAATGGTTAGCCTTATTTTCTTGCAATGTAGTGCTGTGAATTTTACATCTGTTAACACGAAAGGCGAAGTCAGAGCCACCCTGGGCAACAAGTATACTGGTTTATTTTATGAGACAGTAGAGACTAATAAGTTTGGGACCAAAGCCACCTAAATTGGACATTTTGGGGTCACAAAGGGGCCAGGTGTTCTCTGGAGCAGTCACTGGTTGGTGCTTTATTGCAATCATTTTGCACTGATACCCAACAGTTAGGAACTGGACCCTGGGAATAAGCTGAGGGTGCTGTACTGTTGAGGGAGGGTGACTGTAGCCATACAGAAGATAAAATAAGGGTTTTTCTGCAAAATTTCCATTTGAGGATTTTTACATTTAATATTTTTTTAAAACAGTTAAAAGAGCAAAAAATATATGTGTAATCTAGTTGCAAGATATGCACACATATGTTGAATGGCTTTATTTTTGTTGTGTAAAACTGTTGAACACATGACTGTAATGCACAAATTCTTTATATGTAGGGGTCTGTGCATTTTACAGTAACTCATTTCATGATTGGATAATGAAACAGTTATACATTGAATTGCCATTGTTGTGTTACATGCTTTCCTTTTCTTTACAGTTATTACAGAGTTGTATTTATTTTATACAGGTGGGTTTTCATTTTCCTGATGCCATAATGTTTACTTCAGCTTGTTGACCTGTCTTTCTTTGTCTATCTGCATGTTGTAATGTATGATAAGAATGAATGTAAAGGCTGCGGCACCTGTCATTAAATTTTGTAAAGGGCTGGTCACTCGTGGATCGATCTGGTTTATGAATGCATTTGCGATTATTTTAGTAACCAGAATCACCTTTTCAGAAATTTAGATGTGAACACCAAAAGAAACATTTTTCCCAACAAAAATTAATAGCTGGTTCTATTTTTTTTAATCTAGAAAAAATAAAGTTGATTTTTTTCAAGTAAAGTGCTTTTAATTCTTAGTAGTGGGGGTGGGGTGTTTGTATTTTACTGGAAAGATTTAGGCATTAACATCTGTGGACATGTATTATGGCAGTTGGATGCTGAGGGCAAACTGAAAAACCAAAAGAAAAAAACATTGTGCTTCCTTCTTTGGTTTTAAACTATTCCCCCCACTCCTTCCCCACTTTCCCCATCTGGCGGTGTACTGGTAAATGTTGAATAGTCTGCTCTCCTAGAAAAAAAGTCTGTATACAAGTGTACATGTTTGTTAAAATTTTGCTGATAGCAAAGACATATAACACAGCTAACAAATAATAATAAAATATACTTTATTGTCATGTCCATATAGCCAGTTCATTCTCCCAGGATGCTTTAATTGATTTTTGCTGAACTCTTGTAGCCAATCTATGATTGCAATTCGGCCATGATTTGAAAAATGGAATTACATCATAATTACTTATTACATTCTTAAATTTATTATCATTCAATCTGATATGTGATCTGATAAAGTGTTTCTTCAGTTCAGTTCAGTTGCTCAGTCATGTCCAACTCTTTGTTGACCCCATGCAGAAAAAATTGTTTCTTACCCTTGTGCAAATTATTCTCACTAAAGTGAACCACATTTGGCTTCATTACTCTTTGTAAGCTTATGTAACTTAATTTCAATAACAACTATTTAGCAACTGCTGGCAACATTTTAAAATTTAACAATCAGCTGTAGTGAGCCAGTAGGAGCTGTCTCCAGCACACCACTGTCCTGTGCTCTTTTTAAAATTTAACTGTTAGTGTTGAGTAAACTCACTGCTCAACACTAAGGGTCCTATTACTGACCCTTGCAGGGGCTTAATGGGTGGAAAGCATTAAGTCCTAGAGAGCATGCTTTCGTTTATTTTTTCTAAGTTTTTTTTTTTTTTTAATGTGGGTCATTTAAAAAATCTTTGTCAAATTTGTCGCAATACTGTTCTCTTTTATATTTTTTGGCTATCAGCCATGGGGGATCTCCTAGCTCCCTGACCAGGGATTGAACCCTCACACCCTACATTGGAAGGTGAAGTTTTAACCACTGGACAGCCAGGGGAGTGGGCTTTTGATTTGAAGAATTTGATAATAGCAAATCTTTCCTCAAGTGCATGGGAAGCTTGGATTTTTCTAAAGTTGGTCCTTTGCTTTCATTTCTCAAAACTAGGTAAATTGATAATAGGCATCTCTAAGATTCTGTTCTGAGCACTGAAAACACTCATTATTTAGATACTTGGAGAATATGTTTGATCCCACTGAAAACTTAAATGTGTTTAAATGTCTCACACAGTCTGCCAAACAAGTTAAACAGTTCAAGTTCCATCTACCTCCTCTTTCTCTGGACGTAGGATGCTGTTCTGGTGAGGCTGTTACTGTTTCCCCCAGTGTGGTTTCTGTGGAAGATGAAGGACAGGCTGAGGACAGAGCCCTGAAAGCAAGTGTGAAGAACTCAGATCTGTTGCGGACCAGCCCTATTCTTCATGAGTTGGGAACAAAAGAAAAGCCATTGTTTTTAATTTCCACTTAATATGAAAATGTTTGTTTTTAGAAAACGTTTCTTCCTGATGAAAAAGAAAATGTATTTTTAAAAGGAAAAAATTTCCTCTTTTGGCTATCAGAAAAAGTCAGCTGTATGAGCATGTGTGACCATATCATAACATGCTGATATGATATAAGTCAATAAATTTTTACCTCTCAGGACTTGGATAACCTTGTTCTTCACTCTTAGAGGCTTGAGAAACAAACTGAGTATCAATTACGCAGATCATATTGAAACACACATGAATGGACTGTGGGAGGAGGGCTGCCTAACCACTGGAAATAAAACAGGCTCCTTTCCTAGTCAGCAAAATGCTCTTTATTAGCTGAGTAAGCCCATTTTACAAAGAAGAAACTGGAACTGTTTGGGTTTGTTTTTGCTTTTTTTGCTGGAAAGTGTGAGCATATTACAAAGCTCCCTCCTGAGTTTTCCCCCAGAAAATTTCTGTTGCCTCTTCTTGGAAAACTTTCTGCTTTTTAGGTGTGCAATTCATTCTAGAGGTGATGGTAAAGTTCTCAAGAGGGAGCTCTGGGCCATCCTTGTGATGACAGCAGCTGTCTGAGCGATGTCACTGAGAAATCACACGGCTAGGACACCTCCCCTAAAATATCAATTCTGCATCTTCATTCCTTTGTTTCATTTTTGACACCAAACTGCCTGAAAAGGTCTTTATCTTCAGTTCTTACCAGTTAACACCGAACACTATCGGAGTCAGCTGACAGATAGTTAAAGGAAAAGAAAATAGATACCTATAAGTTGGGGGAGTTGGGAGGGGATTGGAAGAGGTTGAAATACTAGGAAGAGGAACCCAGGAGTGTTAAAAGACAAAGAAAGTGCCAAAGTCTGCTGTCTGCAAACAGGTACACACACCCCTGATCAATGAGGACCCCAAGGAGTATTCAGACACGGTCTTAAGGAATCAGCTTCCGTGTGAACTGTCCTCAGGCTGCCGTTCCTGCGGGCTCACGTCTGAAGGATCACAGTGTGCAGTGTTAGTCACTCTGTGGCCCACCAAGCTGCTCCGTCCGTGGAATTCTAAAGGCAAGAATACTGGAGTGAGTTGCCATTTCCTTCTCCAGGGGATCTTCCCAGTCCAGGGATCAAACCCAGGTATCCTGCACTGCAGGTAGATTCTTTACCGTCTGAGCCACCAGAGTAGTTTAGAGGAGCCCAGCTGCCATTTTAGATACTCTGCCCTCTTGGCAGAAGTAAGATATGCCTCTCAGCCATTAGGCATCTCCAGGATACCAAAACAAAGGGACAATTCAAAATATTGGTGACAAGGAGCCTCTTTTAATCAAGGCATCTAGGGCCCACAATAGGGCTTTTTCTCTTTCCCTCTTTCCCTGATATGTACACATCTTAATAAGGACAAAGAATGGCATTGGAAATGAGACATCTGGGCCTGCATTGGATCTGTTGAACTCTGATAGGTCTGGTGTGGAGCAGGGAGAGCAATGGCAACTTGAGGCATCCCCAAAAGCAGCAACCAAGACTTCTTTTGGCTTAGACCCAGGACTGGCACAATGTCCCTTTGGCCACAGTGACTCACTGGACAGTATGGGAGGGCCTACTAAAGGGTATGGATACCGGAAGGCATGGCTCATTTGGGAGCCATCTTTGAAGACCAGCTATCACAGTGAAACAATTCCTCAGCTATTTGAATAATTAAAGAATGCTACATGGGCCTAGCAGAACTGTCTCCCTTCTAAAAGTTTGCCCATAATTTCAATAATTGGAAATTTTTTGAGTCTGAATACTTTAAGAGGATTAGATCTGTTGATCCATCACTCATTCATAACAAATCACATTAATCAAAGGGACACCAATCTAAAACAATGGAGGTTTTGTTTGGGAGTAATCTTCATATTACTTTCGGCACTGATTGATGCATAACTCATTGGCCCTTACAATTTCAGAGCTCCTGGAACTTTAGAAATCACCTTGTTTTAAGATGGCACATTTCATTCTGGGACAATTTTGGTCCATTGCTGGTTGCATTAAATGACTGCTTAATCGAATTGTGGGGACTAGAACCAGGCCTTTTGATTTCCAAATATTTTCCTCAAAACAGCAGATTGGCCTCTGCTGGATTTCTGTTTTTAGTAAATGAGAGTTAAATCTAAATGATTAGGTATGCTTGTTAAAGAGGGTGATGGACTGAAAGCCTTCTATAATTTCATTTTCCCCAATTTTAAACTAACCATAAGAGCTCCCATACCCTAGAAGATTACTTTTTAAGATAAGATATGGTCCCCTCAGCTGTTACAGAAATACAATTAACCACTAAAAAGTTGGAAACCATATTTTTTATCTTTTTGAATATAGATATGAAATGTATTTTGTTTTTATTTTTGCCACAGAGACTGTAACATAAAGAGACATTTGTTTCCAACTAAAGGGGATAGAAATTTCAGTCTCATGATGGTTCCTTTCATTTCTGAATTCCAGGTATGAAACTAGAAGCAGGTGATAATTCTTTACTAGGTCTAGTACCTAAATGTCCCTTCATCATGGTGGCCTCTGAGTTCCAGGGCTTGTTCAAGTAAGAGTCCCAGACAAGCGGTGGAACCAAGGACTCGCCAAATGAGTTTGAATAGCACCTCGCTTTGACACGGTTCTTTTTCACTCAACCTCATGCTCATGTTTTAAATGGGAAAGTTTCAAAGAGGTCTCTTCAGTGTTAAGTGAGATCGTCTATGTGAAGCACATTGTATGAATGCAATGTGGGGAGGCTGTTTTATCCCACTCCAAGTAGGTTTAGCAGATGACGTAAAATATTCTTACACCTGGCTGTGCCTAAGGTCCAAATAGCTGGTTTGGTGCATAGGAATTTTATCACTATGGCATAGGCTATAGTGCCCACTATCTCACGTTCCAGAGTCCCAGGGAAACTGAAATGCAGTTAGCATAGCCAAGCTCCTAACCTCAGACTCTATCTATTTATCTCCGGCTCCAGAGAGCAGCAAGAAAAGGCTTTGTAGGCAGAGAGCCAATTAGAAAGGTGAGGAGGCTAGGGCATAAAGAGGAAATAGGACCTGCTAGACAGAAGACATTACATAGTCCTAATAGGGACCTATTTTTGCTTCTGAGACATGATGTCACTTGTGGTGAAGACCTTGAACTCATTATCAAAAGTAAGGGAAATAAAACTTCTAGTAGTTGGAAGCTACCCACCAGCCCACGGTTCTCTGTGTATAATTCATATGATCCTAAATATAAAAGCGAGCTTTGACAGCATCCTAAAGATTTAGGAAGCTGCACTAATTCTGAAAACCTTTTCCTTTCTAGTTATAGTAGATTCTGAGGTTTGTATCTTGAGAACTGACATTTCATCTTCCAGGTTTAAGTATGGTATCCTCAATTCTTGGAAATCTGGGTACCAGAAGGAAGTGGGCAGATTAGAATCAAATGTTGCTTGTGGTTATGGAGGTGTCATGGTGAAGTACAGAGGGACTTTCAGCAGAGCTGAGACAGCAGGCATGGGTTTGAGGCCTGGCTCTGCTGAAGGCTGGAGGGGAGAAATGACAGAAAGGTGATGTTTCAAAGCCCAGTCTGGCCCTAAGGGCCTTTGAGTTCCCAGCCAGATAGCCCTCAGGCTGTTCCGTCTACCATTCACAGAACTTCTTCAAAGCATCAACACCTGAAGGTAGAACTCCCTGAGAAAGAGGACAAAGGCTCTGATAAGAGGACGGAATAGGTCTCTGAGAGGAGATTTGGAAATACTTAGAAGCCACCATCCAGTGATGACTCACGGAGATACACCTGTGCCTGCTCTCTGGGTTCAGTTCAGCCGCTCAGTCAAGTCCGACTGTTTGTGACCCCATGGACTGCAGCACACCAGGCTTCCCTGTCCTTCACTATCTCCCGGACCTTGCTCAAACTCACATCCATTGAGTCAGTGATGCCATCCAACCATCTCATCCTCGGTTGTCCCCTTCTCCTCCCGCCTTCAATCTTTCCCAGCATCAGAGTCTTTTCCAATGAGTCAGCTCTTTGCATCAGGTGGCCAAAATATTGGAGTTTCAGCTTCAGCATCAGTCTTTCCAATGAATATTCAGGAGTGACTTCCTTTAGGATGTCCTTTAGGAGTCTTCTCCAACACCACAGTGTCTGCCCTGGCACAGCACTATTCAGAGAAGTCCTGATCTGCCTTCTAATGATGAGAACCTGGCTTTGTTTCCCTAAAGAACTACTGAAAAAAGCAAGGGACTGAGCAAGTTCACGAATGTGGAATTTATAAAGCAGTTTCTCTCTAGAGGCAAAGATGTGGTCTAGTTGACGACTCAGCCTGCAGAATCCAATCCATTTTAGATCAGGAATAGCGACTGGAATAAATAGGAGTCCTACCTGAATAGTGAGGAAAGGGGAATAGTGAGGTCAGATGAAGTGTTGCCTCAGACTGACTTACCTTTTATTGAAAGAGGAGGGAGAGGAGTGACAGGCAGGCTCCCTCCCCAGCCCACTGCGGGTGTCACCTCAGGCAGGGATTCTAGCACAGAGAGACAGCTCAAGTGCCAGCCCACGGGTTTTTCATTTGAAAGGTATTTATGGTTCAGGTCGGGGTGGCGAGGAATGCTGTTTGTGGGCACAGGACAGCTACAAAGAACCTGAAAATCACAGACAAGAAGCAAATGAAAGTAAAGGCCTTTGCTTGACTATAAGGTGCGGGAGCAGGAGAGCAGGAAAGTCCACAGGACAGGGGAGAAACGACAAGCACGGCCTCCAGGGAGCTCCCGCCTCACGTTCAGCTGGGTGGGCAGCGTGTTCTCACCAGCAGGGTGGCACGTGAGGCTGCTTCCGCCTGTGCGGCTCCCACTCCTCCTGTCGACCCTGTACCCACCGCGCAGACAGCAGGCCCAGCACGGCCCTTCCTGCCCACTCTCACAAAGTTCCTTGCCCTTCCCTTCCTCAGGCGGCTGCCCTTTGAATCCGAGGACACTGGTGAAGGCTCAGGATTTTCTCTGTGGATCTATTCCTCCAGTCTGGGGTGGGGGACAAAGTCCCCCAGACGAACATCACTTGGTTCTAGAAGTTTCTTCCTTTGACTGGCTGTTGTTGACGCATGTGTTCTACCCACTTTCCCTGTATGATAGACTCTTTGGCTGTTTGGGTTTGTTGTGGTTTTTTTTTTTTTTTTTTTTTTAATATTTCTATGGCATTTCTTTGGGAAATAGCAGAAGGAGTTTCTGTGATCCTGTTTTATTCATCTTTGTTTTTTTTTTTTTTTGCCTGCACTGGGTCTTCATAGCAGTCCATGGGCTTCTCGAGTTGTGGCACTGGGTTTAGTTGTCCTGGGGAATGTGGGATCTTAGTTCCTCTACCAGGGATAGAACCCACATCCCCTGGATTGGAAGGCAGATTCTTAACCACTGGAGCAGCAGGGGAGTCCCCTATCATCTTTAAACAGAATTCTAACTGCTCAGCTCAGATTTTTAAGGTTCAGTTCGGTGAAAGTCTGCTTAGCTCATGCCATTTTCATGGCTGTTATTCAAAGTAAAGCACATCTGGGGGGAAAAAAAAAGGCATTGTATTTCCCATAGCCCAGGGAGAAAAATAATTTACTACCATATAAAGACTTTAGGGAAAAAAGAATGAAGGAGTTTTTCTTTTCTCCAGATAGGTGAAGTGAGATTCCAATTGCTGATAGAAGGAAGGGAAGGCTGAATGAAGCAGCAAAGCCTGTTAATCTGGAAGTTACAATTTCCTCAATCTCTACCCCTAAGGAAATGACTACCGCCTAAAATGGTTGGAGAGAATCCAATGGCTATGCTGATTGCATTTCAGTTTACCTGGGTCAAAGGAGCTGGTAACCGCCAGAGGCCCAAGTCCTTGTGAAAAGGTTTTGAGAACCTTAAAAGACCCACAGGAGTGAGGGGTGGTTACACTTAGAATCAATAATGAAACGAGTCCTTTCTTGCCACTAGAAGAATTCACAAAGAGGCTTGGATGAGCCTGTGCCAGGGGTGCTGGGCAAGAGATCACAACTCCAGGTGGGACTGGACCAGCTGGCCCCTAAGGCCTGTCCCCACTGCACCCCCACCCCCAGGAGTCATTGTCGTCACACCACACCAGCCGTGATAAAAGCTGCCACCGTGTCTGCATTTTCTGCTCTGCTCAGGGAAGGGAGAATCGATGAGCCCAGCTTGGCCAGAGGACAGGGTTCATCGCGTCCTCATCGTTTGGAGACCCTCTTCCCCAGACTCAAGCCGCCAGGCAAGGCCAGCTACACAGTTTGTGAGACTTAGTGCAAAATATGGAGTGCCCGGTTCAAAAATGTAAAGATTTTCAAAACTGCAACAACAGACCATTTAACCAAGTACAGGTAGGTCACAGGCTTGTGAAGTCAGCCTTGCCACCAGGACCACCAGGAAGGATACAAGGAATGGGAAGCAGCCAGTGCTGGGTCATTGGGGTCCCCGCTCTGTGCCTTCCCCCAGGGGACCACACAAGGAGCTCTTAGATGGAGACAAATCTCAAACAGGAAGGCAGTGTTCTAAGCATGTCCCGCGCCCACTCCTCTAACCTTCACAACAACCCCGTGGGTAGCTACTATTACTGTCACTGTTTCACAGATGTATGAAATGACACAGAGCTTGCCTGACTTGCCCAAGACCACCTAACCAGTGGCAGCAGAGCCGGGATTCAGATGCAGACAGTCTGGCCTTGCAGCCACTAGGATTTACCCTTTTTCCCGGGGCGGGGGGGTGGGGGTGGGGGGGTTGGGGGGGTGGCTGGTGGGGAGGGGGGAGGTGTTCTGTGCAGTGACTCAGAGATGGGAACAGTGGTAGGGGAAACCGCTACAGAAATGGATCACCGGGCTGTGGCCTCTTCTTCTCCTTTATCGTCCTTAGTAAAACCACACCAGATCCACCGAGGAGGAGCACAAGGCCGTGGGCGACACACAGGCAGAGATAACCGTGCATCCAGCGGGTGTCTTAGCATGGGTTCCCTCTAAAGCAAATGTAGTTATTTGGGAGATGGTTCCTGGAATGAGTCAGGAAGCAGAAGGCATGGAAAGGAAAAGGGATGAGGAAAAGTCAATATTGGGGGTGTCGCTGAGGCCCCCACCGTAGGCAGTGGGAGCGCAGCGCTGCAGGAGGTGGGCAGTCATCCACTATTTGGGGGGCTGCCCCCAAGTCCCAAGGCCAAAAGCCTAAAGACTCATGGCATGTGCTAGAGGTGTGAATGTGAGTCCTCAGGGCCCCATCTGAATAAGGGCCACCAGATTTCCCCAGGAACAGGCTCCCCGTAGGGGCAGAGGGTGGCGAGACGCCCTGTGGACGGAGCGCCGTTTTGCCACGTTCTCCTGGGCATCCCCCTGTTTCCTCCCCCTCCCTCACCGACTGCCTTAGGCCCCCCGCCCCCGCCCCCGCCCCCGCCCCCGCCAGCCCAGTCGCACCACAGAACCGGAACTGGAACTGGAGAGCAGAACAGTGGGGCGGGGTCGGTCAGCTGTTGTTTCCTGGGTGGGTGTGTTTCCAGGTGGACCGGCGGAGGGGTCAACGGGGGAGAGAGGACCCAGCTCCGTCACCCTTCCAGCAGCTGACACACCCCAGATGGCATCGCGGAGATTAGCGGAGGCCCTGCTGAAGGGCGTGGGGAGGGGTTAATCCCCAGGGGATTCCCCGGAGGCCAGGCAAGGACTCACACCCCCCCCCCACCGCCCCGACAGCCCCCTCCTGCCCCCTGGGGTCTCCTGGGCTGCCGGCCTGGGGCCATCCGGGCTGAGTCAGGGTGGCCGAGTCAGGCCTGCTCGGAGCCTCTTGCCAAGTCCTGTCTTCCCTTGGCCCCATTTCCTCGAAGCCACTTTCTAGGCTCTGGTTGCCTCCCACACTGTTCTGATTAGCGGGTTGACAAGTTGACCAGCCCAAAGCCCTGCGCAGAGGGCAAGTGTATGACCGTTACTCTTCTGTGAGTGGAAACACCCAGGCCCCTCAAGGCTGGGCTTCCAGCTCAGCTTCCCCCTAGCCGGTGAGGTCACGGGGCCTCCGTCTCCACAGGGGCAACGGCAACCTGCTCTGCCATGTCCACTGCCCAGGGTTGCTGTGAGACCAAAGGGAGCGGCCTCTGGCAGCGGAATTTCTGAACCCCTGGTGTTTTCTGTGAGTGGAACACGATGACCATTGTTTCTGCCCTCGCGCCTGGCATCGCTTTAGACCTTCCTGGCACACGCAGTGACTTTGTTGTTTGGAACTTGTTCTCTTGGCCAACTCCTGTTTGTCTGGAATCTAAACTGGATGCTCACACAGGCTGGTTGCAAGTTGTCTGGGGTCGTGGGGCAATGGAAAGGGCACACAGTCCAGGGCCAGAGCCAAGAATTCTCTCTCCAGATCCAGGAGCCCTGCGGCCTTGGGCAACCTCCCTGATTTCCTAGGGCCTTTGTGAGGCATCTGACAAAAGGGCTTATTGTGCCTGCCCAGGCTGCCTCCTGGGTTCTCCTGAGGGTCAAGCTAGATTAAAAGGGCCCACCGGATGTTCAGGTGCTCTGTAAATATTGGGGGTCGCCCCTGAGGAAAGGCTTTCTGACTTCATTCTGTAGCACACAACCACCCACCAAGCCTGGGGTGGACTCAGAGGCAGGCTGAGATCCTGAAAGGCTTCCCGGATCTCCTGGGAACCTCGGTGCACAAAAGAAAGGCCGCCCCTCTCACCAGCCAGGGGCACTGGTAGCCATCACCTCTACAGCGATGGTTGTCATATGAAGATATTGTGGGTCAGAGTGAAGAAAAGGAAAGGGGTGGACTTGGAGTCCCAGAAAAGGAAGAAGAAAATGGTAAGAAGTCTTGGGAGGGGTGACAGGAGCCAGAAAGAAGGAGCAAGGCAGGGCCCTCAGTGCAGAGCTTGGAAGGAGGCGAGAGACAGGCTGGGGGCTGTGAGAGGAGGGGCAGGAGGGGGAGCAGGAGAGGGTGGGAGTACAGGAAGGAAGGGGGAGCAGGAGAGGGGGTGGGGTGCAGGAGGGGGTACTGGGGGGGGTGTTTAGGGCCAGAAGAGGAGGCAGTAAATGCAGGTGATCTTGGCTCCTCCCCCTGCAAGGGCCCTCCCCCGACCCACCTGGGATGGACCATGATTGGTTTAGAATCTCGTTCTGCACCAGTAATCAGCTTATTAGTGTGACCCAGTCCTGCCATAGAATCTGGGAGAGATAGTCTACTGGGAACTTTGCAGAAAGATATTTTTCTTCCTAGATTAAAATAAAAGAGATGACGGAGCCTCTTCTGTCCTGGACAGTGTCAAGCCACTGCATCTTGGAGTTCTCGACGTGTGAGCCAAGGATTGGTTTTAAGCCACTTGTAATGATGTGATCACTAATCTCGAGCCAGACATCTTGGAATGTGAAGTCAAGTGGGCCTTGGAAAGCATCACTACGAACAAAGCTAGTGGAGGTGATGGAATTCCAGTTGAGCTGTTTCAAATCCTGAAAGATGATGCTGTGAAAGTGCTGCACTCAATATGCCAGCAAGTTTGGAAAACTCAGCAGTGGCCACAGAACTGGAAAAGGTCAGTTTTCATTCCAGTTCCAAAGAAAGGCAATGCCAAAGAATGCTCAAACTACCGCACAATTGTACTCATCTCACATGCTAGTAAAGTAATGCTCAAAATTCTCCAAGCCAGACTTCCGCAATACGTGAACCATGAACTCCCTGATGTTCAAGCTGGTTTTAGAAAAGGCAGAGGAACCAGAGATCAAATTGCCAACATCCGCTGGATCATGGAAAAAGCAAGAGAGTTCCAGAAAAACATCTGTTTCTGCTTTATTGACTATGCCAAAGCCTTTGACTGTGTGGATCACAATAAACTGTGGAAAATTCTGAAAGAGATGGGAATACCAGACCACCTGACCTGCCTCTTGAGAAATCTGTATGCAGGTCAGGAAGCCACAGTTAGAA
>NW_024070205.1:8916888-9153767 GCF_014754425.2 Oryx dammah | reverse complement strand
AAGATTGCTAGGAGAAATATCAATAACCTCAGATATGCAGATGACACCAGAAAGTGAAGAGAAGCTAAAAAGCCTCTTGATGAAAGTGAAAGAGGAGAGTGAAAAAGTTGGCTTAAAGATCAACATTCAGAAAACGAAGATCATGGCATCTGGTCCCATCACTTCATGGGAAATAGATAGGGAAACAGTGGAAACAGTGTCAGACTTTATTTTTTGGGGCTCCAAAATCACTGCAGATGGTGATTGCAGCCATGAAATTAAAAGATGCTTACTCCTTGGAAGAAAAGTTATGACCAACCTAGATAGCATATTCAAAAGCAGAGACATTACTTTGCCGACTAAGGTCCATCTAGTCAAGGCTATGGTTTTTCCAGTAGTCATGTATGGATGTGAGAGTTGGGCTGTGAAGAAGGCTGAGCACCGAAGAATTGATGGGTTTGAACTGTGGTGTTGGAGAAGACTCTTGAGGGTCCCTTGGACTGCAAGGAGATCCAACCAGTCCATTCTAAAGGATAGCAACCCTGGGATTTCTTTGGAAGGAATGATGCTAAAGTGAAGCTCCAGTACTTTGGCCACCTCATGTGAAGAGTTGACTCATTGGAAAAGACTCTGATGCTGGGAGGGATTGGGGGCAGGAGGAGAAGGGGACGACCGAGGATGAGATGGCTGGATGGCATCATGGACTTGATGGACGTGAGTCTGAGTGAACTCTGGGAGTTGGTGATGGACAGGGAGGCCTAGCATGCTGTGATTCATGGGGTCGCAAAGAGTCGGACATGACTGAGCGACTGAACTGAACTGAACTGAATCTAATATTCCATTGACAAGAGGACCAGGGATAAAATAACACTGATAGTATGTGTCATTGGAGGGAAAATTCTAGTTTTCCATTGCACTTTTATATACACTTATGCTATTTGATTGTCACAAAAGACAAGAGGACAAGTGACCTTATCCTTTTTTAAAAACACACAAGGAACCTGAGATCAGGGAAGGGAAGTGACCCCCCAAATCACACAGCTAATTGGTGGTAGGTCTGATATCCTGTCAGGAGGTTTTCTGACTCTTGGTCCTGTAGGCTTTCCACTCCAAGTCTACTGCAAGAGATAGAAATCAGAACTAAAGGAGACACAAATGCCTCCAGACACTAAAACAGACAGACAGCTCCTTACTCTCACCTCCAAGAGTCCAGAGGAGAGTAAAAGAGAATCTGACCATCAACTCTGGGTGAGGTATTGGGTGGAGGAGCTGAGACCTGGGTGTCGCCTGACAGTGTGGGGTGGGAAGGTGGACAGATGAAGAAGGTGGCAAGTTCCTCCACCACCCCCAGGGGAGCCCCTCCTTCCTCCCAAGTCTGCCTGCCTTCTAAATTTTCTTTCATTCAACAAATATGTACTGAGTGCTTCCCACCCGCTAAGCACTCTGTCTGCCAAGAACTGCAGTGAACAAAGCCGATGAGTCCTCCTGGAGCTTATCTTCCGGTCAGGAGGAATACAGCACAGCTAAGCGAAGTGCGGCTGACCCTCCTCCTCCTCAGATTGCTTTATTTGCAAGCTCACCTATTTGTTAGAACGTATTTGCAGTCCCAAGATCAATGCATCTAGTACTTTCAAAATCATCCGGGGACAAGAACCGAGCAGTGAGAATTCTGAGTAAAATGGGCATATTCCCAGGAGAGGTGAACTCTTCTTGCTTCAGCTCGCATATGCTAAACAAGTGACCTACTGGGGACTATTTAATGCCACTGTTTTGTTTTTTTTTTTTTTTACATTTTTGTCATTTGTATTGGTGGTTTCCCTGTTTTAAAATGGCCCCAAGTTCAGCGCTGAAGTTGTCTGTCTAGGATTTGTAAGTGCAACAAGGCTAGGAAGTGCCCCCACGAAGGAGAAATCGAAAGTTACATAAGCTTCCCTCAGGCATGCATGCTGTTGGCTGGGAATTCAGTGTTAATGAATCAACAGAATATTTTAAGCAAGCTGTTTTTAAGCAGAAACAAGCAAAGAACATGGTTAAGAACTTGATGAAAATTTTGTGGCCAGAGGCTCATAGGTGCCTAAGCCTATGTTTCCCCAATGGCTTAATATTTGCTCATCTGTTGTTCAGGACGAATTTAGAGAATATGTGTTCTGTGTGCTAAGTCACTTCAGTCGTGTCCAACGCTTTGTGACCCCATGGACTGTAGCCCGCCAGGCTCCTCTGTCCATGGAATTGTCCAGGCAAGAATACTGGAGCAGGTTGCCATTCCCTTCTCCAGGGGATCTTCCCAATCCAGGAATCAATCTCCTGCCTTGGCCGGCGGGTTCTTTACCACTAGCGCCGCCTGGGAGGCCCTTACAGAAAATAGCTGCCTCCAGTAATGAGAAAGACTGACGTTTCATTTGTGATGAGTAGCTTGAGGATTAAACAGGGTGATGATCAGCGTGATTTACGTGATTGGAAGGCAATGTTGATCGAGGCAGTTGCTTCAGGAGGTGACGCTGGAGCTGAGATCTGCAGAGAAGCGGGCAGCCAGTTGGGAGACCCCAGCAGAGCGGTCTGAGGGCAGAAGCTGGGTGCTCAGATCCTGGTGGGGGGCAGGACCAGGTACACAGACCCCATGCAGCTGGAGGGCCTGGGAGTGGGGGCCCCTGAGGACACAGAAGGACTTATGCTTTTACTCCAAGTCCTGTGGCAGCCATTAAAGGGTTTCCAGCCGAGCAATGAAACTGATTTCTGGGTTTTCAAAGATGCCCAGCTTCTGTTGAGGAGAACGGCTCAGAGACCATGGTGGAAGTGGGGGCCAGCTGGGCGGTGGCTGCCGGGTCCAGGCTAAGACAGGCGTGGCCTCGTGGGTTGTGGCACTGGAGACAGATTGCAGGTATATTGTGGAGAAAGAGTAAAACCTGACTGGCTGATGAATCAGTGACAAAAAGTGAAAGAGAGAGAAGAATTAAGATGACACCTAGGTTTGGGAGCTGAAGCGACCGCATGAACTGGGGTGCCGTCTGCTCAGATGGGGATGACTGGGGCCGTGGAAAATAACAGTATGTGAAGTTTCAGGCATTTACATTTTCAGACATTCAGGCTGACTTTCAGAAGCCTGGTTTGAAGGATTTTGAGCATTACCTGGCTATGAACCAGGACATGTCACATAAGTGACTGAAAACATGGATCTGAAGCTCTGGGGGTGCTGGAGTTGGAGAGGTCAGTTTGGACATGAGAGGACTGGATGAGCTCACCCCCAGCTGGTGGGTGTAGGGGACCCCAGCATCATTCAGACAGAAGTGGGTGGTAGCAGGGAAAGGCTGGCCGGAGGCCAGGGCCTGTGGAGGTGAGGATATAGCTGAGGTCACTGAGTGTTCGTGGTTGTGGGAGTGATAGAAAGGGGACCTGAAAAATTCTGAGGCTCGGGGCGGAGAGTCGGTGGGAGGCATCCTGGGCAGCCCCACTCTGCCAAAGCAGGCAGGACCATGCTTCCTGGTGAGTGGCAGGACCTAAGGCCAGCCTGGTGCCCGTGAGTCATCCAGTGCCTTGTCCTGGGCCACCTGCCAGGAAGCACCTGAGCAGGGTAATAGCTGATTCACATTTCTAACCAGCTTATTTCCCTTGCTGCTAGGGGCTGGGCATTCACTGAGGAGACCAAAGGCAGGACTGGCCTGAGGTGGAGTGAGATGAGAGAACGCGGGGATTTTCCGAGCCTGTCATTGCCTTGGATGAGCAGGCAGAGATAGGAGGAGGAGGAAGGGCAGGCTGGCAGCCAAGGCTCTGAGTAGCTGTGTTCTGCCCAATCAATCAGGAAGGGGTCATCCTTGTTGCCCAAGGCAGCTCAGGGAGGCACTTTCCACACGCGCTCTGAGGCCTGACCCTTGGATTCTGATCTTACTGCTGCCACTTGCCCAGTCTTTGCATCTGCATGAAAGCACTGAGCGCACGGTGCCCTCGTGGAGTGCTCAGATCAGGGCCCTCGGGCCAGCACTCAGAGGTCAGTGTCCACAGCTGTCCATTTAACTCCCTCCTCTGAGCTCAGGCGTGATTTCAGAGTTGCAGGTCACACCTGCACAGATGACAGAGAGGTGACTGTGGCTAGATCAAGGCTGCAGATGAGGCAGGAGCATAATGAACAGATCTGGACAGCACTCAGAACCAGGCAAAAGAACCCTGAGTTCAATAGGTTTCTGTGCAATGGCAATGCCTATTGTATTAGCATTCTCGGTCCCATAATTCTGTGTGTTTCTCCCACTTTTCATATTAAGCTTACGTATTGTCTCCTCTCTGGTTGCTCTGCTTTTTCTAAACCCAGCTTGCACATCTGCAAGTTCTCAGTTCATGTACTGTTGAAGCCTAATTTGAAGGACATTTTGCATTACCTTGCTAGCACGTGAAATGGGTGCAACTCTATGGTAGTTTTGAACATTCTTAGCATTGCTCTTCTTTGGGATTGGAATGAAAACTGACTTTTCCCAGTCCTGTGGCCACTGCCGTATTTTCCAAATTTGCTGATATAATGAGTGTGGCACTTTAACAGCGTCATCTATTAGGACTTAAAATAGCTCAGCTGGAATTCTGTCACCTTTGTTAGTTTTGTTCATAGTAATGCTTCCTAAGGCCCACTTGATGTCACACTCCAGAATTTCTGGCTCTAGGTGAATGACTACACCATCGTGGTTATCCGGGTCATTATGATCTTTTTTTGCATGGTTCCTCTATGTATTCTTGCTACCTCTTCTTAATGTCTTCTTCTGTTAGGCCCTTACCATTTCTATTCTTTATTGTGCCCATCCTTGCATGAAATATTCCCTTTATTTCTCCATTTTTCATAAAGCGATCTCTAGTCTTTCCCATTCTGTTGCTTTCCTCTATTTCTTCACATTGTTCATTTAGGAAGGCTTTCTTATCTCTCCTTGCTCTTCTCTGGAACTCTGCATTCAGATGGGTATATCTTTCCTTTTCCCCTTACCTTTTGTTTATCTTCTTTTCTCAGCTATTTGTAAAGCCTCCTCAGACCACCATTCTGTCTTCTTGCATTTCTTTTTCTTTGAGATGGTTTTGGTCACTGTCTCCTATACAATGTTATGAACCTCCATCCATAGTTCTTCAGGCATACTGTCTATCAGATCTAATCCCTTGAATCTATTCATCACCTCCACTGAATAATCATAAGGGATTTGATTTAGGTCATACCTGAATGGCTTAGTGGTTTTCTCTACTTTCTTCAGTTTAAGCCTGAATTTTGCAATAAGGAGCTCATGATCTAGGCCACAGTCAGCTCCTGGTCTTATTTTTGTTGATTGTATAGAGTTTATTCATCTTTGGCTGCAAAGAACATAATCAATCTGATTTCATTATTGACCATCTGATGATTTCCATGTATATAGATGTCTTTTGTGTTGTTGGAAAAGGATATTTGCTATGACCATCTCTTGGCAAAACTCTGTTAGTCTTTGCCCTGCTTCATTTTGTACTCCAAGACCAAACTTGCCTACTATTCTGGGTACCTCTTGACTTCCTTTTTTTCTTTTTTTTTCGGTGTTAGTTCTAGAAGGTCTTGTAGGTCTTCATAGACCTTGTCAACTTCAGCTTCTTCAGCATCAGTGGTTCAGGCATAGACTTGTCTTACTGTGATGTTGAATGGTTTGCCTTGGAAACAAACCAAGATCATTCTGTCTTTTTTGAGATTGCACCCAAATACTGCATTTCGGACTCTTTTGTTGACTATGAGGGCTACTCTATTTCTTCCAAGGGATTCTTGCCCACAGTAGTAGATATAATGGTCATCTGAATTAAATTTGCCCATTTCCATGTAATTTAGTTCACTGATTCCTAAGATGTCAGTGTTCACTCTTGCTATCTTCTACTTGACCACATCCAATTTACCTAATCAATATTGTTCTTTACAGCACTGGACTTTACTTTCACCACCAGACCCATCCATAACTGAGCGTCATTTCTCCTTTGGCCCAGTCACTTCATTCTTTCTGGAGCTATTAGTAATTGCCCTCTGCCATTCTCCAGTAGCATACTGGACACCTTCTGACATGGGGGCTCATCTTCCAATGTTATGTTTCTTTTG
This sequence comes from Oryx dammah, assembly GCF_014754425.2. Lineage (NCBI taxonomy): Eukaryota > Metazoa > Chordata > Mammalia > Artiodactyla > Bovidae > Oryx > Oryx dammah. The sequence goes on along the minus strand of NW_024070205.1, from coordinate 9,147,718 downwards.
CCTTTTCATACTGTTTATGGGGTTCTTGCAGGAAGAATACAGAAGTGGGTTTTCATTCCCTCCTCCAGTGGATCATGTTTTGTTAGAACTCTTCACTGTGACTCATCTGTCTTAAGTGGCCCTGCACAGCATGGTTCATAGCTTCACTGAGTTATAGAAGTCCCTTCGCCACAACGGGGCTGTGATCCATGAAGAGGAGCCAGAGATCAAATTGCCAACATCCATTGGATCATGGAGAAAGCAAGCAAATTCAAAAAAAAAAAAAAAATCTATGTCTGCTTCATTGCCCACTAAAGCCTTTAACTGTGTGGATCACAACAAACTGTGGAAAATTTTCAAAGAGATGGGAGTACCAGACCACTTTAACTGTCTCATAAGAAACCTGTATGTGGGTCAAGAAGCAACAGTTAGAACCAGACATGGAACAACTGACTGGTTCCAAATTGGGAGAGGAGTACGACAAGGCTGAATATTGTCATCCTGCTTATTTAACTTTTATGTGTGCAGAGTACCTCATGTGAAATGCTGGACAGGATGAATCACAAGCTGGAACCAAGATTGGCAGGAAAAATATCAACAACTTCAGATATGCAGATACTATTCTAATGACAGAAAGTGAAGAGGAATTAAAGAGCCTCTTGAGGGTGAAAGAGGAGAGTGAAAAAGCTGGCTCGAAACTCAGCATTAAAAAACTAAGATCATGGCATCCAGTCCCATCACTTCGTGGCAAATAGAAGGAGACAAAGTGGAAGCAGTAAACAAATTTTATTTTCTTGGGCTCCAAAATCTGCAGTCATGTAATTAAAAGACACTTACTCCTGTGAAGGAAAGCTATGACAAACCTAGACAGTGTATAAAAAAGCAGAGAAACATCACTTTGCTGACCAAGCCTATATAGTCAAAGCTATGGTTTTCTCTAGGAGTTGTGTATGAATGTGAGAGCTGAACCACAAAGAAGGCTGAGCACCAAAGAACTGATGCTTTCAAACTGTAGTGCTAAGGAAGACTCTTGAGAGTCCCTTGGACTGGAAGGAGATCAAACCAGTCGATCTTAAAGGAAATCAACCCTGAATCTTCTTTGGAAGGACTGATATACTGAGGTGGAAGCTCCAGTACTTTGGCCACCTGATGCGAAGAGCCAACTCACTGGAAAAGACCTTGATACCTGGAAAGATTGAAGACAAAAGGAGAAGAAGGTGAAGATGAGATGTTAGATAGCATTCCCAACTCAATGGACATGAATTTGAGCAAACTCCGGGAGACAGTGAAGGACAGAGAAGCCTGGCGTGCTGCAGTCCATGGGGTCACGAGTCAGATATGACTTAGCAACCAAACAACAATATTGCCTCCTCTAGCTGCCATAACGAATTACCCACCAGCTGAACAGCTTAAAACAACAGATGCTTATTCGTTCACACTTCAGGAGTCCAGAAACCTGAAGTCAAGATACTGTCCAGGTTGGTTCCTTCTGAGGGCTGTGAAGGAGAGACCACCCTATTCTTCTCTCCTGGCTTCTGGCGGCTTTCCTTGATGTTCAACACCCTTTGGTTTATAGACACACCTCTCCAGTCTCTGCCTCCCTCTTCCCGTGACCTTTTTCTCTGTGTCTCTTTGTGTCCTCCTCTCTTCTGACAGGGACACCTGTCACTAGATTTAGGCAATGTCCCCAACCCCAGTATCATTTCATCTCAGGATACTTAATTAATTATATCTGCAAATACTCTTGAAATAAAGTTGTATTTTGAGATCTATGTAAACATGAATTTTGGGTAAACGCTATTCAATCCTCTATACCTTCCGTCACAGCCTCCCTCTAGATACAGGTACTCTAATTCCCTTTTTAGGCATTGAGAAGCCAGGGTCTAGAGAGAAGGGAACCACCTCATGGTCATATAATTAGTAGGTGGGCATAGATCCTCAGATTTCAATTCCTGCCCTAACACCCAAGTGTTATTCCCTTTAGAGGAGCGCTGTGTGTGTGTGAGAGAGACAGACAGGGAGGGTAAGAAGCTGCATCTTGACTGTCCAGCTCTCCCCCGTCTTCTATCAAGTTAGCTCAGCCTTTTCAGTCATGTGGTGCCGTGGAGACAACGACGCTCTGACAGGACCTCCCCACCTGCCCAGCACAGGAGTCCATCTGGGGCCCAGCACCTGCCCCAAAATGAGTGCCAGGGCATCACTGCTGACTGCGCTCGATGGTCCAGAGATGGACACGTGATTCAAAGGAAAGCAGAGCCTCTTCTTAGGGATGTATACCTCAGGGCTTTGTATATCAATATAAACATGTAAACAAACTCAGTTGACAATAAGGAGGTCAGTAAACAAAGTTAGAAATCATATTGGCAAAGTATTTGCCATAGATGGCAAATCATAGATGGCAAAGTATTTCATATTTAAATAAATAAATTTATTTAATCAATGGGTTAGCACAGAAGTGTTGACAGAGCTCTTTAAATTCAGTAGGAAACAGCAAAAGTGATATTCAAATAGCCTCATGATTTTAATGGCTACACTCTGTGATAGGCAGACTTCTAAGATGGTCCCCAGTGACTGCATCCCCTGGTGCTCACAACTGTCACTTGACTAGGAGACAAGCCTAGTAACTTGCTTCTGACAAATAGAACAGAGCCAAAGCTGTCGAGTGCCACTTCTGCAATTAGGTTATAAAAGATAATCTTGCTCAGTCTGTCTTTTGCTGACTTTGATGAAAGAAGCTGGCATTGTGGATAAGCCCACACGGCAAGGAATCCAGGGTGGCCTCCAGCCAACAGCCAGCAAAGGACTGAACCCTGCCACTACTATGTCAAGGAGCTTGGAAGTAGATCAGGCCCCAGTTGAAACCTGGTTACAGCTGGGTGAGATTTCCCAAAACAGAGGGCTCAGATCCGCTGAGCCCAGCCTCCTGATACACAGACACTCTGAGAATAAGGCGTGTGTAATATTTTAAGCCACTAATGGTTGGGGGAATTTGTTACAAAGCATTTCATCTACACACACACACACACATATACACACACATTATAGACTTCAGTTTGCATGGCTAGACAAGATAGAAAATTCTGTCAGCTGAAGAAAAATGCACAGCCTAGAAGTTATGAGTTAAGTTTTATTTGGGGACCCACTAAGGACTATAGCCTGGAAAACTAGTCTCTCAGATAGCTCTGAGGAACTGCTCTGAAATGGTAAGGGAGGCACCAGCATATATTGAAGGTGTTTTTTGCTGGACATGTAGTTGAACAAAATAGAATAATCTAAATTTAGATCTAAAGATTATTGCTAATGACAAAGAACAGACACATCAAGGTAGTGATCTTAGTGCTTTTTCTATGTATGGAAGATGGAAGAAACTGGGATCACTTGAAATTATTCCTTAGATATGTATCTTAACTATCCAGGGTCAGCATCCAAAGCACAGAACGTGTCCTGTTTCTCTTCATCCTGAATTCCTTTCCGGGTGCATCGTGGGTGAATTGTTGCAGTGGCTAATGCCTTGATCTTTGTAGAATTGAGATGGCAGGCAACATTTTTTGTTTACTGGAATGGCAGGTAACATTCCCTGTCCACACTTCCTTAAAGAGAGGGAAATTGAAAAGAGGACCTGGAAGGATAGAGAAAAAGAACATGAGCTTTGGAAGTTGATGAGGAAAATACCTTTGTTTCAAAGCCTCACTAAGGCTTTATAATTTTTTTTTTCAGTTATGGGTGCATTTAAATTTGCCTAAGTGTCAGGAGGTGAGGTTCATTTATTCATTCGTCTTTTCATTAATCAACAAATATTTACCCAGTGTCTATAGAGTATTGGACAGCATCAGTGCAGCTGAGATGAGAAATGAAAAACCAGGTCATACTCCCGAGGCATCCACAGAGCCTGTGTACACAGAGCATATGGTTAGAGCCAGATGGTACAGCTGACAGTGCAGAGATGGCTGCTGAGGAGAGTGTGTACTGTGGGTGGAAGCAGGGAGAACCCAGTCTAACCCAGCCTGGGCTGCAGCACAGAAAACTCCCAGGAAGAATGGATGCCTCGGTCTAAGTTAGCAGGGTCCACCATAGGTGTCCTTGCAAGAACAGACCTGGGCCTGAAGCCTGAACGAAAACAGTGCCATACAATGGAAAGGAATGGCCAATGGGGAGGTGGTCCAAGGAGGACTTGGCTGAGGGTGGTAACCCTGTCTCCCTCGCCCCTGCCACCAATTTCAGCTCATGGAACTGGCAAGATAAGAATGCCACTAACTGAAACAGGGAAGAAAAGAACAGGTGTATGGTCAAAAGGATTTTTTCCCCCAAATATAAGAATTTGACCATATAAATATCTGATAGAATATTTTCCAAAAATTTGCCATAGCTTTTAAGAAAATATTTAAACTCTTGTTCAGCACATATGACTCTCCATTTTTTTTTTCTTCTTCTCCAGGTTTATTTCTTGCCACTCAACCAAGTTCATCCACAGATCCAGCTATTTGAAACTACTAGTAATTCCCCAGACACATTCCATGGCTGTTATATAGTTTTGAACATGTGATTCTCTCTGTTTAGAAAGTTCTCTATTGGGGTATCTGTTGTTTTTGTGTTTTCAGTATCCTCTCCTTTGGCTTTTCTCTGTTTCATTCCATGCAGTCCTGATGGAATATCACAGTATCCTGCTCTCTCCAACCCCAGGGATGGGCAGGAGCCTCTTTAAGCATAGTATCCCAACCCTCAGTGATTGGTCCAGAATTGGCACGTGACCCAATCTGGACCAGTCAGAGCCCTTCTCTGGGATTTTATACATGGTGCTGGGATACTTTTCTCTTTCTTAAAGAGCCAACACACTGAAGTGACATAAGCCTGGAACTTCATGTGGCCATGCTCCTTTTGCCCACTGAAACACAGAGGAAGCTCACTGGTTAGGAGAGAATGGGTCTAACACAGCGGGAGAGACAACAGAGGTGAGTGAGAGAGCAGCAGATATGAAGCCTTTTCCCCCAGTCAGTCTTCCCTTATATAACTTAAGTTCTGGTGTGCTTAAGTTAATCCTGTCACTTAAAATTGAAAGAGTCCTGCAACCAAAATTCCAGTTTCTTCTACCCATGTCCTACACATCCTTTAAAACTCAGTTCCAACCCAATTCTTCCAGAAAGCCTACTGTGACCAGTTGCTCCTCCCTTCCCTGTTTGGTGCACTTCCCTGGGTTCTCATGAGTACCATTCTGGGCAGATTTCAACTGCATCCCTTCCTAATCAAATCCATAAGAGTTGGCTTACATCTCTGTTTACCATCAAATCATAAGCTCCCTGATCCTCATTGTATTCACCTTACAGCTCAATGTCTGGCAAAAAGAAAGTGTTTTATAAACCTCTGATTAATGAATAACAAGTTCAAGGTCCATCTGTGGAGCATTCAGGTGTCCAGGAGAGTTGTGGGTCTACAGATCATAGAAGGGGGTCTCTGTGTCAGTGTAGCAGGTGGAGACTGGTGGACTGCAGGCAGTGGGCAGTGAAGAGGGTGGGGTGCCCTCAGTCTCTCCAAGAAGGGAAGGAGAGAAGTGGGCTGGTGACTGGAGGGATTAAGGGGGATTTATTTTAAGATTTCAAAGTCCTTCCCTGGTGGTCCTGTACTGGGACTCAGCACTCTCAATGCAGGGGGCCCAGGTTTGATCCCTGGTCAGGGAACTAGGCCCCACATGCCACAGTGAAAACTGAAGATCCTGTGTGTAGCAACTAATACCTGGTGCAGCCAAAAAAATAAACAAACATTTAAAAAAAATTCCAAGGTCCCAAATGTGTTTATATATTGAGGGAAAGGAGCCAGTGGAGAGAGAGCGGTGAAGATTCAGAACAACCAAGACGTGCCACATGGAGAGGGCGTGAGCCCCGAGCCCAGCTGGAGAACAGAGAACCGGTGTGATCACTCCAGTTTAGTCAACTCAGCAGCAGAGGCAGTGGAAATGGGGCATCCATGCCAGAGTGACCTCATTCAGCAGCCCACAGGCCAGTGAGGTTGAGCAAAATAGAGCCTCCATCTTGCTCCCAAGGCCACAGAGAGTTCAGCTTTCTCTTCCCCAATCACCCTCCATCCCCCACCAGAGACGGGCCACTGCCGAGCTGAAGCAGCCGTATCGGGTCACCCACTTCCCGCCGGGTCCAGACCTCCCGGAAGGCTGGCCAGCGTTCAAGGCAATCCTTACATTGTTCCCCTTGTTGTCACCTGACCTAGGAGATCAGGTTCCCCCAGCTAAGTGTTCACCGATGTTGTCTGGGGCCATGTGATCCCGTCCAGGAAGGAGCAGAGATGTAAATTATTGAGGAAACCTCAGATTCTCAACAACTCCCTAGCCATCCCCATCTGCCTGGAAACCTGAGCGGACTGGCCCTGGACACCCAGCAGCTGAGATTGAACAGCATCACTGCCCAGGCCTCTGAGCTCTGAATCTACAGTGATTGAACCCCGAAGCCTGGTGGCTCCCTGGGGCCTCGGCAGCCAGGATTTCCCAAGATCTGTAGGAGAGAGCGTGCAGCAGGTCACTGAGAAGCCCAGCTTAGAAGCACTCCCTCGGGGCCCTGGGCACCTGGGAAGGTGAGGAAGAGGAGGCAATGTCTGCTCCTTAGGAGGGGCCCAGGTGAGGGAGGGTCTTCCCTCAAGAAAGGCTCAGCTTCACCATGGAGGGCATGCTGCCTGCCCTTGGGGAGTTCCTGGACAGATGGAGAACACACACACACACTTGCTGTTTCTAGTTGTTGAGCATCAGACCCTGTGGTTCCCAGGACAAAGCTGAAAAGGTCTTGCTAAAGTCCCAGCCTCCTTTCTGGAAAAGAGGGCAGGAAGGCGGGGAGGAGTTCAACACCTCTGAGCATCCTTCGGCTTTGGTTATCAGGAGATAGCCCAAGCGTCTGCCTCAGACTCTCCGTTTTCTGCTGTTTAACAACTGTGATCACACTCACTGTGTTTTGTGGGCTCTCAAAAACTGCCAAGTTTGTGTGTGTGTGCATCTTCATGGAAGTCTCGTGTGCATTTCCACACGCCTGGCCATCCAAGTGCACATCCACACATCTCCACGTGGGTGTGACCACACGTGGTAACTCCTGCTTGCCTAAGTGGTCCCTGTGCACACCCCAGTGTGTGCAGGTGTGCTTGGTGGGCATCCTCTTTCTCAAACACACTGAGTGTTCCTCTGCCAGGTTTTAGTGTCCAGCAACGTGACGACATTAACACAGTGGGTTGTATGTTGAACTGAGTCTTGCCACTCCCCTGGCTTTGCCCAGAGCTGACACATGTGTCCTAATATCCTCAACCACCCCTCTGCTCAGTCTGCCTTGAGTCCCTGAAGGACTCTGATTTGCTACACCCGAGGCTTCCCCAGAAGAGCTGAGGATGTCTGCTCTTTGCAGCTTCCACTGGACCTCAGTTCATCTGGTCATTTACTCCTCAAATAATCACTGAGCTTCCGCCGGGCCAGGCCCTGTGTTAAAAGCCAGAAATACTGAAATGAGCATTTCATGGCCCCTGTCTTCATGAAAGGCACACTCCAATCAGGGAGAAAGCCCTGGACACAACCAGCCGTGTTCAAGGGCAGACTCTGGTGAGACATGGCCGAGAAGTCACTACCACTCATATATGTGGAATCTAGAAAAATGCTACTGGTGAACATATTTGCAGGGTAGGACTAGAGATGCAGACGAGAGAAAGGACCTGTGGACACAGAGGGCAGGAGAGTGGGGCCTGAACTGAGAGAGTAGCACTGACGTATATACACTGCCATGCGTGAAATAGCCAGCCAGTGGGGAGCTGCCGAGCAGCACCAGGAGCCCAGCCCAGTGCTCCGCCAGAGGACTGGGATAGGGGAGGGAGGGAGGCTCAAAGGCAAGAGGATATATGTATACCTACGGCTGATTCACATCACTGTACAGCAGAAACTAAGAAAACAATGTAAAGCAATTATTCTCCAGTTAAAAATAGACCAAATGAAAAACGGAGGGAGGGGATGTATGTTTACATATAGCTGGTTCATGTTGCGTACAACAGAAACTAGCACAATATTGTAAAGCAATTATACTCCAATTAAAAAAAATAAACTCTACAAAAAAAGGAAGTCGCTACCACCCTTTGAGGAAATCGGCATAGTTTCATTGAGGCTGCATTTAGTTATGACTTAAATAGAATTTCAACAAGACAATGTACATTCCAAGAGCATTCCAAGCAGAACAATGGTGTGATTGGAGATGAAAAATGAGGAAGCCCATAGAGTGTTTACTTGCAAACCCATCCTCAGTTTGCAACACCTATGCAACTAGTGGGTGCAAGTATAGGGCACCCCCTGAAGTTGTGCAAGGTTGGGGGCGGAAGTTCTGAGAAGTCACTGTGACACAAGTGAACAAGGGAAAAAGAATTCATTAACTAACGGGCAGATGCTGTGGCAAGGGGCTGTATCGTCTATCTTACTCCACCTAGGAAGGCTTCCTGGAGGAGGTGTGGCCTTGGGAACAACTGAGGGAAGAAAGGGCAATCTGAAGGGACGGAAGCTAATCTGTGTCACGTGAAAGCAGCTATGTACTTGGGGGAGAATAACCATGCAGTTAACGGGATGGATTTAATATCTGTTGGGTATAAGAAAGGGTAGCCAGGAATGAGGGGGCCCAGGTCTCCGTGCTCAAGCAGCCCCAACCTGATAAGAGAAAGCACAGAACCTACTGGGAGCTCCTAACTTGATGGCGGGACATAGGAAATGATGGCTTCCAAGACACTGGACATCAGGCAACAAAGGTCAGTGATGCCCGAGAGATGCCCCAGTGTACAGCCTTGAGAGGATGTCTAAGCCGAAGGAGCTGGTAGTCTGGGCAGACTCAAGCCCTCAGTTTCTACATAGTACATACAAAAGAGTACCCAAGAGGAGAGAGCTGCCCAGAAAGAACCCTGGAAAACTCCAAGTTTTCATCAAAGCACTGATTAGCATACATGTATGAGGCAACTACCCACAGCTGGGGAAAGAACCACCCAAAAAGATGAAGAGCTCACACAGGGCTGAGAATACTTCCTGCTCCCACCAGTCAGGTTGGAAAAAAACATAATTTATAGGGAGATTACTCAGAAGGATCTTGCTTCAGTAGTAGAAAGTATCCTTGGTCTAAATACTGCTTTCATCTCACCTAATAAATCTTAAAAGATCTGAAAGTATAAAACTGCCACAACCTGAAAGAAGTTCAAGGACATTTATAGGGATACAAAAATATCTAGCACCCAATAAAGTAAAATTCCCTCTGTCTGGCATCCAATAAAAAAAATTACCAGGCATGCAAACAAAACAGGAAAATACAACCCATGATAAGGAGAAAAAAAAAATCGTTGAAACTGGCCCTACAACTAGGTGAACAACTGTCCCAGTTTATCTGGGGATATCCCAGTTTGGGGCTTCCCTGGTGGCTCAGCAATAAAGAATCTGCCTGCAATGCAGGGCATGTAGATTTGCTTCCCAGTTTGGGAAGATCCCCTGAAGGAGGGTGTGGCAACCCACTTCCGTGTTCTTGCCTTAAGAATCCCATGCACAGAGGAGCCTAGAGGGCTACAGTCCATAGAGTTGCAGAGTCAGACACGACTGAAGCGACTTAGCATCCACACACACACGCGCATACCAGTTTTAGCACTAAAAGTGGTACATCCCAGCAAATCCCTCAGTTCAGCGCAATCTGGGACAATTGGTCAGCCTTACTACAACTAACATCAGTACTTAGTGAAAGTCTGAATACCTTCTCTCTAAGATCAGGTGCACAGCAGAATGTCCACACTCATTCACTACTTTTACCAACAATGTATTTGAGATTCCAGCCAATTAATAAGGCAAGGAAAAGAAATCCATATTGGAAAGGAAGAAATAAAACTGTTCTCATGCTCAGATGATAGCATCTATGAAGAAAATCTTACTGACTCTATGAAACAGCAACTCAAACTACTAAGTGAGTCTAGTAAGACTGTCAGATACAAGTGAATATTCACAAACTGGATTTCTACACACTGGCAATGAACAACTAGAATTGAAATAAAATAGCAATACCCTTTTCAATAGCATCAAAAAATATGAAAATAGGGATGACAATAGATGAGAAAGACCTGTATGTTGAAAACTGCAAAACATTGCTTAGAGAAATTAAAGAAGGAGTGTATATACTTTGGTTATAGTTTGGAAGACTCAAGGTTGTTAAGCTGTCAAGTCTCCCCAAACAGATTCAACACAATCTCCCCCAAACCCCACTAGTCTTTTTTTTTTTTTAATAGAAATTGACAGACTGACTCTCAAATTCACGTGAAAAATGCAAAGAACCTAGAATAGCCAAAACGACTCTGAAAAAGAACAAAGTTGGAGTCCAAAACTACTTGATTTCAAAACGTATCATAAAGCTAGAGTAGCCAAATAGACCCATGTCCACGTGGGACTTGTGATTGTGACCTTATCGGGGAAAAAGGGTCTGTGCAGATGTAATTAAGTTAAGGATCTTAAAATGAGATCATCCCAGATTAAGGAGAGGCCCTAAGTCCAATGACAGGCATCCTTATAAGAAGAGGGGAAGACAGAGATACCTGGGAAGAAGGCCAGGTAAAGACAGGTTGGAGTTATGTTGCCACAAACCAAGGAATGTCTGGAGCGGTCAGGAGCTGGAAGAGGCCGAGAGCCTCCAGAGACAGTACTGCCTGCTAACACCTTCGTCTCAGACTTCTGACTTTTCTAGAATTGGGAGAGAGTCCATTTCTGTTGTTTTCAGCCATCAAGTGTGGTATTTTGTTAGGCAATCCTAGATTCCAAAGAATACAATATATAACTGATATTCTGCAAAAGTGCAAAGGCAAGTCAGTGGAGCAAAAACAGTCTTTTCCACAAACAGTGCTGGGACCATTGGATATGAATATGCAAATATGTAAACTTGGATTGATACCTTATAGCATATATAAAAATTAACTCAAAATGGTACATACATGGAAAACCAAGTCTATGAAATATCTGGAAAAACTCTTAAGAAAAAGCCTTTGTGACCTTCTGTTAAGCAAGATTATTTTTAGACATGGCACCAAAGCACAATCCATTAAAAACTGATAAACTGGACTTCTTAAAATTAAAGTATTGTACTCGTCATATGGTACCATCAAGAGAATGAAAAGATGAGTCACAGATTGCCATGCATATATTGGATGAGAGACTCAGGTTTAAATTATAAATTTTTTTAAACTCTCAGAACTCAGTAATAAAAACACAAACAACCCAGTGTTAAAAGTAGACAAAAATTCAAATAGATGCTTCACCACAGAAAATACATAGATGGCAAATAAGCATACAAAAAAGATGCTCAAAATCATTAGTTAGGGAAATGGAAATCAAAACCGCAAGGTACTACTACTGCACACTTATTAGAATGTCTATGATTAAAGACCTTCAGTTCCAAAAGCTGGCAAGAATGCAGAGCAACTGGAATTCTCATCTACTGCCAGCAGGAATGTAAAAATGGTACAACCACTTCAGAAGATAGTGAGATGGTTCTTAAGTAAACATGTACCTAGACGTGATCCAGCTATTCCACTCCCAGGTATTTACCCAAAAGTAATGAAAGCACACGTTCACACAAAGACCTGTACACAAATACCCATCAGCAGTTAGGTGGACAGATAAACTGTGGTATTTATACAGTGGACTTCTATACAGCTATAGAAAGGAATGAACCAGTGATGTGTGCAACAGTGAACGAATCACAAAATAGTTAAGCCGAGTGAAAAGAATCTGGACCAAAAAAAGTACATAATGCACCATCCCATTCATGGAAAATTTTATAAGATGAACCGAATCTATAGTGAGAAGAAGCAGATCAGTGGCTGCCTAAAGCAGGGGCTTAGGGAGGTGTGGAGGAGACGGGAGAAACTGGAGGGGAAGGTGGATATATTCATTAGCTCATGGTGATGGTTTCATGGGGAACATGTGTCACACTTACCGAAACGCACACTTGAAATAGGTGCACTTCACTGTGTGTCTTGCCTAGAAAATCCCGTGGACGGAGGAGGCTGGTGCAGGCTACTGTCCATGGGGTCGCAGAGAGTCGGACACGACTGAGCAGCTTCACTTTTTCACGTCGCTATTGTGTGTCAGGTAAGCCTCAAAAAGCTGTAAAATGAGAAAGAAGAAAAACCGATGTCTCCAGTGCTCCCAGCACCGCCGTTGCAATCCCTCGCCTAAGGACAGCGGGCTGGAAGGGCCGAGGCACTGAGGGGTCCCACGGCCCTCACTCCTAGGCAGCCATGAAGCCCACCCAATCCACACTCACACCCTGGACACTGGATGCAAAGGCAGCAGGCTGAGGTCCCCACTGCTAGCCCCTCCCTAGGAGACCCCCGTGCTTGCCTGTGGGCTGGGGCTGCCCATGGAGGGACTGTTAGGGGAAATAAGGTCATTACAGGCCTTGGAGCCAGAGCCCCTGAGAGTTGATACAAATGTCAGAAAACATTTGGTCCGACAGATGCTAGAAAGCCCCTTGGAGTAATCTCTTTTCTTTGCTTCATTAGTCTTTGCCGCCTGTCTGCAACTGCGTCTTTTGGGTAGTGGGGGGACTCTGCCCAGTTGCTGTCCTGCAGTCAGGGTCATGGAGCGGGGACGGTGAGGGGGACAGTTCAGGAGCTCAGGACCAAGGATTCACTGTGATAGGATCTCAATATAATTGGGGTCTCTACTTCCTGGATTCACAAGGGTATGATTTTTTTTTAATTATTCTTTAAAGCTTTTTCTCTTAAAAAATTAAAAAAAAATATTTGTTTATTTAGTTGGCTGCATCAGATCTTTGTTGCGTCATGCAGTATCCTTTGTTGTGGCTACAGGCTCTCTAGTTGTGGCTTGAAGGCTTAGTTGTCCTGAGGCATGTGGGATCTTAGTTCTCCGACCAGGGATCGAACTGGTGTCTCCTGCATCACAAGGCAGATTCTGAACCACTGGACCAAGTCCCCAAGGATTTGACTTTTTTCCTGTTAATACACTTGTTTATTAAATGTAATTACATTTTATGTTTTCATAAGGCTTTTAAAGTGAATACATTTTTAAAAATTGCTATGAGGATCTACCTACTCCACTAGAAGCTGAGACAATTTGCCACCCTATTCCCAGAAAGCCCTGTGGAAGGACTTGGTGGTCGTTTATTCTGTTCCTCAATTCAGAAATTCTCTTGCACTCGATCTGTCTGGTTTGTGCCAAAGCAGATTCAACTCACCCTTTTGCTAGGCAGAAGGAGACCCAGAAATTTCAGCCTGCTGTATTTAAGTTTAAAATGATTCAGGTCAGTTCAGCCGCTCAGTCGTGTCTGACCATTTTCGATCCCACGGACTGCAGCACTCCAGGCCTCCCTGTACATCACCAGTTCCAGGAGCCCATGTTTAGAGTCTACATAATCAGGAGGTCTCAGTAGTTCTGCTGGGACCCAGATGTTCAGGACAACAAGACTTGAGGAATCTGTCCATCTTGTGGGGTAAATTCCCAAAGTGCCAGAATAGACTCGTCTTCCCGACCCCCACACCTCCACTATGGCATCCTGTCATCCCTGTCCCCTTTGTCTGAAAAGTAGATCTAATCTGCCCTCTTCCTGCCCTTCTCAACTGGAAACACTAATAATGATAATAACTGACACCAGGGCACTCAGATGGCCAGGCACAGTGTGAACCCTTTACATATGCTGGCTTGCTCAGTATCTCAGTCATGTCTTTGCGACCCCACAGACAGTAGCCTGCCAGGCTCCTCTGTCTACAGGATTCTCCAGGCAAGAATGCTGGAGTGGGTTGTCATTTCCTTCTCCAGGGGATCCTCCCAACCCAGGGATCAAACCCTCATCTCCTGCGTTGGCAGGTGGATTCTTTACCACTGAGCAACCCGGGAAGCCCCTGAACCCATTATATATATTACCCAGCAAATCCTCATGACAATGCTATCAGAGGGGTAGCATGATTATTCCTAGCTTACAAATGAGGAAATCAAGCCAAAAAGAGGCGAGAGGAGGGTACAGAGTTTCCAGCTTTGTTTTGGGAGTTCTTGTTGTTGTTGTTTTAGTTTAAATTTTTTTCTTTGTAGTAAATTACACACAACATAAAATTTATCATCTTAGCCATTTAAAAAAATGTACAGTTCAGTAGTGTTAAATATATTCACATTGCTGTTCATCCATCTGCAAAACTCTTTGCCTTTTGCAAAACTGAAGCTCTGCACCCATTAAACACCAGCTCCACCTCCACCCAGGCCCTGGCACCCACCATTCCGCTTTCTGACTCTAAGGTGCCCCCATACCCGTCCATGGGATTCTCCAGGCAAGAATACTGGAGTGGATTGCCATTTCCTTCTCCAGGGGATCTTCCCGACTCAGGGATCAAACCCAGGTCTCCTGAATTAGAGGCAGACGCTTTAACCTCTGAGCCACCAGGGAAGCCCCATAAGAATGGAATCATACAGTATATGGGGACTGGCTTACTTCATCAGCTATTTGGGACTGGCTTACTTCACCTAGCATAATGTCTTCAAGGCTCATCCGTTTTGTAGCCTGTGGCAGAATTTCACAGAGGGTCAGTTTAGCAAGATGAAAAGAATTCTGGAGATGCGTGGTGGTGATTTGTACAACAATGCAAATGAACTTAATGCCAAGTGAAAATGGTCAATTTTAAGTTATTTGTATTTTACTACAATTTAAATAACAACAACAAAACAGGTGAGGAGGGACTTCCCTGGTGCTTCAGGGACTAAGAGACTCTGAGCTCCCAGTAAAGGGGGCCCCAGTTTGATCCCTGGTCAGGGAACTAGACCCTCCATGCCTCAACTAAGAGTTCACATGCCATAACGAAGACCCAGTGGAGCCAAGTAAATAAATTAAAAAAAAAAAAAAAAAACCCGCCAATAGATGAGGAGCTGTGCTCCAGGACACACAGTCAGAGCAGACCCATACCCATGGGCGGGCGCAGGGTCCAGCACTGAGCCTAACTGCCGCCAGGAACAGAAGCGACACACAGAAAGCCTGAAGCCCCCAGGCCTTCCAGGTCATCAGGCACCTGTGTGCGGCTGCAGATCCAGACCTGGGGCTTACTCTCAGCAGGAGCGAGCAGTCTGTGCAGGGATCTCAGATCCAACAGGATGCTCTGGCTTTAGAAAGACAGAGAAAAGCACCAGTGTGCGAGGAGGGGCGACAACCTGAGGTCTTGGAGCCTCCAGATGGCGGAGCTGGGCGGGAGGTGGTGTGAGGGTGGCTGTGCCAAGGAGCCGAGGTTAAAGAGGGTCGGCAGGGGCGCTGACCTGCTTCCCTTAACTCTGTGGGGGCTCCTGGAGGAACAGAGGACCATCAGACCCTCTTCTGTGGGCAGGGACTAGGGGAAGAGGGCGGCAGGAGAGAGGGGCAGAGGCCAAATGGGCACAATGGCCAGCTCACCAGGTCCTCCAGACCCCAGCCCCCTCCACGTGTCATAGACAGGACTGTGCCCTGCCCTGGGGAGCATTTTCTTCCCATAATCACATCTCACCCCCTTTAAGAGAAGGAGTGAAAGGAAGAAAGTGAAGTTGCTCAGTCGTGTCTAACTCTGCTACCCCATGGACCGTAACCTACCAGGCTCCTCTGTCCATGGGATTTTCCAGGCAAGAGTACTGGGGTGGGTTGCCATTTCCTTCTCCAGGGGATCTTCCTGACCCAGTGTCCCACACAGCAGGGCAGACTCTTTACCACGAGGGAAGCCACGAGAGAAGGAGTAGACGACCACTGAAAAAATTTCCTTTTCATCAACAGTTTTAGGTGGCTTTCAAGAATTCATATAACAAAAAGACAGATAAATGATGTGACAAAGATCACTGGAGAAAATACATACTTGAACATGAGGGCGACAGGAATCGATGACCTTTTTTCTCTCTGATTTGTCCCTGACCTGGCGTATCTTTTGCTGGGATGCTAGCCCTCTCTCCCCATTTCCTGAGCCCCAGGGGGAAGGCCAGGAGAGCACTCCAAGGAGCGGGCTGGACGGAGGCTCGCTGGTTGTCTGGACAAGGGTTGGGATGGGATTACGGTGGCGAGCCCCCTGCAGAGGGAACCCAGGAACAGAGCAGGAAGGTGCTACCTGTGCGTACAGGTGAGGCTACCACACCCTGGCTTCTCTGGGGCCTCATCCTAACAGGCAAGGACTCCAAACTGGGCTGTGGGTGCTCCTCTGGGGCCGGGTGACCTTGACATATTGGCCTGGAGACAGGATCACCTCCCAGGGAATTCTTGGAGCTGAGGACATCCTCTGATGAGGTGAGTGAGTCCTGCCTGCATCTGTCCCTTGCCAGAGGAGGCTGGCCCGTCTCTGCCCGGTTGCACCCTGTGGCCAACCTGGGAGTCTTCAGGCCGTGAAGGCACCCGTCCAGTGTCACCCAGGTAAGATTTCCTGGCAGAGGGCTGGGGGCGGGGCTCAGGAAACACACACCCTGGGAATTAGCTCCGTGTGCGCACACATCTACCTTGCCTTTCCTAACTGCTCTGGGTGGGTGCCCCCAGCAGTAGCAGAGCTGGTTCAAGCACTGAGCTTTATTGCAGCTTCAACCGACCTCCTACTCCCTGGGAACATGAACAGAGGTGCTTAAAGAGACCTAATCAAGAAGTCAAAGTGGCGACACAAACACCAAGACTGCTCCCACCCTCCCGGGTCCCTGGGGCGCCCTCCCTCTCACACACACCTAGACGTCACCACCCTCACAGACACCTAGATACCACACCTAGACGTCACCCCCGCCTCCTGTGTCTGCCCCAGTGCCCACAGCCTTCTCTCTTCAGATGCTGCACAAAGCCTTCTCCAGTCTTGTGAGGATGGTGTGCACGTGTAACCTTATCTGAGGCCATATTTCCTAGAGCAAGTTGAGGCCAGATTTCTGACAACTCTTGGCTTATAAACCCTTGGGGCTGCAAGGCAGTGAGCTGACCAGCCCCACCAGTTCTGCTGGGTGGCAAAGAGCACTAGAGAAGGCCAGGGAGCCAGATCAAGAGAGGACGCCTCGGCTCATGCTGTTGTGTTCGACAACCTCCAAAGCTTTGGGTAGGTAGCCCTGCTGTCCGTAAGCAGACAGGAGAATAGCGTCATAATAAGAGAATAGCTAGCTGGAGTTTACTGTACGTGTGCCAGGCCCCGGGCATTTACATGCGTTATTTAAAATCCTCTGCATAACTTTAGAAGTCAGTACTCGAAGTTAGGTACTACCTTGTGGTAGTATGGGCTTCCTTGGCGGCTCAGATGGTAAAGAATCTACCAGCAATGAGGAAGACATAAGTTTAATCCCTAGGTTGGGAAGATCCCCTGGAGAAGAGAATGGCAACCCACTCCAATATTCTTGCCTGAAGAATTCCATGGACAGAGGAGCCTGGTGGGCGACAGTCCGTGGGTAGGACACAACTGAGCAAACAACACTTGCACTTTATGTCCTTATAAGATAGGAGAACCAGACCTCAGGAACCAGAGAGCTGGTTCTCAAAATGGACTCCATTTGTCCAACAACCATAACCGTACCATAACCAGTGTTTCTCGCCTTCCAGCAGCAGCAGCAGCTCCTGAGGCTCTTACCCCGGAGGTCCTGATTGGGTGAGTCTGGTGGGGAGCCTGGACTTGCACTTCTCAAAGGCGCACAAGCGGGTGGCACTTGTGGTCCCAGGAGGAACCCTTCAAGTGGCACTGCCCCGCACTACACTTAGGACTCCCGGCCTCCCGCAGAGACCACCTGAGTCTCTCCCAAACCCTGGTGTTGTTGTCTCATGGTCTTCACCTAGGAAACCCAGCCACTGCACGAGTGAGGCGTCGCTGCCATCTTGGCTAGACAGCATGTTTCCCCAAAACATAAGGTGCAAGGGTGGGGCAGACACAAACTCACGTCCCTGTTTGTACCCAAGATGCAGAGCTTTTCAAAGTCGGCGAGACACTTCAGAGCTCTATGAGGCTACTTACGTATAACTGAGTTGTCTTTGTCCTCAGTTGGTGGAAGCAGGTGGGGGTCAGGGTCACGGTGATGGGACTTCAAGATCCTCTCAGCTAATTGCTGCTTCTGTCATTGCAGCTCTGGCCACTGTCTAAACTGACCCTGACCAGCACTGTTTCACTAACACCCCTTCCTCTGACTGTGTGAAAGCACTATGAGGGCAGACTCCTGTCGGCCTCGTTCCCACCGTTGCCAAACAGCTAGAACAGCAGTTGCACACAGGATGTGGGCAAGAAAGATGTCTTGAAAGAAGAGACAGGTGGGCAGTGGACAAACAGATGAAGACACAAAAGACCAAATGCAGAGGACCACAGGCAGGCCCTGGAGAGTGCCAAGCATGACTTGGTGAGAAGCTAGAATAGGAATTTGAGAAGAGAAACCAGAAGAAAGACTGTTCTGGGACACTCAGCTCCCTGAACCTTCTTTCTAGAAATATTTTCAACAGGTGTGAGAGATGGGGCCTGGTGTCCTGCCCACATAATCATATGAACAGAGGTGTATTCGTCTGCTAGGGCTACCCTTACAAATGTCACACACCGGATGGAGGAAGCAACAGAAATTGACACACCCCAGGTCTGGAGGCTGGAAGTCTGAGATCCAGGTATGGGCGGGGCCAGTTCCTTCTACAGGCTGTACCTCTTCCATCCTCTCTCCTGGCTTCTGGTGGTTTGCAGACATCTCTGATATGACTTGGCTTGTAGAAGCATGACCTTTCTCTGCTTAAAGCATCACATGGGCATTCTCCCTGTGTACCTGTCTCCAAATTTCCCTGTTTAATAAGAACACCAGTCATATTAGATGAGGACCTACTGAAATGACCTTGTCTTTTTTTTTTTATTCAAATGTTCTCCCATCCTATAGGTTGCCTTTTAGCTATCTCTGTCTTATAAACATTTATTTGTCTGTTTCAGGTCTTAGTTGCAGCATTCAGGATCTACCACTGTGGTGCGTGGACCCTCTAGTTGTGGCACACAGCTTGATTGTTCTGCAGCATGTGAGATCTTAATTCCTTGACCAGGGATCAAACCCGCGTCCTCTGCATTGCAAAGTGTATTCTTAGCCACTCTACCACCAGGGAAATCCCTGAATGACCTTGTCTTTAATTATATCTGCAATGACTCTATTTCCAAGTTAGGTTACATTCTGACGTACTGGTGGTTAGAACTCCAGCATAACTTTTCTGGGGGGATGTATTTCAACCCCACACAGAGATCTGTATAGCAGTTGTGCTCTCAGGTACAATTTCCAAAAGTAGGTCCTTTTCTTTAGTTGCTAGCGGTTATCTGTTAACACAGCTCTTAAGCCTATGAGGAAAATACACTAGAGGCAGTGTGAAAGTAAGACCAGGTGGTCCAAAGGTTAAAAACTCCTTGCTTCCACGCAGGGGGCATGGGTTTGATCCCTGGTAGGGGAACTAGGGTCCAAGACGCCCATCAGTGTGGCCAAAAATTTTTTTAAAGGAAAAAGAAGAAAGTAAGACCATGAGAAGAGCCGCTGAGGAGGTGGGCTGAGGTGCTTGTCCCCAGGACAGTGGACTTCAGACCATACCAGCAGAGCAGCTGCACCTGCTTCCTGGAGCTGGCAGATAGACTGAAGGGCTGAGGGTGGACCAGAATGCAAGCCCCATCCCCCAGGTGCTGCTGGGACTGGACTCGGCTCTGCTCCAGGAGTCGGCCTTCCTGAACCCAGCCCACTACCTCCTGGCAAGAGCAAACGTGACCAGGGGAACAAAAAGTCTCATGGTCCCCTTGGAGACGTCCCTTTCTGGTGCTTCCGGGCCCAGATGCAAATTTCAACACTGCCCCCTCTCTGCCACCTCTTTTGTGTGGCACAGGAAGGAAGGAAGGAAGCTCACTTTCGGGGGTGAACCCACCTGAGCCAGGCTGAGCTACTGCAGTGCCGCCCCATGCCACTGTTTCAGGGCCTTTCCTCCTGCCTTGCATTCTAGATTTCACATATAAGGGATATTATATATCTATCTTTGTCTTTCTAACTTACTTCACTTAGTATGACAATCTCTAGGTGCATATCTGTGTAGTTGCAAATGGCATTGTTTCGTCCTTTTGGATGGCTGAGTAATATTCCGTTGCATGTAACGGACCACGTCGTCTTTATCCATTCCTCTTTTCATGGACATTTAGGCTAGTTCCATGTTTTGGCTGTTGTGAATAGTGCTGCTATGAACATCAGGATACAAGTGTCCTTTTGAATTATAGTTTTGTCCGAGTGTCTGTCCAGGAGTGGGATTGCTGGATCACATGGTAGTTTGATTTTTAGTTTTCTGAAGAAATTCTGTACTGTTTTCCAGAGTGGCTGCACCAGCTTATATTCCCACCAGCAGTGTAGGAGAGTTCCCTTTTCTCCACACCCTCTCTAGCATCTATTTCAATAAACTAGGTTTTCAGGATTTGACCCGTAGCTCCTAATTAAGGCAGCAGCCAATAACTACATAAAACAATTTATTGGAAAACAGCTTTCAATCTGAGGTATCATGCCTAATTTAGTGACTGTAGGTCGTGCAGTGATAAAGAAACTGCCTGCTATTACAGGAGACACAAGAGACGTGGGTTCGATCCCTGGGTCGGGAATATTCCCTGGAGGAGGAAATGGCAACCCGCTCCAGTATTCTTGCCTGGACAGTTCCATGGAGAGAGAAGTCTAGTGGGCTACAATCCATGGGGTTGCAAGGAGTTAGACATAACTGACAGGCTGAGCACAGACACACACATGCACACACATACAGGTAGAATTTAGCTGGTTTTGGATTCGTCAGAACAGGAGTTTGGCAAAATCACACACGCCACGTGTATCTACCTGCCTGTGACCCTCAGCTAACCTCAGTCCGCCCTGCATGCTTCCCTCCACTCGACCCTCTGGGCCTCCTCATCCACACCCACATCTGTGGCTTCCATTACCGTTTACCTTGGATGACCCCCATATCTCTATGTATCTCCTTCCTGGATTGTCTGTCTGTCTTGTTTCAGAGTCTCCAGTGGGAGGGCTACAGACACTTCAGATCTCCAGGTCTGGGCCAGCCTGCACTCCTCCCGGAGCTCCTCCTCTTTATCCCAGGAACATCAGTCCTGGGCTGCACACCCAGGAGCCTGAGCATCCGCCTCAGCTCCTCCCGCCTGTGTCTCACCCAGCTTGACTCACCAACCACATCCCAGTCGTTCTACTTTCTAACTGGAACTAGATGGTGTCGTCTTCACCCCAGTGCCTTGGCTAAGACGCCTTCAGGTGCCCAGGACCCCACAAGACCCTCTTGTCTGTGCCCCGTCTCCAAGCATAACACCTACCTTTCTTCTCGACTCTGATGTGACTTTTGTGAATGCACATGGTTATGCTCCTACCATCCGCTGCCGGGGGCCTATCAGCGGCTTTCTGTCACCGTCAGGCTAAAGCACAACCGCCTTAGCAAAGATTTAAGAACTTTTAACTCCTGATTCAGCCTCTTGCTTCCCAGTAGCATCTTGATACACACCCAGGACTATCCCTTGTTCTCCATGTCTGACACTCTCCCCCATCCCAGCTCTTGTCTCTCTGGCCAACCTCTACTTGACCTTTAAAACCCAGCTCAAGGGTCACCTCCTGGGGGGCCTTTGGTAACCCCCAAGGTGAGGCAGGTGATGCGAACCCAGACCCTGAGCATATGGACTTACCTCTATCAAAGCACTTAAAACACTGTATGGCCATGATCAATTATTTTCTTTTCTTTTCTCAATCCAACCAGGCTCTGAGTCTTAGAGAACAGAACTGTCTTAGTCATCACGGGATCCCCAGCACCTAGAACACGGCCTGGCACATCCAAAAGAGATGGCTTTGGTGTCAGTTACCCAGACTATATGGTAGAGAACCAGCACTCGATGCACAGTAAAGAGCGGCGGTCACACTCACTCTTCACTAAGGTGGCCTCATGTGGTGGCGCTAGCATGGGCTTTGGATCAGCCAGGCTCGGGTCCAGATCTCGGCTTCACAATTCTGTGGCCCTGGGCAAGTGTCTGTACCTCTCCGAGCTTCAGTTGCCTAATGTGTAAAATGCGAATAAATGAGAGGGCTGGGTAGGGGGTGTGGGGTTTAGAATATATGTTAATGGTGCTCCAGCATTTTTAGTTAAAACCCTGTGCTGATTATACTTCAGAATTTTTGACAAAACAAAAAAACCTACAGAATAACAACAACAAAATCCCCTAAGACGTTATTGTTTTGGGATGCACTGAATCAAACTAAATTACACCTATGCTCAGGGTTCGAGAAGAGTTCAACTCACTCTCAGGGTAATCGGTTACATACGAAAGAGGGGATAAATACTTCGTGATGATTTAAGAACCTGTCTGAGTTTTGTCCCCCAGTGAGATCTGTTGCTTCTCAATGGACAAATGCTTGGTGCTTTAAGAGCCAAAGGATGACAAGTTAAACAGGGAAAAGACCAAACATTGCACAGTTCAGTGGACCTGGTACATTTGATGCAGTTTAAACTCACACAAAAATTGCCTTTTATAAAACTAAGATAATGCAAAATGAGGATAATAATACTCCCTCATTGAGCTGTGGAGAGGGTTGAGAGAGATCAATGTGCAAAGCAGGGACATAAAGGACACTGGTGAGGATGTTGGTGGGTCAGGATGTGGCCTGTATCTCCAGCTCTCCCGAACGTGCTCCTCAGAACATACATCACGAGAGTCTGTCTGCAGGAATGTGTCCTGCACATGTACTCTCTGGCCTGTCTGGTGGACAGGGACCCACGTCCATAAAAGTGCCATGGAATCATGGGAAAATCATGGAATCGTGGGAAAATCATGGAATCATACAGAGCCGTGGAATCATGGCTTCATGAAGCTGGAGTAGAACTCAGAGACCCACGTCAAGGAGCCTCTAACGTCATGTGTAGAGGACTGAGGCCCAGAGAGGAGAAGAGATGGCCAAGGCCATGCAACTCACAACCATCTGGGCAAGTCAGGACCGGGAGGCAGGCTCCCTGACTGCCCGCCCCCGGCCCTTCTCATCCTCCCACAGCTCCTGTGTCTGCATCCCCTCCCTATGCCTGGAGAATGGCTCTTCAGGTGCAGCCCCCTGCTTTGGCATCGGGCCTAAAGGCCCAGCCCTATGAAGTTCGCCTCCAAACAGGGAGGCTGTGTCTGCAAAGGCTTCCTGAGGAACATTCATGGCACAGGAGGAAAATGCCTGACAGCTAGGGACAGATTCTTCTCCAAGTCAAATCTGGGTGGGTAGGAGGAAAACTGGAAGTGAAGGGATGGGACGGTTCAGAGCAAACCACCCCCAGACCTGGGACCTTCTGGAACACGTCTGCCCCTCAGAGGTGGCTGTTTGCTGCTCTTGTTTCTGGAATGGAGTTGATGTTTCTATATTTGGATGCTGTGCGGTCTCTAAGCCTCCCAAGGGTTTTGAGTTCCCTGGAGTCCCTTCTCTCATGACCCACTCCCCATCCCTCCCGCCAGAAGCCTGTGCCAGCCCAGCCATGTGAGGGCTGAGGCTCCTCCCACTTCAGAGCCTGGAGGGAAGGGCACCGTCCTCTGGTGACAGGCAGGTGGTGGACAGAAGGGCACTCTGAGGGCCGCAGGCTCTGCTAGAGGTCCTGGTTCCTGGATGCCCCTCAGAACTAACCAGGGGACTTTTCCAAGTCACCGAAGCCTGGTCCTCACTAGAGACCCAGATGCAGGATGGCTGAATTGTGGCCCTGACAATTTTCTTTTTTTTTCCTTTTTAAATAATTCAATCAGTCACAAGTTATCTTTTATTTTAGCCATGCTACAGCTTGTGGGATCTTAGTTCCCCATTATTGTCGTTCAGTCACTAAGTCATGTCCAGTTCTTTGCAACCCAGTGGACTGCAGCACGCCAGGCTCCCCTGTCCTTCACTATCTCCTGGAGCTTGCTCAAACTCATGTCCATTGACTCGATGATGCCATCCAACCATCTCATCCTCTGTCTTCCTCTTCTCCTCCTGCCTTCAACCTTTCCCAGCATCAGGAAACTCATCTTTTCCAGTAAGCTGGCTCTTCACATCAGGTGGCCAAAGTATTAGAGCTTCAGCTTCAGCATCAGTCCTTAGTTCCCCGACCAGGAATCAAACCCAAGCCCTAGGCAGTGAGAGCACAGAGTCCCAACCACTTGGACTCCCCAGGGTTTTTTTTTTACTTTTACTCCCGGGCACTTTTTACTTTAAAAAAAAAAAAAAGAACAAGCCACACAAGGGCTTCTGACCTGCACCCAAGTTGAAAGCTGCAGGGTGTGGAGATCAGATATGCCAACCACCGTTAAGGTGCCAACATTCAACGTTTTGAAATATGTGAGTTAGAGCAGGTTTGAGGTTGGTCCTCTAAGTCTCCTCTGGCTCACACTCTCAAGGAGAAAAGGCTGGTGGGGCAGCTCTGCCCACACCCTGAGCCTTCCCTGACAGCCTGGCCCTGACACCCGCTCACAGCCAGGATCCGCTGCCCTCAATCTCGCACTTTATTGCCTCCCCAAACCTCGGGCTCACCGCCAATCTGAGACACCAAAGGAAATGTGTCTTGAACGCAGACATCGTCTTCGCTTTCTCAGCAGAGAAGGGCTGGAAGTCAGCAATCCCAAGCGGCCGCTCTTGGCTTTTAACCTGCCCAGGGATCCCCTAGGGACCGTGTTCCAGAGCAGGCTCTGGTTCTGAGGGTCTGGGGTGTGGCCTGAGAGTCTGCATTTCTAGCGAGCTCCCAGGGGAGGCCGTTGCTGCTGTCCAAGGACCACACTCGGGTCTACACCACTTACAAACAACACGGCTCTCGCTATGAATGGGTCTGGGTGCTTGCAAAGAGGACACACCACGGCCACGGCAACCAACCGTCTTGGTTTGCCTGGGACTGAGGGAATCCCCAGGACGTGAGACTCTCAGTGCTAAAATCTGACACGGTCCAGGGAAGCCAGGATGCTCGGTCACCCACCTATAAGCCCATGTCCCCAGACAGTTAGTTTAGGTGAAGACCTGAAATAGACATGGGGTGGTGGTGGTCAAGAACACTTATGAAGTAACAAACAAGATATTATAAATTGCTTCCCTGTAGAAAAGGGACTTCTTTTTCGTATCATGTTAACCCCAATTTTTAGTCTCTGAAAATTTTGTTTATAAAAGAATGTGCTGAGTCAGAGAATAAAACATTGTTTTATATGGGTCTAAATCTGAAATCCATAAATGCTGTTAAGTCAATTTAAAATTTTTTAAAATATGTTTCCTAGTTAAACCCAAGACATGTCAACTCTACAGGAAAGCACTTGGTTGGGGGGAGTGGATTAAACTCATGGTCCCTGAGAAGTGGGGGTTGGTCAGGGAGGGCTGAGCTCTGAGTTGTGATGGGACATGAAGATGTTGGAGAGTGACCCACAGCCCAGGTGAGGGGAAGGCTTTTCACTCCTACATGAGTCAGCTTTGGTGGGTGTTGATTTCGCCTGATGCCATTCTGTCTCGTTTGTCAGGAGCTACAAGGCCATTAAAAATCATGTCCAAGCACGCTCCGGTGTATTTGTATCGAAAGCCTCCATCTAATTCTTAATAGCCACTGTCTTCCCCGCATGCCCACAGCAGGCAGCCTGCACAGAAATTGCCCTGGCCTCCCCGCCCAGATGGCTTCCAGAGAATGGCAAGAATGTCACACAGTGCAGAGGTCTGAGGGCTGTAGCCCGGGCATGAGGGCCCTGAGGGTCTCCTGGAGACATGGGGCCTCACCAAAACTTGAACAGACCTGGGAAAGCCGGGAGGCTGCTCTGGGAAGGCTCTCACACCAAGACTACACACAGTGCTTTCAGCAACACAGCTATACTCTGGCCTCTGGGTTCTGATTCCTAGAATTCAGAGTGTGTGGGTTTGGAATACACTGTACTCTGGGCTGGGGCACAGAAAAGCTTCTTATAAAATATATTAAAATAAATGCAGCTTTATTTCTTCAGCAGTGGTTAGGATATGAGCTTTGGAGTTGGGCAGGAATAAGGGTAAGGTCAGTTCTGGAGTTTTCTAGCAGTCTGATCTTGGCAAATTACATAATCCCCAGACCCCTGGTTTCCTCATCTGTAAACAGAGTATTTGAGTATCTGGTCTTCAGGTTGTGGTGCCTGGTGCCTCGGCTGGCACGCAGTCAGTGCCTCGGCTGGCACACAGTCAGTGCCCCGGCTGGCATGCAGTCAGTGCCTCGGCTGGCACGCAGTCTATGCCCCAGAAGAGAAGCTATGTTGTGGTCGCTGATATTGTCACAGTTTCACAGAGCTCTGGAGAAGGAGCCAAGCAGGAACCCAACTGGGCCTCCTTTAAGGAGCCACTCGTCATTGGCACATAGTAACTGAAAGCTCCAAGATGCTGCCAAGTGGCTTGAAAAGATGTGTTAGAAATCCATGTCTGCTCAAGGAGATCCAAAATCTCAGTTCACAGAGCTTAGAGATCAGGCGGACTTATTTTTTCAAATAAATGGTTTGTTTCTGAAGAGTCCTCAACTTGTAGAAAAGTTGTAAAGCTGCTACAGAGACTTTGCACACACCCCACACCCCGTGTCCCTGCTGCTAACATCTTGGCGTGCCGTGGCTGACACACAGAAAGAACGCAGCAGCACTGTGACATCACAGACCGAAGCCCACTCTGGATTCTGATTTCCGTGGGTTTTTTTTTTTAACCTAATGTCCCTTTTCTGTTCTAAGATGGCATCTAGGCTGCCACGGGACACTGAGCTGTCCTGGCTCCTTGAGCTTCTCCGCTGGCGGTTTCTTAGACTCGCCTTGTTTTTGACGCCCTGACAGATCTGCATACTGGGGAGCTGCCTTTTACAAAGGAGGAAGCATGGGCCTAGGAGACGGCAGAGCTGCTTAAGGGACTATCGAACTCTCTTCTCCATGGTCTTCTTGTCCGGGTGAGGTGCGCAGCAAACCCTTCCATCACCGCGAGCACGGAGGTCAGTTTCTGCTGGGCACTGGAACAGCCCAGGCTCTGTATTAATGTGCCACCCCGGTGAGTCAGTGGGTCTTGCTGGATGCCCTTGACTCCTCAGGACTCCTGGGTCCCCACGCCCTTCCCTGCCTGGCTGCTGTTCCTGTCTGCCCCCAGCCCAGCCCGGGGCCCCTCCAGGCGCCTGCCAGGCCTCTCACATCACCAGGACGTGGGGAGGAGAGAGGAACCCACCTTCAGGCTAGGTCCCTGGGCAAACAGGCGGTGCTGACCAGCCTCGACCTGCACCCCTGGGGCCCTCTTTGTCTTCCAGGGAGCCCCGCACCGCCTCCCTGCTGGGCAGGGCTTGCTGGGGCCCAGCTGTTCAGTTTTTGTCTGTCTTCCCTTTTCCTGTGGTGAGACTGTGAGGAGACTGCAGCCTTTTCATTTATAGAAACAATCCTCATCCCCACCTGCATCCTTGCCTCTGTGTGGGGAAATGCCTACTCATGGCATATAGCCACCCAGGGTGACGAGTCCGCCTGCCGTGCCAGGCTCGTGCCGACCCGACTTGTTTCCCTGCAGGCGCTAGTTCCAAGCAGAGGCCTTGCAGGAATCATCTGTTTCCTAGGTGGTCCAGGGTGGAGGGGTTGGGATGGGGGAGCTTCCTCAGAGATTCATGAGCCAGACCTCTAAGCATCTCTAGGGTGGGCACATTTCTGCTTTCTCTTTTTCAGATGAGAACCGGTATAGTGCCTGAGACATTAAGTAAGTAAGTAAGTAAGTGTTAGTCACTCAGTCGTGTCTGACTCTGCGACTCCTTAGACTGTAGCCTGCCAGGCTCCTCTGTCCATAAAATTCTCCAGGCAAGAATACTGGAGTGGGTTGCCATTGCCTTCTCCAGGAGATCTTCCTGACCCAGAGGTCGAACCTGCATCTCTTAACACTTCCTGCACTGGCAGGTGGGTACTTGACCACCAGCACCACCTGGGAAGCCCGTAAATATACATACATACATACATATATATACATACATACATAAACATACATACATAGGTACATGTCTATACATATATATGTATACACAAGTATATGTACATACACACATACATGTATATATATAATTTCTCATAAAATCCAACAGAAGAACAATTCTGAGAGTATGCAGGAGTCTGAAGTTCACCAGAGGCCGTGTGACAGATCTCCCCAGGGGAGCTTCCAGATGTTTCCTTTACACGAAGAGAGGAAGAGTGAGGTTTCACGTCGTGTCTCAGACCTGAGTGAGGCTAGTTCTGAAACTGGAGGCTTGTGGGGGAGGGAATAAAGTCTGAAGGGCCGAGGCCTCTCCTCTCCTCAGACCCCCTCCTCTCTGCGATGTGAGGGCAGCCGAGGACGGGAAGAGAAGGGAACAGGAGAGAGAGACGAGGTAAGAGCAGCCAGAGGAGGCTGGCAGGCACCTGGGGGCCGTTCGCACCTGCTTATCCATGGGGAAGTGGATGTAAAACCACCCAGAAAACAGCCATGTCTCGGCCTTGCTGCCCTGGCCTTGTCTTGAGAGCTATGAACTCGAATGCCCTTGACTGCAGGCTTGAGAACCCGCCCAAGGCGGGATGCCATGTGTGAGCAGGCAGAACAGAAGCCAGGGGTGTGGGCCGGGCCAGCCAGGCGGGCAGGGTGGAGGGGGTGTAAAGTGCCGCTCAGGGAGCCTTGGCAGTGAGCAGAAAGTCTAGGTGTTATGCTGTGCTCCAGGGCTCCACCCGGCAAGAGGATTGCACGAAAGACCATGAGAGCCATCAGGGATGGCCTGGCCATCTGCCGCAGGGCAGACACTTCCTACGTTATTTCATCCACCACTCAGTGAAGCCCCGGGAGATCGGGTCTCCCCGATTCCACAGGGTCACTGCTGAGGTCGCACCCAGCTCGCGTGCCCGGCCAGGGGTCTGCCTTGGGTCCGTGTGGTTCAGGAGCAGGCGCTCAGAGCCCCACATGGTGCTCACCTCTGTCTCCCACGGTTGCAGTAGGTGAGCTCCCCGGGTCTAGTGAGGGTGGGAAAGTCTGATCAGCAGGGAGAGGCCGGGCCTCGAGGCAAGGCTGTTAAAACACAACCTGAAGCAGACGTTGGGTGGTTGCTGTTTGAAACCCTCTCCCTCTTAGACGAGATCAGGCAAGCTTCACAAACGAGCCGTCAAGATCCTGAGTCCTGTGCTGGAGCCCACCCGGCCTTCAGTCTGTAGCTGCCACTCAGCAACCCGAGTCAGTTACTTAACATTTTTGTGCCTCCAGCTCCTCATTTGTAAATCCCCCAAGGGCACTTGGGAGATGGAGCGAGACTGGCTCACCGGTGCCAGGCCTGGGCTCCGTGACATCACTTGTCTCCATGGCTGTGGCTGCAGGCTCTCCTTTTTGCCTCTGCCCCGGGCAGCCTCACTGAGGAAAGGCAGCGGCACAGAGGTGACTCTCCAGCTGGGCTTTGGTCAAGGATTAATGCAGAAGAGCAAGCCAAATAGCCCAGGGCTTTTCCGGACTGAATCCAGACTCAAGTGTGCTGCTGATCCGAGGTACCCCGAAGCTCGGCGTGTGTCCTGGTGGTGGAATGGGCCCCAGCTGCTGCCTTTGAGTTCTGCCTCCTATAAGTTGAATTAGAAGATCCTCCCCCTCCTCACTAAGCAACTGCAACCTCCCCCAGGGTCTCTGTGGGTTGGCATTCAGGCCTTGGTGGAGGCTAACCTTGGCAGCAGCTGGCACCAGCTGGGAACCTGGGGCAGGTTTTTGTTGTGAAGAACAATGTGCCTCTCTGGGTGACATGTCCTGAGTGTGCTCTGTGACGTCAGGGGAAGTCAGGTGGACAACTCTTGGTTTGAGTGACCAGATAGCTGGATGGCTGGTGTCATGGGAGCGGTGACAAGGAGGGTGGAGATGCCTCTGGGACGGGTCATCCTCCCGGGGCACAGGACCAAGGTGCATAAGGGGCAGAAAGGCTGGGCCTACAGCTACTCTGGAAGGCCACCCAGGGCTGGCCACATACATGGTTCATCTACCCTCCCTCCCCATCTGCTCCAGCTGCAAACCCTGCAGACTGGTCTCTGCCCCACCTAACTTGCCAGTCTCTTAGGGAGGTCACCTTACTCTCCAAGAGGAAGGAATGGCACCCCTCTCTTGCCTGGAGAATCCCATGGACAGAGGAGTCTGGTGGGCTACAGTCCATGGGGTGGCAGAGTCGGACAAAACTGAAGTGGCTGAGCATACATGCACGCGCGCACTGTACTCTCCAAGTGACCAAATCCAGTGTTTACATTTCTGCCCTTCCCTTACACGCTCTTTCTGCAACATCTGCACTCTCACATTCTTAAAACCATCTCTTCTATTGGAACCGGGGTTAGGTACTGTCTCTATGTGGCCTCCTACTCTTTGGTCTGGTTTCTTGGTCTCCTTTGCTGATTTTTCTGTTTTTGTGCCGTGCGGTGCTGTGTTGTGCTAAGTCACTTTAGTCATGTCTGACTCTTTGCAGCCCTAAGGACTGTAGCCCACCAGGCTCCTCTGTCCACGGGATTCTCCGGGAAAGAATACTGGAATGGGTTGCCATGCTCTTCTCCAGCGGATCTTCCTGACCCAGGGATCGAACCCTTGTCTCTTATGTCCCCTGCATTGGCAGGTGGATTCTTTACCACTCACGCCACCTGGGAAGCCCTTCTTTCTTGTCAGCCCAGTGTAACCTCCAGGGTGCCCCCTTCCATGTGCTCTCTCACTCTGCCACTCTGGGGGGCATATTCATCCCCACAGCTGGGCTCTCTCCTCAACTACTCCTGCTCTCTGGCTCCCGCCTAAACCACCCTGTTGAGACTCTATACCCAACTGCCCACTGGTCAGTGCCCCCCAGGCCTGTGGGCTCAACACGCCCTCAGTGCCCACCCCAACCGGCTCCTCCTCTAGCACTGCATTCCGCAGCGGACGACACCAGCATGCTTCTGGTCACTCAAGCCAGGAGCTGTCCGCCTGACTTCCCCTACATGTGGTTGCTCACCACACCTCATCTCCTCGACCTCCCCAGTGGTTCTAGACTCCCTCCTTCTTCTCCACTGCCTTAGTTCAGCTGGTATCATTTCCTCCTGGGCTGCGACCACACCCTCCCACACCATGTTCCTTCCCTCCCAGGTTCATCCTCTATCTCGTTACTGGGGTGACCTTTCTAGAGCATGAGCTGGTGATGCTCAACTGCTCGAAGCTTCCACTGGGACTCCATCACCTTCAGAAGATCGCTTCAACTCCTGGGTCATCCTGCTCAGCGGTCTAACTGGCTGTCTCACAAAGTAATCACCAGCACCCTTGGGCTAACCAGCCTGCAGGCCCCTGCCTGCCTCCAGGTTTTTACCCACAGTCCCCTCTGTCCTAATTCTAACCCATCCTTTTGATGTAATCCAGGGGTCACTTCCGTTAGGAACATTTGCCCTGACCTGTACTTCTTGCTGTTCTTGTAAGAGCCTATCTCCTCCCTCCGGGGTCCCTTAACATTTAGGCAAAGCTCTTTCAGAGAGATTACCACACTAAATAGGGATAACTGATTTATACCTGTCTCCTGAGGTCCAGGGCTGATCTTCTATCTTTCTATGTCCAGCACTTCTCACTGTGTTGCTAATAAAAATCAAGAATGAAGAGAGAGGATATTGAGAAAGCTATTGCAGACATAGCTACTTAATAAGAACTGTCACCTGGAATCAAACCAAGAACTAAGCAGTGTTCTGGCTCTGACGGAAGTTCTGGTGAATTATTATTAGGAGGAGAAAGAATCACAGCTTCTGAAACTGGAAGGGTCATTAAAGGTCCTCTAGTGTAATACTTCACAGAGAGGTGAAGAGCAATCCCGAGGTCCTGTTGTTGTTTAGCCACTAAGTCATGTTTAACTCTTTTGTGGCTCCATGGACTGTAACCCACCAGGCTCCTCTGTCCACAGGATTTTTCCAGGCAAGAATACTGGAGTGGGTTGACACTTCCTTCTCCAGGGGACCCTCCTGATCCAGGGATTGAACCCGTGTCTCCTGCATTGGCTGGCACGTTCTTTACCACTCAGCCACCAGGGAAGCCCTCCCTTGGTCATGCAGTTCATCAAAACAGAACTAGAGGAACCCGGGTTCCTAGACTTCAAGCACACTGCTCCGGTAATTTCACCGTGCTGACACCTGAAGGGAAAATTAGGAGTGTTTTCTAAAAGGTCCTAAAGTCTCTTAAATATACATTATGGCTTCCTGTCTGTGATTCATTTTAACATTCTTCTTAACCAGTTTATATTATCAATATTCTTAGAGATTTGACAGTACATATCATGAATATACAAATGTCACTAGCATGTAAAATTTGTGAATATCTGTGTCTGAAAGTTTATCCTTGTATTGAACAGACGTTAGCCTTCCCCTAACTTGCCTCTCTGGGTGTAAGCCCTACACTATCCCTCTTTAAAATGTGATAGAGCACAGAACAAACCACAGTGTGGTTTCAGAGATAAATTTCTTCTCATCACGCTCTTCCATCAGCTGCCTGTCATTAAATTCAAAGCTCTCTTCCGTTCATTTTGTTCTTCGTTTATATCAAGAAGCGAGTCACTATTAGGGTCAATCTCCATAACACTCATTCTTTCTTCTAGAACATGGTTATTTATTTCAGTCACTCAGTCGTGTTCGACTCTTTGCGACCCCATGGACTGCAGCACGCCAGGCTTCCCTGTCCATCACCAACTTCCAGAGCTTACTCAAACTCATGTCCATTGAGTCAGTGATGCCATCCAACCATCTCATCCTCTGTTGTCCCCTTCTCCTCCTGCCTTCAATCTTTCTCAGCATCAGGGTCTTTTCCAATGAGTCAGTTCTTTGCATCAGGTGGCCAAAATATTAGAGTTTCAGCTTCAACATCAGTTCTTCCAGTGAATATTCAGCACTGATTCCCTTTAGAATGGACTGGTTGGATTTCCTTACTGTCCAAAGGACTCTCAAGAGTCTTCTGCAACACCACAGTTCAAAAACATCAATTCTTCGGCGCCCAGCTGGTTATTTATTGATCACATACTATCCCACGCACCTCTTTCTTTAACATCTTTTAGTTTCTGCTCTTCCCAAACAAAGAACCTCCCTGACTCTTTTTTTGATTTCTAGAAATCTTTATTAAGCACTTTAAAGAATTTCCATAATTCCTGACTTCAAATGGCTCCAAGTAATTGTGGAGATAAGGTGTACAAAACATCTTATCTGAGATCGGAAGTCTCCATATACAAATCTCAGACTGTCCCGTCAGGACAGGCCTGGGGGTGGACTGGTCCAGAGGCGCTGCTGCCTCGTTTGTCATGCGGTGATTTACAGCCCTCTAGCGACTGAAGCCAGAGAAGGCAGTGGCACCCCACTCCAGTACTCTGGCCTGGAAAATTCCATGGATGGAGGAGCCTGTGGGCTGCAGTCCATGGGGTTGCTAAGAGTTGGACACGACTGAGCGACTTTACTTCCACTTTTCACTTTCACGCATTGGAGAAGGAAATGGCAACCCACTCCAGTGTTCTTGCCTGCAGAATCCCAGGGATAGAGGAGCCTGGTGGGCTGCTGTCTATGGGGTCGCATAGAGTCAGACACGACTGAAGCGACTTAGCAGCAGCAGCAGCAGCAGTGGGTCCTTATGCAACTTACAAAGGGATGCCGAGAGCAGTGGAGTATGATGGTTCATTTGTTCTTCCTTTTGCTAGTATTTTCTTTCAATGTAAGATGCCAATTCAGTGCTTACTACTGCCCAGGTATATTTTGGGTGCTGGAAATACTGCAGTAAACAAAGCAAACAGCAACACAATCATATATATTAGTTACTTAAGATGAAGAAGACAGGAAGTAGAACATATCTGAGGCAAAGTTCAAGAGTTTGATTCTGGACACATTAGTCTTCCCAGTAGCTTCTTTTAAAAATTAGTTGGTGTCTCTGGAAACACCTGTAGGATATTTGTGAGCAGAACACACACAGTGTTAATAATTTTTATTTGAGATTCACCAAATTTAAATTAAAACTAACAACCATGAGCATATTTAGCAAGAAAATTGTGAAGACAGTGAATCAGACAGACCCTGGGCGTAGCAGTCTGGTTATAGACAAGTTCAAGCCTTGGCACCACCCTCATGGAGCTGGTCGTCTTTTAGTTCTTTCAACATAATTTTCTGTTTCTATGTTAGTTTTTGTCTTTTAAATTTTTTTTGTTTTATTTATTTTAGGCCAAGTTGTGTAGAATGTGGGATTAGTTCCCCAACCAGGGATCAAACTTGTGTGCCCTGCACTGGGAGCCTGGAATCTTAACCACTGGACTGCCAGGAGAGCCCCTGTTTTCTTAATTCTTAGCAGAATTTGGAATGATTGAATTTCTCTGTCTACTTTGGTATATCTACTTCCTCCACCTCCAGGACTGCACGTCAGTCCCACGGCCATGGCACCTTCAGCACCTGGAGGGGCCTTGATTTATATTTGTTGAAGGATAATTAGGTCTGATAATCATCAGATTAGGTAAGATAGATGTACATGAGAAGCCTGTAATTCAGACTATTATATGACACATTCTAAATGAGTAAAGAACACACTTAGTTGTTCTTTTAGGAGATCTCTGTGGCTTGAAGGCAGCCAGGGAAGTTTTAAGGGAAGAAACTGGGCTTGAGCTGAGTCTGAAAGAATGGATAGAAGATGAAGGAAGGAGGGAGGAAGCAATGGAAGAAGAGGCATTTCCTCTAAAGTCTTCCTGATTGCCCTTCACATGCTCTTCAGCCACCAATGTCTCTTTCTACTCAGTATCTAGTGGTCTCTGCCCAAAAGTTCTGCCCTTACTCCCACCCAATGGTATGGGTTAACCCTAGCCAGTTATTAGGGTTTGTCATGCCATACCTATATCACTCTTTATCATTTTTGTCTCTTTTTTAATGAACACCCAGCATAGAAATGCCTATCATTATATCTGGCACATAGAAAATACTCAATAAACATTTGTTGAATGAACGTAAGTGCTTCAGAACCACTCTCCATATTCTTGGGATAGCTTTCCCCCCAGTATTTAGTTTCTGCCACAGGGTTGGAAGCTATTGAAACAAATTCTTACATGATTATTAATAAACTGCTTGCATGCTTCTTTTATTACAGGACTTATGCTATCTACAAGGAGCTTGGAGTTGAGCTACTGTGTGATCCATGTAAACAAATGATGATAAACAAGTTAAAGGGAATTTATGTACAAAGTGGTCTAAGAACACTGTAAATGGAGGAATTGCTTGTTTCAGGCTGCTAGGAAAAGAGTAAAGGGTACAGGAGAGAAAGGAGAGAAAACTGGTATTGAGTCTTGAAAGACAACTTGCGCCCCTAGACAGACATCATCGGGGTAGGCAAGTTGCTAAGGGAATGGGATGGACAGTATTCCAGACAAATGGAGAAACAGGTGAAAAGGAGGTGGTAGGAGGGAATGGAGAAAGTGCGCTGGGTTTGGGGAACTGGGGCAAAGCAGGAGAGCATAACAATGGCCAGAGAGAAGGTACAGGAGTGAATGCGAGGCAGGCCAGCAAAAGAATTCATGGATGTCAGTCTTTGCTAGTGCTCACGCTCAGTCACTTCAGCCATGTCCAACTCTTTGCAGCCCTATGGACTGAAGCCTGCCGGGCTCCTCTGTCCATGGGATTTTCCTGGCAAGAATGCTGAAGTGGGTTGCTGTGCCCTCCTCCAGGTGACCGTCCCAACCCAGGGATCAAACCTGTGTCTCCTGTATTGCAGGCAGATTCTTTATGGCTGAGCCACCAAGGAAGCCCATCAAACCTTTAAAAGGTACTAAAATTAAAAAATATAAAGCCAATTAACTCAGCCACGTGTGGCGCCTTACATAATTTTTGTAATGGAATGGTTCCATTCCCTTGAGGTAATACAATGCTCTTGAATATTACTTTAAAAAAAATCTCCTGGCTGGCAATTCTGATTATGTAATGTTCACCACATGTAATGAATTCCTCATTTTCAACATAAAGAGGGTTGTAATTCTTATTAATAGAAAATCAGTTTCCTTTTAATCCTATGCTGAACAGATATTTAAAGAACATTGACCTATTTGTGCATTGCCAAATTATTAGCCTTCTTGCAGTGTATAAATTCCTCCATCCACCCCTGAGATAGAGGGCTCCAGGTGCAGTATCCCAGGTAAAAGTGGGACAATTCCAGCTGGCAGGGTGAGTTGAAAATGTTGGTTTTTGTGCACACTCAGAAGAGGCTGCATTCAGTAAAGTGTTTCAATTAATTATGTGTCTGGCACCTCAGATAATCTATTCAGAGTGCAAAGGTAGTCTTTTCTAACAACAACTTTTAACAGTCTTAAAGGTAAACCTGACTGTCTCTGCCTTACATTGTTGTTTAGTCACTAAGTTGTGTCCAACTCCTTTGTGACCCCATGGACTGTAGCCCACCAGGCCCCTCTGTCCATGAGATTTCCCAGGCAAGAATACTGGATTGGGCTGCCAGTTCCTTCTCCAGGGGATCTTCCCCACCCAGGGATCAAACCCGCATCTCCTGCATTGGCAGGCACATTGTTTTACCACCGAGCTACCAGGTAAGCCCATCTCTATCTTATAGAACCACCATATTCTTCTGGGTATTTCAAAACATCAAGGACTTCCATATTCCATTTTCCACCTAGAGATTTTGTACACGTTTGGTGTTCAAAAATATACTCTCTCTAGGATGGCTGCACCCTAAAGTCATGTGAAAACTTTAAATCATTACTATAAATATCCACTGTTTTTGCATTGAGTCCTCGCTTTTGGACCTAAAGCAAATACTATGACCTTTCTTCCCTTCCGTTTCTTCATGGGAAATAACACTAATTCCTGTATTACAAACCAGACGATACATGTAAAGTGCTTGGCACAATCCCTCAGCACTGTCGGCCTCATTCGCGCACACTTTAGAGAGGGCCAGTACTTTTCATCTCTGCACTCAGCTTTCGCCCAGGATTTAGTATATGACCCCGCCCGGGTTCAGGGGGCGGGAACCTGAGAGCGGAGGGCGCGTGCCGGAGAGTGGGGTAGTGTGAGAGATCAGACTGCAAAGGTCAGAAGGCAGTCGGTTGAGGCTGTGCGCTAATAACTGAAGAAAGATCTCTGGACTAAGGTTGCCTCGGCAACCTCAGCCGGAGGAGGCACAAGGTAGCGGGGACCGCCCACTCGCTGCAGCTTTCGGTCCCCAGCCCACCTTGGGCTTTAGCTCCGCCCCTTTCTCCCTGGAGGTTGGGAGCGGAAGTCGACACAGACGCCGACGCGGTTGCCTTAGCGATACCTTTTTCCCAAGATGCCCAGCGTGTTGTGTTCTTCTTAACCAATTAGAGAGGCGAAGCGGCCTTACCACGAGCCAATAGGCTGCGAGGTGGGGGCCCGCGACGGTTAAACCGGGGCTGCAGATCAGGGCGGCTGAACGCCGGGGCTGGAGCTCTGAGGAGACGATACGGCCTGCAGGCGTCCTGCGCGGGCCCCGCCATGCCGACTCGGGTGGAGGACTACGAGGTGCTGTACACCATTGGCACGGGCTCCTACGGCCGCTGCCAGAAGATCCGCAGGAAGAGCGACGGCAAGGTGAGCGCGGGCCTGGTCCCTGCCTCCGCCCCCCGGCCGCCCAGAGGAAGCAGGGAGCCTGGCGTGTGCATCTGAAAAGCAGGGTGCTCAGAAAAGCCAGCCCTCTCCCCCAGATTTGTGTCTGTCCTGGGTCTCTGGAGGGATGGGAAGCCGCATCCTTTTTTTTTTTTTTAATTTGTGAATCTGTCCCTTAATTCTTTTTTGTTGTTGTTCTGTCGCTCAGTCGTGTCCGACTCTACAACCTTGTGGACTGCAGCACGCCAGGCTTCCCTGTCTTTTACCAGCTCCCGGAGTTTGCCCAAGTTCATGTTCATTGAGTCGGTGATGCCTTCCAACCATCTCATCCTCTGTCGTCCCCTTCTCCTCCTGCCCTCAGTCTTTCCCAGCATCAGAGTCTTTTCCAGTGAGTCAGCTCTTATCACGTGGCCAAAGTAAAACTAATAAATGTGCCAAGTAGAATGTATGTATATTTTTTCTTCTCCTGTCTATTTTGCATTCTCTTCCATTTTCTTCCTTTTTTTCTGTTTTGACCTGCCATGGGCCTTCTGTTGGTGACTGGTAGCTGACTCCTGAGCTGTTTTTAGAGAAATGTAATTCTCTGTCATAACCCATCAGAACTTAGAACTTTTAGGTCTTGTAGTCAGAATTCATTTAGTTCAGTTCAGTCGCTCAGTCGTGTCCGACACTCTTTGCGACCTCATGAATCTCAGCACGCCAGGCCTCCCTGTCCATCACCAACTCATTATTCCGATCGTTAGATTCATATCTCCCAAGGTGTGTGGGTAGACCCACACAGAAAAAAAAATAATGGAAAGGAAGTTAGCTCGGATGGAAGTGTCTTTACTAAGTTCTCTTACCCTAGAAATCTTGACTAGTTGGAATGGTCGGGGACTTCAATCGCCTCTGCTCCAGCTTTGACTAGAGTACCTTCTGCCAACCTCCCACTAGGCATTGAGGGAAGGGGGTTGGGGGCGGCCTAACCTCCCTCATCACCCTCTGTTGCATCATTTACTGCTTAAAAACTAGGGGAAGCTTAGGGAAATAAACTCAGGGGTCCTCAGTTCATTAAACTAAATTAGATAAATAGTGAGTGTATGATCTGTTTACTAGATAAGTAACTTTTTTTTTTCATTTGAAAAATTTGGAGTTATAATGAGTTCATGTATACCTTGGAAATTTTTATTTCAGATATTAGTTTGGAAAGAACTTGACTATGGCTCCATGACAGAAACTGAGAAACAAATGCTTGTTTCTGAAGTGAATTTGCTTCGGGAGCTGAAACATCCAAACATTGTCCGCTACTATGATAGAATTATTGACCGGACCAACACGACCCTGTACATTGTCATGGAATGCTGCGAAGGAGGAGACCTGGCTGGTGTGATTTCAAAGGGAACCAAGGAAAGGTAAGATAAATTCATCTCTTACATGGGCCTAGTTTTGTTTCTGGAAACATCCTATATTAGGATCAGGACAAAGTACTTAGTAATGGGGAAGAGTCTTCTTGTGTTTGTTCAGTGGGTCCACAGTACTTTAGAAAATCCCTGGTAAGTCAACACTTGAATTTCATATTCAAATAATTTATTTCCCTATGTATCTACTTAGAAAACTAGATAATTCACATCCTTTCATCTTTGTAATGGTTTTATTCAGCAGATACATGCTACATAACTGCTTTGATTTCAGACAATACTTGGATGAAGAGTTTGTTCTTCGTGTGATGGCTCAGTTGACTCTGGCCCTAAAGGAATGTCACAGACGAAGTGATGGCGGCCACACTGTCCTGCATCGGGATCTGAAACCAGCCAATGTCTTTCTGGATGGCAAACAGAACGTTAAGCTTGGAGACTTTGGGCTAGCTAGAATATTAAACCACGATACGAGTTTTGCGAAAACATTTGTTGGCACACCTTATTACATGTCTCCTGTAAGTATTTCAAAATCTATATACTTTTAAAACATCTTAATGCTAAGCATTCAAGCAAGGAAATTGAGCTTTTTGTTTATTTCTTTGTTTAGTAATATCTAATAGCCAAGAATTAATAATACTGTTTTATTTTAAATTGATAATTTTCAAATGGACCATCAGACCATTAAAAGATTATTATTTTTTGTTTTGATGTGGACCATTTTTAAAGTCTTTATTGAATGTGTTACAGTATTGCTTCTGTTGTTTGTTTTGTTTTTTTGGCCACAAGGCATGTGGGATCTTTGCTCCCCAACCAGGGAGCAAACCTGCACTCCCTGCACTGGAAGGTGAAGTCTTAACCCCTGGACCCCAGGGAAGTCCCACCACCAGACCACTAAACTCCTATAGCAGCAATGCAAGTCAGACTTTCACTGAATGGCTGCCACGTGCTAAGCTTGGGGATCATAGAGATGAAATAGGTTTTGCCTCTGCCCTTAAGTGCAGTACTTCCAAAGTGCCATAGGTCTTGGACACCAGCTTGTTCTCAGCTGGAGTGATAGTTTAAAATGCAGAGTTCTGGGCTCCAGTCCAGGGACTTAGGACCTCTGGACTGGTCTTTGCACTCAACTTTTTGTCTTTTTGTCCCCCACCTTTTCATTTTGGACTCTGTATTTTAACAGACTCCCTAGATGATTCTTGTGTGTGGAGATTCAGGGCCCAGGAGACTCATTCCCCGAGGCATATTTTTGCATGTTAACCTTTAGTATTTGTTCTTTTTTGTTGTTGTTGCCTTTTCCTACTGTGGAGGTCCTGTTTCCACCCACTTACCATTTCCTCTATTGCTGGATATTTTGTTTCCAAAATGTCTCCCCATTCTAAGGAGGACTGCTATGTATATCTTTGTAGGAATTATTTTTTCTTCCTCTTTGATTATTTCCTTGGTGTATAGCTCTCAAAATGAAATTGCTGGGTCAAAGGGTATGAATTATTTATGGCTCTCTAGTGACTTTTGGGACTTCGCTGGTAGCTCAGTTGGTAAAGAATCCACCTGCAATGCAGGAGACCCTGGTTCGATTCCTGGGTTGGGAAGTTCCCATGGAGAAGGGATAGGTTACCCACTCCAGTATTTTTGGGCTTCCCTGGTGACTCAGACAATAAAGAATCTGCCTCCAATGCAGGAGACATGGGTTTGATCCCTGATTTGGGAAGATTCCGCTGGAGGAGGGCATGGCAACCCACTCCAGTATTCTTGCCTGGAGAATCTCCATGGACAGAGGAGCCTGGTGGGCTACAGTCCATTGGATCACAAAGAGATGGACACAACTAAGTGACTAAGCATAGCACGGTAACTTTTGAAAAACTTGAATCAATAAGTGATAGCACCAATCAATGTGTTAAATACAAAAGGTGAGCAGAATAAAGATGGAGAGAGATTTATATTTTAGCAGTTCACAAATGCTTCCAGATTTTGTAAATCTTTTTGTTAACCAATCTGACTACAGTATGCAATTTTATAAATTAATGATTTTGTTTTTGACTAAGATCTGATATGGCCAGAACAGTGTCATTTTCTCACTGGATCAGATTCCAAATAGAAGCCAAGGAAAATTATCCAGGGGTGGTGGTTGGAAAATTTGAAACCTGTGCAGTTCTTTTGTTCTTGCTCCCTCCTGTCCCTGTAATTAGATCAGTTGAGCCTTCCCTATGGGATTGATTGTCAGGAAGTGGTGCCAGACTCACCTGTTGGACTTTAGAATACTCAGAAGCCTCCTGAAGGTTTCAGTACAGTGCTTGCCTCCGTGTCCTCTGTTGAAAATAAGAGCCATGGTGGACTGTTGTTAAGAAAGGCAGGTAGTTAAAATAGGCAATGAGATTATTAGTTAGTACTAAGGGAAAAATACATAAATGGGTGGGTCAGTTAACCTTTAATGTCTATATCCATTTAAGTGTGAGCTAGATGTTATCTTAGACCTTTCTCTGGTTCTTTAAAATAGAGTTTCTAGAGTATGAATTCCTTGAGGTAGACTGAGTGGCTTCACTTTCACTTTCCACTTTCGTGCATTGGAGAAGGAAATGGCAACCCACTCCAGTGTTCTTGCCTGGAGAATCCCAGGGATGGGGGAGCCTGGTGGGCTGCCGTCTCTGGGATCGCACAGATTCAGACACGACTTAGCAGCAGTAGAGAGGTCTCATGTTCACCTTCGAGTTTCCAGTGCCTTGCCTGTAGTAACACAATAAATGTTTGTGAATGAAAAATAGGTGAAAGGATTATATATGACAGAGTGTATTAGGATAAGATCATTGCCTTTTTTCCATTATCAATTTAAAGAAGAGTACCATCTTATGATGTAAGACCTAATGTAAGAGAAATCAACCTTTTGTATTTGAAACTTCTGTTATAGATATGATATATTTATAATATAAAATTTTTTCTTTTTATTTGAGTGACTATTATTAAACTTTAAGGTCTCATCTTTGTCCCAGGAGTAATTTTATAAGTTTTAAAGCAAACTTTAAAAAAATTATTTTATTGAAGTATAGTTGATGTGTTAATTTCTGCTATGCAACAAGATGATTCAGTTTTATATACACACACACACACACACACACATATTCTTCTTTATGTTCTTTTCCATTATGGTTTGTTACAGGTTCTTGACTGTAGATCCCTGTGCTATGGAGTAGGACCTTGTTTTTTCATCCATCCTATATATAATAGTTTGCATCTGCTGATCCCAAACTCCCAGTCCTTCCCTTCCCCTGCTTCCCTTCTGGCAATTACAAGTATGTTCTCTGTGTCTGTGAGTCTGTTTTAAAACAAAGTAAACTTTAGTCTCCTCTTTTCTTTCCCCACTAAAGGAACAAATGAATCGCATGTCCTACAACGAGAAGTCGGATATCTGGTCACTGGGTTGTTTGCTGTATGAATTATGTGCGTTAATGTAAGTATGGTGTAGACGGGATTCTAGTCCAGGTATAGGCTTAGGTCTGTCACCTGTCACTGGGTTCAGCTTTTGGAGCATGCATGCACATTCAAGTCTGAAAGAGTCATACCTTGGAGTAAAATTAAGGTAGATGGGCAGGTTAAAAAACGAGTTGCAAATTAATAACATAACCCCTGAGGCTGAATCTAGACTTCTCAAGCTTGTAACCTGGTTAGGTGCCTCCCTGTCAGACTGAGTGTAGCCCACAGGGCGAGCATGTAGGTCAGGCCCGTGGAAGAAAGGAAATGAAGATCTGGACGAGCAGTCTGGCGGTTTGGACAGGACGGAACCCTGCTTCTTTCCCTTTTTTTTTCCATTCTAAACTCTTCTGTAGAGCAGGGGTTCTCAAGCAGGGAAGGGAAATTTTACCCCCTCAGTTTTGCTTCCCATGGGATACTTGACAGTGTCTGGAGACATTGTAGTTGTCATGGCCAGGGGTAGCTACTGATGTCTAAGGGACAGGGGTCAGCAGTGCTCCAAGCATAATAAGGATGGACAGGACAAGCACCCATAACAACTGTACGGCTCCAAGTGTCCGAAGTGCCAAGGGTGGGAGACCCAGCTACAGAAGAAGGCCCTAGAGGCAGAAGCGTAAACACAAACTGGACCTTAAACTCGGCTTTTGATTTGCTGCTGCTTATATATTTTCATTTTTACATTAAAAATTAATTTTTTTCTCTTCAGGCCTCCATTTACAGCTTTCAACCAGAAGGAACTAGCTGGGAAGATCAGAGAGGGCAAATTCAGGCGAATTCCATATCGTTACTCTGATGAATTAAATGACATTATTACGAGGATGTTAAATTTAAAGGTAAAGTTTATAAGATGACATGTTTCCATCCTCAGTTAAATTTTGCAGCATGTGCTGTTGTGGAGCAGTGAGACTGAAGAAACGTTAGATAGATTTCCTTAGCTGATAAATCTGCTCTGTTAACACAAGTGAAAACATATATCCTTGGCACATTGCTGGCTGCCCGTCTCTGCTCTCTTTATGTCTCCTCCCACGCTCTGCCCTGCTTGTAGCAGTAAGGATTGAGAGCATCAGTCACCTTGTCCTTGCCTACCTCAGCGCAGCAGATGGTGCAGGAAGGGGCCAGAAATAATAAGATCTTATTACTCTGCTCTAACTCGGAGAGATTAGAGACCATGAGAGATGGGAATGGTGGGG
Source organism: Oryx dammah (assembly GCF_014754425.2). Classification (NCBI taxonomy): domain Eukaryota; kingdom Metazoa; phylum Chordata; class Mammalia; order Artiodactyla; family Bovidae; genus Oryx; species Oryx dammah. The sequence continues at coordinate 9,104,196 of NW_024070205.1, read as the reverse complement.
TGGGGAGGGCTAAAAGAGCAGAGGGGAAATAACTCGAAGAGACTATGTAGAACAAACCTGGCGGTGGGGTGGGGAGGGATCAGGCTGGTGTAAGAACAGAGGTACATGCTGTGGGAGTTCAAAGAGAAGGATACAAGTGAAGTAACAGGATCGGAGGTCAGGGAGAGAGTGTCCTGCTTAATATGGTTTAGAGACGCAAGGGCAGTGGGTGCCCCCAAATGGACCCTGGCAGTGCTACCCAGACCAGCACAGGGGCTGAGCCTAAAGGGGAGCAAAGGTAAGTTAAAATCGGCATCGCTTTGTGGACACAGAGCCTCCTGAGTTAAAGCCACCAGTGAACTTACTTTTCAGGTGTTTAAGACCCCATCTATGTGGGGAGGGGGCAGTGGGCAAAATGGGTGAAGGGGGTCAGTTGCATGGTGATGGATGGTAGCTGGAATTGTGTCAGGGATCTCTCTGTAGTGTACACAGATATTGAACTGTGACACTGCACACCTGATTAAAAAAAAAAGAGCCACCTGTAAAGGAGCCTTTTCTTTTGCTTTGGCATATATGCTGTTTTAAATGTCACTGCTCTTTCAGGATAAGTAGTCCGTCCATTATGAAGTCTGCTTGCAACACCAAGTCTTTTTCCCCCAGGATTACCATCGACCTTCTGTTGAGGAAATTCTTGAGAATCCTTTGATAGCAGACTTGGTTGCTGAAGAGCAAAGGAGAAATCCTGAGAGGAGAGGGCGGCGATTAGGAGAACCAGAAAAGCTGCAGGACTCCAGCCCTGTGTTGAGTGAGCTGAAACTGAAGGAAATACAGTTACAGGAGCGGGAGGCAGCCCTCAAGGCCAGGGAAGAAAGCTTGGAGCGTAAGTCGGGGGGGGGGGGGGGGAGGGGCGAAGCCCAGTGCTCCCGGAGGCTGATCCTAGTGTGTGAGCGTCTGCCTGAACGGAAGGTCTCACGTCTGTCCTTGCAGGGCGTTTTTATAAATACTTGCACAGCCAAAATGCCTATATCAGGCTTGTGGCTCCTCCACGCTGAGCCTCTTTCTCCGAGATCAGCTGCTGTCACCATGCTGTTGGGCCCTAACCGTGACAGCCCAGCACAGGGGTCATCACCCCGTACTCTAGAGACACTGTTTTCTTTTATTCCTTAACATACGGGCCCTAAAGTTTCCCATCGTAAAGAATCTCTTAGAATTCACCACCTTCCAGAATCAAAGCCGTCGCTTCTCCCTTCTGACATGCCGCTGCAGCGCAGCCCGGCTCTAAAATCTTACAGTGTGTAAGACGATACGTGTTCAGGTCGTTTCCTAGAGGCTGCGGATACAAGGTGTTTAAATCCTCTGATGGGTATTGACGGACACAGGAGTTTTTGATGTTGAGTCTGTTGACGCCTCTGAAGTGAGAGCTGCTAGCCAGGCGTGGGGGTTCCACAGGGTGGCCGCAACGGTGGGGCTCTGCCTTTTGACACAGAGGGGAGAGAGACCGTGAATCTCCTCCACCCTGGTGGCCCACCCGCTCTCACTTCTGCAGCTTTACGCCAATGCACATTCACTTATGAATGTACTTATATTTAATTTTAAATGTACTTCTAAAGTACTCTATTTAAATGTACTTATAAAGGATGCAAATGCATTAGTTACTGTTTTACTTCCTAACGATAATCATCGGGGACTGTGAGATACACTCTCTGTAGGAGGAACAGCTTGTGCTTGCCTGAAAATCTTAGTCTCTTCTGTTAAAGGCATTCTTTTAAAAGAACCCACAAAAAACAAGCAAAAACTTTTTTTTTTAACTTGCCTCAGTGTTCTGTAATTTCATGTAGCAGCTGAAATCTGCACTCTAAATGCTGGGCCATGAAAAAATAATAGCCTTTGTTACTGATCTAAAGAAGTAGCACCTCACTGTGCTGTGGTTTTTTCCCTTCTCTTTGGGTGCTGTTGTTCACTCCGAGGGAGGGGGTTTGGGCCGAGTAACGCCCGGAGAGTGAACTGTCGGCCCTTCCCAGGGGCGAGCAGGATGGCGGGAGCTCTTTGCTCCCCCGTGAGTTATTCCCACACATCACGACCGAAAGTTGAAGCTGACTTTGTCCTTGTGCTTAAGCTGGTCCGTAGGAGGGAACCTGAGACAACACACTGACATGCTGGCACACTGCGTTGTGACGCGGGGACCGTCCAGTTGATTGGCGTGTCTCATCGGCGGCCAGGCTGCCAGCCTCGCGATAAGGTAACCAAACGTGAGTCGTTTACATCCAGAGTCGCTTGTTCATTTCTGTCTGTTTTGTTCCATTCCCTTTTAAAGAGAAGGAGCGCGAGCTTTGTGTCCGTGAGAGGCTGGCGGAGAACAAGCTGGCCAGAGCGGAAGGTCTGCTGAAGAATTACAGCCTGCTGAAGGAGCAGAAGTTCCTGTCTCTGGCGGGTGGCCCAGGTATGAGAGCCAGCTCTGAGCAGGAGCTGCTGCCCGCGTTAGCTTTCCAGAGTCCTGAGCTGTGAGATGGACTCGGTTGGGTGGATGTGGCTTAGTGGAGGTAAGGACTCTGCTCTCGCCATGGCTGACTCTCTGGGATCAGAGACGTGAGGCTGTGTGTGGGGATGAGTTCGTCTTCAGTTTTGTTCACTTTGTCAAACTACACGTGCAGTATTTGATGTTTATTTTTTAAAATTAGATCATAAAAAATTGCTGTGCCTTTCAGGTTTTTCTCCAGGTATATTATCAGAATTCTAAATTTCTCTCCCTTTTCAAGTGAAAATCCCAGCATTTTACTATTGCCGCATGACCAACTAACACTTGCCAGATCCTTCCAGAAACCGTGGCTTAAAAGGTGTGACAAACCAACTGTAGAACAGGCCATCACTTTTGGCTCTTTGCTAAGACCCGTTCCAGTTACATGTATATGTCAAAATGTGATTGTTTAATATCTACATATGCTCTGTAATAAGCAAGGGAAATAAATGAAACTAGTGATGGAAGTATCTTTTTTCTCCATATGACTACCTACCATTTTGTTTTTGTAATATTTATTTCAACTTTTCTTAGATTCTACACTGCCATCCATAAAGACAAACTAGACATAAGTCATGATAGAATGAGGAATAATTTTTATCTGGGTGAGTTTCATGCATCAGGCCCATTGCTGAGAATTATTGAAGGCCCTGTTGGGGACGGCTCTTCCAGTTAAAGAGTGTATTTCCGTCTTTCCCTGAGAGTCTTTGAGCGGAGGGTGAGAAGTCCTGGAGAGGAACGCTGTGTTTCACTTTGTAGAGTATGTAGGTAGAAGGATTCACCTGTGTGCAAGTCATGGCAAAGACTTAAAATGAGCTGTGAGGATGCAGTTTCCAGTGTGGGTCGGAGATGTTTTGAAGAACTGAACTTGTCAGAACCTAAGAAAAGCATTGACTTAGTGGACATGAGTTTGAGCAAGCTCTAGGAGATGGTGAAGGACAGGGAATCCTGGCGGGCTGCGGTCCTTGGGTCACAGGGAGGCGGACATGACTGAGCGGCTGAACACCAACAAGAAAAGCAGCAAAGCCGTGGGGAGAGGGCGCCCTGGTGAGCCCAGGACAGTGGCAGTGCTCCCTCCTCATCCTCAGGCTCTAGAATGCAGCTGTGAGAAAACGAAGGTGAGGTCATCACAGTTAGCAACAGCATCTTTTCAGAGTGCTCCTTAGTCTATTTAGTGAATGCTAATTCTCTTTCTTCTTCTATTTAAGGAAATACTAATTCATTTTCTGAACACTTTTCTTTCTTCTGAAACTACTCCATTAGGATTTACAGTTTACACTGTTGCTCTCAAATGGGTAGCTATTTGTGGTGATAAAGGTGGGTCTATTTGAAACCATGGAGTTGAGGCCTAAAAACAATCTCCTAATGCTTTGCGGAGAAAGAGTGTGTGAAATAGGAAGTCGGGACAGTCAAAGCGTGGCGTTTCTCTGTGCAGCCTGCTCCTCTCTTGGGACCTCTCCATGCCTGTGGTCTGGAATGTTCTCCAGATAGTCACGTGGCTTCTTCCCTCCTCTCTGTCCTTGTGTCCCTGCTCAGAAGTCACCTTATTATGAGGCTTCCTCGCTGCAAACACCCCCAGACCCTCTGCCTCCCCCCCACCCCCCACCACCACAGCACGTACCACCCTCAAATACTCCTAGTATGGACTTGTTTATCTATTGATGCTATCTCCTGCTGCCACAGTAGGGCCTTTGTTTGGTCCACAATGGCCCACATGGTAAGCTCAGTAAATATTTGAATGTATTTCCTTTAAATGAATACAAAAGAGAAACAAAAGTTTCTGGAATTCAAACCTGCCAGTCCCCAACCCCCAAATAATCCTGTTAGTTCCTAATAGTGTAGCCACTTTAAGTAAATTGTTTTTCTTCCCATTAAAAGTACACATTTTTCACTCTGTTCACTTGATTCACTTTTATTGTGCTGAATTTGCTTAGGTTCTTTTTGAAACAAGTTTCTGGTGAGTTAAGCATTTTTAAAACGTGTTCTTAAGTATTTAGCCAAAGCTGTAGGTACTTGCTGTAAAAAAGATCTGCTTCCATACTTACCTGGAAGTAATGTGTTCCAGGTAGAATGGCACTTGTTTTGAAGAACAGAGATAAATAACATTGATTTCAGAAGTTTTATATTGTGGCCCACAATCTTCAGTGCATTTAAACTTAAGAGGAAGGTTGATAAGAGAGTGAAGCATACGTTCCTTGATTTTTGACTGCAGATTAGAAGGCCAATTGACTTCTGCCAGCCACAGCCCCTGACCTATTAAACAAGAAACAACAGGTCCACAACAGAGTCACCTGCTCAGTCGTGTCCAGCTCTGCAAACCCATGGCCTGTAGCCCACCAGGCTCCTCTGTCCATGAAACTTTTTTCCTAGGCAAGAATACTGGAGTGAGTTACTGTTTCCTCCTCTGACCCAGGGATCGAACCCACATCTCCTGTCTCCCTTGCACGGCAGGCAGCCCATCCAAAGTGGAGTCACTTGTTACCAACCATCATCAAATCAAGACTCAATGCTTAATTTCATCACAGTTTCAGCCTCTCCCAGGAATGGAATCTTAAACTAGTCAACCTGGAATTACCTGGTCAGCACGAGTGAGGTCATCTGCCTAATAGATCCCTGCTGTCCCCTAAAGGAAAGTGATCTTGCCACAGGCAGGCCCCTCTCCACTGGTATTACTTCATCATCCTGCCCCCTCCTGCCTATAAAAGGCTTTCATTTTGTACAGTTCCTTGGAGTCTTTCTATGTGCTGGATGCAATGCCACCCCAGTCATGAGTCGTTAAATAAAGCCAGTAAGGTCTTTAACACTCAGTTGGATGCTGCTTAGCATTCCTGTCCCAGAGAGAGTGACAGGTACCCAGGTTTCACATGGGAACTGCGAGAGTCAATATGTTCAATGAGTTTGGTCAAGTGTGGAGGAGCCGAATGCGTGTTCACATAACTCAAACCCCTTTTTCTTTTTTCTTTCTGAAGAACTGTTTGATCTCCCATCGTCGATTGTGAAGAAGAAGGTTCATTTCAGTGCGGAGAGTAAAGAGAACGTCGTGCGGGATGAGAATTCTGAGAGTCAGCTCACCTCCAAGTCCAAGTGCAAGGACCTGAAAAAAAGGCTTCACGCTGCTCAGCTTCGCGCTCAAGCCCTGTCGGACATTGAGAAGACTTACCAGCTGAAAAGCAGGCAGATCCTGGGCATGCGCTAGCCGGGCCAGAGACACAGACCCGTGCAGAGTACTTCACGTCACTGGCGCTTTCTAGATGAAAAATTGACTGCTGTAACCTGTTTCTGTGGTTCTGAGAGCCGCACTTTTTGTAGAGTTGGCAGGATATTTGGGTATTAATCCTGCAGTCCTCCAGCACCAGTTGTACCAAAGTCCACACCTTTCATTTTTCTTCCTTTTGTAATGAACACTTCACAGAAAGAAGAACACTTTCTTGGCCGGTTGGGCTTTTAATACTGTGTGTGATTACTACTGGAACATGAAATGTTATATTCTAAATGTAGAGGGATGGGGAATACTATTAGGAAAAGATACTAACTCAGGAGCAGTGCTTACTGAGACATTTTAAGGGACTGAATGGTGTGCTTACAGCTGTCATGTCTAGAAGTTTTAAATGTTTTAGAAATTTTAATAAAAGTCTGAGGTTTTAAATGTTCTCAGCTTAGAGAAAACCTAACTGGATTATTGATTGGTCACTAAAACCTTGACATCTCGCTTATAAATACCCACTGCTCTGTGGGAGGCTAGGGAAGAGAATGTGATGTTCCCGAGAGCTGTACAGTGGTGTCTTTTTTTTTTTTCTTTTTAGCAGTATGTGAGCTTTCATTTGTCCACCTCTTTCTCAATAAAAGAATTCGTTAGTTTTCCTATGTCCAGTGTCTCTTGTATAGGTTGATTGTAGTTGCAGAGAATCTAATATGGCTTGCAGGCACGGGAAGCAAGGGCAGGGAATATGGTCTCGAGGGCGGTGTGGTCAGTTGGCGACTGGTTGTCCATGCAAGCGGGTGGTCCTCACCGGGGGCAGTGCGAGGCCTGGAGGTGTTTGCAGTGTCGTGGTTGGAGGGAGGCTGTTGCTAAACACCCTGCGTCCCCACGGGTGTCCCCACAGCTGAACGTCAGAGCGCCACTCCTGAGATACCTGACCTCAGCGAACACTTGGAATCAGTTTGGTTCAGTCGCTCAGTTGTGTCCGACTCTGCAACCCCATGAATCGCAGCACGCCAGGCTTCCCTGTCCATCACCAACTCCTGGAGTTCACTCAGACTCACGTCCATCGAGTCCGTGATGCCATCCAGCCATCTCATCCCCTGTCGTCCCCTTCTCCTCCTGCCCCCGATCCCTCCCAGGATCAGAGTCTTTTCCAATGAGACAACTCTTCGCATGAGGTGGCCAAAGTACTGGAGTTTCAGTTTTAGCATCATTCCTTCCAAAGAAATCCCAGGGCTGATCTCCTTCAGAATGGACTGGTTGGATCTCCTTGCAGTCCAAGGGACTCTTGAGAGTCTTCTCCAACACAGTTCAAAAGCATCAATTCTTTGGCGCTCAGCCTTCACAGTCCAACTCTCACATCCATACATGACCACTGGAAAAACCATAGCCTTGACTAGACGGACCTTTGTTGGCAAAGTAATGTCTCTGCTTTTCAATATGCTATCTGGGTTGGTCATATCCCCCGCCAAAACTCATTTTGGTCTTGATGGGTTTTTTGTTACTTTTAAAGCTCTGACTTGTAAGGTGAATTAACAGTCCTTGCTGTGCCCATTGCATTTTTCATGTGATGTTTTGCTGGCAACGCTAATCCTTTTAGCTTAATGAACTAAGACCAAGTAATGAAGAGTTATAATAAATAGGAAAAACAACTCCATTATTAGCTATTTCATTGTTCTGTTGCTTAGTCATGTCCGGCTCTTTGCGACCCCATGGACTGCAGCATGCCAGGCTTCCCTGTCCTTCACTGTCTCCTAGAGTTTGCTCAAATTCATGTCCATTGAGTCGGTTATGCCATCCAACCATCTCATCCTCTATCATCCCCTTCTCCTCCTGCCTTCAATCTTTCCCAGCATCAAGGTCTTTTGTAATGGGTCGACTCTTCACAGGAGGTGGCCAAAGTATTGGAGCTTCAGCAGCAGCATCAGTCCTTCCAAAGAATATTCAGGGTTAATTTCCTTTTAGGGTTGACTGGTTTGATCTCTTTGCTGTTAGCTATTTTATTACAGGTTTATTACACAGTTGATAGTGTAGTTCCAGCAAAGATTTATAATGCAATACAATCAAACTGATTACAGTGCCTTCATGGTATACCCACAGATTAATCCTAACAAGACCACTTTGATGTCAGTGTTATAATTTGCAAGGCCCAGAGCAAAATAAAAATGTGGGGCTCCTTGTTCAAAAAGCAGGAAATAAGTACCATTAAAGGTACATAGAAAGCCTCGTCCTTTCTTCCCAAATCTCTCTGCTTATTATGGTGTTATTTGCTGTTTAATTCCTTAAGAAAAATTGAAGTTTTAAATTATTAGCATGAAATTGCTATTCATCTTTTATATTGTGTGATGCCAGTTTTAAATGCAGATAGCAGCACATTTAGCTCATTGGCAGAATCACTGAAACTATATAACTCACATTCGGTGACTCATCCGGGAGGGTGCCTCAGGCTGGCTGGAAGAGACACGCATACCTGTGACAGGCGATCGGGGCCCATGACTCTGAACAAGCAGGACACGCTGTCAGGTTGGAGGAGTCGAGCCCACAGCCCCAGCTGCAACAGGTGGGTCACCTCCAACCCAGGACTTTCTGTGTATCTCGAGTGGGGTGTTTGGATCACCCCTGCCAAGAGAAGGCGTCTGGCTGGCTGCCCACCCACCATGCGATGAGGCTGCCAGCCCGGGAGGGAGATGGGCATCCTCTGTTCTGAGAGGCTTCTGGGCATCCTCCCCTGCCTGTGCCCAAGACCCCTCTGGGAGCAGAGAGTAGGAGGCCGGATGGGGCCCGGTGCACCAGGGGTGGGGGAGTTGGTGGCAGACCCGTCCCTGAGCCGAGGCCCTAAGCCAATATCTGCACCATGGTCCTACTGGACTGGACTTACGAAACACAAATTAACAGCACTACGACTTTCAAGATTACAAACACAGAGCATTAGACTCCAGGTAGTAGTCACAGTGTAGGTCGCTCAGTTGTGTTCCAATCTGTGACCCCATGGACCATAGCCTGCCAGGCTCCTCTGTCCACGGAATTCTCCAGGCAAGAATACTGGAGTGGGTTGCCATTTCCTCCTCCAGGGATCAAACCTGGGTCTCCCACATTGCAGGCAGATTCTTTGCCCTCTGAGCCACCAGGGAAGCCCTTTCTAAATGCCGGGCCCTTCCACAGTGCAGAGCCTGTGTGACTGCACTGGCCCCATACTCGTGAAACCTACCCTTCCTTTAGGAAACTCCTTTCCTACCTTAGGAGATGAGTTTTCTTTCCTATTTTTAATCCTGTGGCACGCTGAGAGCTTCTCTAGTTTCTCCTATCTTGGAGTCCATCTTTGTTTTCATTCTTTCCTTTAGTCAATCAGCACGTTATTGAGCACCTCCTACAGTCAGGCACTGCTGAAGGTGCTGAAGGTGAAGTCGCTCAGTCGTGTCCAACTCTTTGTGACTCTATGGACTGTCGCCGACCAGGCTCCTCCTCCATCCATGGAATTTTCCAGGCAAGAGTACTGGAGTGGGTTGCCATTTCCTTCTCCAGGGGATCTTCCCGACCCAGGGATCGAACCTGGATCTCCCACATTGCAGGCAGTCGCCTTACCATCTGAGCCACCAGGGAAGTACCAGAAGGTACTGAAGGTACAGCATGGAAGACCGAAATCCCTGCTGTCAGGGAGGTGCCGTTCAAAAGGGGCAAGAGAGTAAACAGACAAGAAACACGTGGGGGAGTTAGTGCTGAGTGCTATGGAGAGGAACTGAAGCAGGAAAGGGGCAGAAGAAATGGGGGTGCAATCACAGAAGAGGTGGTAATTAGTGCTGCAGAAGTTAGGGTTGAAGCGGGGTGGAGGGGGAAATCAGAAAGGTTTGAGTGGGGTGTGAGGTCGGGGAAGAGATGCCGTAGAGGAGGGGGAAGTTGAATGTGGCTGGGAGATGAGATCGGGTACGACTTGAAAGCAGGCAGAGGCTTGGGAACTGAGATGTCTTTATTTGCTTGTGCATCTCCACCTCTAAAGCTGGGGACATCTAGGGTATTTGGGCAATGATGGTGTACTAATCTAGGAAGAGGATCTCTTTGGTGGTGGAGAAGGCGAGTCCTCCCCAATGATGTTTCTCCAGCATGTAGGGGCTTCTCTGACGGCTCAGACGGTAAAGAATCTGTCCACAGTGTAAGAGACCCAGCTTCAATCCCTGGGTCGGGCAGATCCCCTAGAGGAGGGCATGGCAACCCACTCCATTATTCTTGCCTGGAAAATCCCATGGACAGAGGAGCCTGGCGGACCACAGTCCATGGGGTGGCAAAGAGTCAGACGCGACTGAGCAACTAACACTTGTCACTTTCTTTTTTGATAATGGAGAAGGCAGAGTCCTCCCAAATGGTGCTTCTCCAGCATCGCTTTCTAAAATCTTTCTAAGGTGACATCAATACAGTTCTTACCATTACAGACTAATGTTTAAACAGTGATGAGTTTCACCAAGCACAACCTGCTTCTCGTCATTTGAAAAAGAGGCACTGGTTTTGAGAAAGACCAACCTACTGCTCCGGAGAAGGCAATGGCACCCCACTCCAGTACTTTGCCTGGAAAATTCCGTGGATGGAGGAGCCTGGTAGGCTGCAGTCCATGGGGTCGCTAAGAATCGGACACGACTGAGCGACTTCACTTTCACTTTTCACTTTCATGCATTGGAGAAGGAAATGGCAACCCACTCCAGTGATCTTGCCTGGAGAATCCCAGGGACAGGGGAGCCTGGTAGCTGCGGTCTATGGGGTCACACAGAATCCAACACGACTGAAGCGACTTAGCAGCAGCAGCAGCAGCAGCAGCAGCAACCTACTGCTCTGAGAGACACCTACCACAAGGTGGCGCCATGGAGCTGTTATACCAGCAGCGCACCCTTTCCATACGGCCCCATGCAACTGGTTTGTTAGAGAAATCACTCGTGGGCCTTGGTTAAATGCCTTGTTCTCATTATTTCATTCAGTCCTCGCAACGCCCCGTGAGAAGTTCACATCATTAGTGTCACATGTTACACGGAGGAACTGAAGCGCAGAGATCACAGCTGGGAAGAAGCACAGCTGCTTTCTGAAATGATGTTTTTAACACCAAAATGGTTCTCTTGACTACAACCCTCTACTGCTTGTCTCCACAAGAGGTTAGCTTTGCTCCCAGACCATCTAGTTTACCCTAATGATGAGGTAAGGGTGATAACCCATAACCTTACTCAAGATATTTGAATGATTAAGGGAGGGTGGACCCAGAGCCAGCATGGTTCTGGCCCAGGGGCCTTCCGGAACTGTGGGCTGGGAAAGACCGGTTACTGATGCGGTGGGGTGGGGAGGATCCACGAGGGGTTTTCAAGGGAGCCCAGGAGGACCCACGCCTCCCTGCTCTTTCCTCAGCATCTTCTCCAGGGCCACCTTATTCAGGCCTGTCCTCCTTGGAGATATTTTTTTTCCAATCGACCTTCCTTGCAAAATAAAGCCCATTTTCCTCAAAGACCCCGGGGGGCTGCCCTCCCAGAATGAACTGAGGATGAAAGCCAAAGATGGTACAAGGCAGCTGATGAGGAAAGAACAGAGAGAACGTCTTTATTCCAACAGGAAGGATTATCGTTCACTGGACTTGGTGGCTGGGAAAATAGGGACCCGTAGTGGATGGACAGATTGCACAGTGAGGAGGGTGATGAAAGCTGATGGAATCCATGGGCGTGTGAGGGCCTGCCTTCCCGTAACCTCAGCTCACTCCACCTTGGAAGGGCAGAGGTCGGTAGCCTGGGAAGCTCCCACGTCTGCAATGCCGGGTTCAACACGATATTGCGAAGGGCCGGTAGAGGCACTCTTGCTTACTCGACCAAGGCTCCTCTCCTAACGTTTCTGACACCACAGCGACGGCACGGGTTCCGGGGCTCCGCTGGAGCTGCTGACTCTAGATGTCTCAGGCTGCCCATCACTGCCTGCCTGCGGCCACCCAGCCAGGAAACAAACCTGCCTCCTCGCCTGCCCTGACTTTCTCTGGAGACAACACACTGGCCCCCTGGATGCAACTGGATGCCCTGTAATCTTAGGCCCACGTTCACAAGAAGTGTTCCCAGCAGCTGATTTTATTCAATACATTTTTTTTAAAGTCCTTAAATTACGAAGTGATAGCATCAATGTAAAAACTCCGAACAAAATTGCATTTTGTTCAGCGATTGTGACCAGATTTTAGGACGTGGTTTTTCTTTACAGCTTTATTTGTGACCCATGAAATGTTCCGTGAATTACAGAAGAAAATAAATCTATGTTCTTTTGCAAGGCATGATGATTAGTTTGTTTTTTTTTTTTCTGGAGAACCCTGCTTGATACATAATTTATATATTTTGAGGTAGGTATTTACTGTGTACTTGCTTATTACTTACCTGTTAATTTGTTAAAAGCTCAAAATGTGTCAAAATCTTTTGCTACTTATTGCCTTTCTGTTTCTTCGGTTTCCAACACCTTTCCCTTCAATACTCTGTGCTTGTGCTGTGCTTAGTTACTTAGTCATGTCCGACTCTTTGAGACCCTGTGGCTGTAGCCTGCCAGGCTCCTCTGTCTATGGGATTCTCCAGGCAAGAATACTGGAGTGGGCTGCCATTTCTTCCTTCAGGGGGTCTTCCTGACCCAGGGATCCAACCCGGGTCTCTGGTGTCTCCTGCATTGCAGGAACTGTGCCATCAGGGAAGTCCCTCAATTACATTGATATAGTAATTTGTCACTTAAAGGTTTATGAGAGTTTCAGCTTTGTGAATTATATCTTTGTTAATAGAATGTTTCTGTTTGTGTAAAAAATAAGCTTTGTCTGATGTTGATATTGTCCACAATCAACATACTGTCAACAATTGATTTTAATATTATTTCCTGTTAGTTGCACTGGCATAAAATACTTTTGTTATATTTGCTTATAGATTTTATTGCAGTTTTGCTTTAAATAAGTATCTTATAAACAGCATATATTAGGTGTTTTTTTTTCCTCCCTTAACTCAGTTTAAAAGTTTTTGTCCTTTAACCAAGGAATTGCATTTAAAAGTCTGTCCTTTAATGGAGGAATTCATCTAATTTAGGTTTCTTTTTGTAAATTGTGAATTTGGTCTTTGTTCTTTCATGGTATCCTAATCCTTTAAAAAATGTTTTTTTGTGTGTGTGTGTGTGTGTTTTTTTTGGTTATTTCTCTTTTCAGCCCTTTGACAAACTGCATTTAAGACTTAGTTTTTGGAGCATATAAGCAGTTCTTAATTATATGAGTAGTTCCTAGTTTAATTATATCATTGGTTTCCAACAAATTTTTTGAAAGCATACTGTTAACTTGTGTTTCTTTAAAGTGGAGACTTAAACAGTAATAATAATAATAAAAAAAGATTCTAACAATATGGAAATACATACAGTAAAAATTAAAAAGCAACGTTTCCTCATCCATGATGTCACTTTCTGTCTCTTTCCAGAAGCAGCTGTAAACAGTTTGATGTTAGGTGTTTCTTCTAAACCTCCCATGTGATCTCTGATCTGCGGTGTGTGTGTCTACATAGATGTATCTGAGTATGTGTACTTGCAGCACACTAGCATAAAGGATCTTAATACATGTACTGCTCTTTCATTTGCTTTTTTCAATGAACAATAATCCTTCCCTTTCGGTGCATATAAATTCTCTTCCTTCTTTGCTAAATAGCTCCTTTGTGTCATCTTTTGCATTTATCTCAAATGTCTAGGAAGATGACCTTATCTTTGAGGAAAACAGCTTGCCTGGAATACCCTGTGGGCGAGGCGGGCACGCACCTTTGAAATACTCCCACAGAGCAATTCACCTGTTCCAGTCACAGGTGGCCCCAGCTTGGCCCTTGAGAACCTTTACCATCAGTTAATTGCGCAAATGGTGGACATCATATAAGGGAGCCTCTCGAACAGGCCTAGCGGCCCCAAAGCATGCTGAGCAAAGTTTCCCCATGTTGCTGGATGGACAGTTCTAAGGCTCAGAGCAAATCTGATGCAAATCTCCCTTCTGCTGCTTCTCAGCACAATGTCAGCCGACCTGCCAAGAGAACCACGCCCAGATGCTTCCGGTGCGTGTGTGCAAGCTCAGTCACTCCAGTCGTGTCTGACTCTTTGCAACCCTATGGACGGTAGCCCTCCAGGCTCCTCTGTCCATGGGATTCCTCAGGCAAGAATACTGGAGTGGGTAGCCACGCCCTCCTCCATGGGATCTTCCTGACCCAGGTATTGACCCTGTGTCTTCTGCTTTACAGACGGATTCTTTACCTGCTGGGCCGTTGGGGAAGCCCCCAGGTGCTTCCGACTGGTGGCCAACTCTGCATGCAGAGAGCTGAGAGCCTCACTTAGACACTCAGCAAGGGCCCTGTCTTTGGCTTGTTTGTTTAATCTCTCTGAGCTTCTGTTTCTTAATCTGGAAAAAGGATTAAATAGGACAAGCTGTATTCAGGGATCTAGAACAGTACCTCCCCGTGAATTTATCCTCCCGACTTCAGGAAGGATTTTAAAGTGGCTCATAAGACAATGAAACGCATACATTACAATTAAGGAGGAAGAGTGGTGCAGAGAGTGAGTTCAACGTGAGGACTGTACATAATTATACGTTTACCATCGCTGAGACACGAAGTTGACTCTAAACAGCTTAGCAGCCAAAGCGAAAGGGGAAAACGCTTTGTTTCCCCCTATTGGCCTACAAAATAAAGGCAGTCTGCTTGCTCAAGAAACGTGGAGCCATCTGGGTGCTAAGGTGAGCGCGTCCCCGCTTTGCATTCTTGTGAAAAGAGGACCCTCCACCCCCTAAGCAGGTTGCTGGCATCATCCACGCTTGAGTCAAAAGCTGTGGTAACTGAGAGAGCAGTTTTTGAAACAATGTGTTTTTCCTCTCTCACAGTCCTAGCTTCTCCTCTTTCCTCCCCTATTTTCAAGAAACATGCCTTGGGGAGGATCAAGACTAATAGTGAGACTGTCAAGAAAAGGAAAGAAAGTGTCTGTTCAGCTTGTGATTTCCAAGACACCAAGGCAAGACTTTTGAGTCTGCAGCATCCAGAAGTTGGGTTTTGGCAAGAAGGATAAGGATTTCCCAAACTTGCTGAACTTCCACGAATATCATCAAGTACCAGGCCAGGAGGGCCAGGTGACGTGACGGAATCTGACATCAGACAAGGCTGAAAGCAGAAAGCAGCCAGGCTGTGATGTGAGCAGCTCTGCCCCTCAAACCGTCACATGCATACAAATCACCTAGCCTTGTTAAAATGCAGACTCAGTCCAGAGTCCGGGGCGGGGCCCGAGAATCAGCATTTCTCCCGGGGTCCCAGGTGATGCCGATGCTGCTCGCCCATGGCCCGCGCTGGCGGCAAGGATGTGAGGGAGAGCGAGGCGAGAACTGAAGCAAGAAGAGCCCTCTCCTCCCGGCCCAGGGAATTGTGGGAAGAAGATGGACCGAGGTCAGGCATGTGCTGTCCTGCCTTCTCCAGGCGGAGGTCCCAGAGTAAGGAGGGAAGCTAAGTAGACTGAGGGGAAAGGCAAAAGCAGAGGGTCTTTGGGCCCGGATCCTCATCTAGAGCTCCGGTAGTGGGAGGGGTTGGGAGGTAGAGCAAGCCCTGTGCTGGGGACTCTGGCAACACGGGGGTGAGAGGGTGCCCGCTTTGGCCTTCCTAAAGCCCTGGGCACCACATGATGGAGAAGGGACTGGGGGCGCCCAGCTGGCTGCCCCAGAGCTCGTGTGAGTCTGTCTGGGGCCACAGGGCTGCACAAGGGTCTTGGGCTGATTGGGAATTACAACCATGCTTCTAGGGTCAGCAGAACTTTTGGGACCTGGGTGAGGGTGGCCAGTGGGTTGTCCGTGCCAAGAGAGCAGGCCAAGGGTCACACCTGCCATGGATGCCAGCAGCAGATGCAGGGGCTGCAGGGACAGACTGGCCCTCCCAGCTCATGCACCAGTCCGGACGGCCACCCAGAGTAGAGAGCCACGAGCGGGCCAGTCAGCCAGGGATCCAGCCCCACCAGCATCCTGAGCAGCACAAGAACCCTGGTCCTCGTCACCGAATGGCTCATTAGTGTCGAATTTTGAACTCCTGTGTATTTACCCCCCAAACCCCAAGCCAGTCCATTAAAGTCAATTAAATAGCCTACCGAATGTTTCTCTCATTACCCTACCAGGTGGAGACTGTGACAACAGTTATTAGATTCATTACAGAAAACAGAAGCCACAACTTTGCTCATCTGGGCCAAGTGTAGGCTTTTTTTTTTTTTTTTTAAAGTCGACATAACAAAGATAATCCATAATGCTGATGGGTAGTCCTTTCGCTGTGTAGGAGAGGCAGCTTCTCTGTGGGATCAGCAGAGACAGAGACACAGGACTGAACCACATGTCTGGGGAGGGGTGATAGCTCAGGGATGTTTAATTCCAGCAGAAGTCAGGAGGAGAGGCACTCGGATTGGCATAGCGAGAGCAGAGGAAGGATAGGAGATTTCAGTAAAGCATGGGAGAGGCTTCCGTCATTTGTCTCCAAGTCCTTTATTAAGCTCCTGTTGTATGCCAGTCACTGAGCCAGGAACTTAAAGAGTTCAGAGCGCCATCCCATGCCACGTGGGGCTCACTCACCAAGGAGAGGCTGGAAGATGGACAGCGCTTCCCTGCTGCCCTCCAGATGGGAGCCTTTGCAGGTGGCACATTCGAGAGTGGGGTGTTCAAAATACTCCTGCAGATCCGCTTGATGTCCTGCTCTCTGACTTCTGCCCTGGAGAGGCTGGGGCTGCAGAGGTGGGTGGATGGAAGACCCACTTGGCATATCCCTTCCCTCCTCGAGATTTATCCTGGGAAGGAGGCAGCAGCCATTTGTATTTAGAGAGAGGTTCCTAGTGACCTGCTTTTTGCCCTCCTCCCTTAACCCGTGCCCACCCCACTCCCACCAGGCACATATACACTCCCACCAGGCACACATACACACGTACCGTGCACACACACACACACACACACACACACACACAACATGCACACATAGGCTGATGTGTCTGGAGCCCAAAGGTCAAGCTGGGCCATGCAGTCAGGTGGTATCAGCTGCTGGGAGCAGGAAAGCAACTTGGAAGGCTTTTCAAGTCCCTTGTAAGGCACAATCATAAATGTATTACTACATTCCGCACAAATTTTCAGCTGCAAATTCACTTCCATGCAGTGCAGCCCCTTTTTTCACAGAGGGGCCCCTTAGGGGGCCAGAGAGGAGGGCTGGCCTGTGGCCAGGCAGGCCAAGGGCTTGCCAGGCACCTGGCATCTGGTCCTGCTCCTCAGTGACCCTGTGCAAGGCCCCTTGAAGTCTCTTGGGTACTCACCTCCAGCATACAGGAAAGGATTAATTATTAATTTTTATAACAACCCAGAAACTGATATCTGTGAGCCACAAGTCCCGACACTTCTCCTCCAACATCCAGCTACTCCATCATGGTTTTTAGCTGGGTCAGCGTAACAGTCTCATAACCTCAGAAGCAGGGAGCCGTGAAGGCCTTCATCAGCCATTCCTGGGGGCAAAGGCCAAGTTCACAGGGGCCAGCCGTGGCACGGGAGCTGATAACTCTAAGAAACCCAGATGTCTTCACCGCACAGCAGAGCTGGGCCTCATCATGCTCCCTTTCCTGGCATTTATTGTCTTCGACCTTCCTCTAATTTAGCTGCAATCTTCTCAGCACTTTTACAAACCCAAGCTCAGGTGATCTCCAAACATTGCTGCTACTGGATGGGCAGCTAATTGTTCTCTGGCAGAAAATAAAGATTCAGAGAAGGAAGTGACTCTCCAAGGTCACACAGGCTCAATCGAGCACTCTGTCCTCAGCATCACCTACCTGGAGGAATTCATAGCTGTGTTGCAAGAAGGGGGAGCCCTTCCAGGGCCCGAGATGGGGCTCTTGTCCAACACTCAGAAATGAATTGTTTGAGGAGACACATGTGCTGACAAAGCAAGAGCCTTTATTGGGAAGGGGCCCCCCAGGTGGAGAGCAGGAGGGTAAGGCAGCCCAGGAGAACTGCTCTGCCACGTGGCTTGCAGTCCCGGGTTTTATGGTGATGGGATTAGTTTCCGGGTTATCTCTGGCCAATCCTTCTGACTCAGGGTCCTTCCTGGTGGTGCGTGCATTGCTCAGCCAAGATGCATGCCAGCGAGGAGGACTCTGGGAGGTGGAAGGTTACGTGGTGTCTCCTTTTGCCCTTTCCCGAACTCTTGCAGTTGGTGGTGGCTTATTAGTTCCGTGTTCCTGACCGGGACCTTCTGTCATAAAATAACTCATGAAAACGGTTACTATGGTGCCTGGCCGGGGTGGGCAGTTTCAGTCAGTGCACTTCCTCTTACAACTGGACCAGCCTTTTAGTGCAAGATGTTAATTACGGTCCCCGGATGTATCCGAGGTTGGATGTCCATGAATCTTCAGAAAGCCTGGGCAGCATTTGATCATCCTTCTGAGATGAAGTCCACAGTCTTCTCAGGACACTCTCTGACCCCCAACAGTGAGCACCACTGCTTTAAAAATGAGCAGCTAAAACCCCTCTGCCCCTGCCTGCAGCGGTGCCCACTGGATGAAGCCCCCTCTTGCTGGATTCTGGGGTTCGCTGGGCACAGTCGTGGGCAGGAGCAGGGCCAGGCCAGTGCTGTGGTTGTTCCCAGCGGGTGAGCTGCCCTTGAATCAGGACTTTCTGGGCAGCAAACACCAGGCCAGCAGACTTGAAATGAACAGGTCCCATGTATAGTAGCAATGCCAGGGAGTAAAGCTCTCAGGAAATGCATAATATTCATCGCAAAAAAACCTGCTGAACTACACAGAGGGACATTAAATAAGTGGTAAAACATGCTATGTTGAGAACTCCTAATACTGTAAAATACCATTTGCTCAAATTTATGTTTTAGATAATTCTAATAAAGCATCTTAGGGTTTTGTTTTTTTTTTTAAATCTGATGTAATGAACTTACATGGAACAACTCACCTGGAAAAATAAACATGTAAACAGAGTCATGAAATTTGGGGGAAGAAAAGAACATTCTAGGTCTACATTCCTAGCTATTAAAACACATGAGAAAGCCTCAGAGATGAATACAGAGAAGAATGGAAGATGGGCAGATAGCTCAATGGAAAAGAAGAGAAAGTCCAGGATCAGACCCTGTGAATTAGAGAAAATTAGTAGTTTATGTTGAATGTGATGTTCGGATCTGTGGGGAAAAGATCAGTTGTTTAGTAAACTATGTTCAAATAACGTGGGGAAATAAAGCTAGATTCCTACCTCATCCCTTGTATCAGGTTAAAGTCAAGATCTGTTTCTTTATAGTAAGAAGGGATATAGTTCCTTCCTTGTAGTGTAGTTATAGAAGGATGTGAGCTAATGCATGTAAAGTTCTTAGTTTAGAACATATCTGATAAACATTACCTTATTATTATTAGTGTTATTAGTCCAGATGGATTATAATCCAAACATATAATGACAAATTCACCATCACATTACTGACAGTTCAGGCAAAACTTCCCTGATTTCAAGGTGGGAGTGGTTTTCAGAGACGCAAAGGAAGAAACCAGCAAAGGCAGGATGTGCCTGGAGTCTTAGAAGCTTCTTACCCTGTGACTCAACAATTCCACTGCTAGGATGTTAATCCTAAGTATGTTCTCAAATCAACATGCAAAGATGGCTAATAAACATTTTTTCTAAATAAGAGCAAGGCTCTTGGAGAAGACTCTTGAGATTCCCTTGGACAGCAAGGAGATCAAACCAGTCAATCCTAAAAGAAATTGAATATTCATTGGAAGGACTGATGCTGAAGCTCTAATCCTTTGGCCATGTGATCCAAAGAGCTGACTCACAGGAAAAGACCCTGATGCTGGGAAAGATTGAAGGCAGGAGGAGAAGGGGACGACAGAGGATGAGATGGTTGGATGGCATCACCGACTCAGTGGACATGAGTTTGAGCAAATTTCAGAAGATGGTTAAGGACAGGGAAACCTGGCATGCTGCAGTCCATGGGGTTGAAAACAATCAGACATGACTAAGTGACTGAACAACAACAAAAATAAGAGCAAAATGTAGATATCTACAACCTAATATCCAAACGGGAATGGTTTTAAAAAAAGCTTATTCAACCACATGCTGGACTACTATGCAACCGTTAAAATTTTTTAAATTACCCCAGTGAACATTGAAAGATTGATTTGGGGAAATGCTTAGGTTACAATGCTAACCATGACCCAAAGTGGTATATATAGTATCATAGATTGAACTAGACACTGAAACAGCTATCTCTGTTAAGGGAATAACTTGGGTTTTTTTCCTTTAGTCTTTGCAAATTTACTATGTTAAACCTGTTTCTCTTATGATTCTACCACAATTTTTGTAATATTGTTTTATATTGGAGTATAGCTGATTAACAGTGTTGGGTTAGTTTCAGGTGTTCAATTGTATATATTCGTATATCGATATTCTTTTTCAAATTCTTTTCCCACTTAGGTTGTTACATAGTGCCAAGCAGAGTTCTCTGTGTTGTACAGAAGGTCTTTATTGATTATTCACTTGAAACATAACACTGTGTACATGTGATCCCAAGCTCCCTATCTCTCTCTCCCCAACCCTTCCTTCCTTGTAACCATAAGTTCCTTCTTCAAGTTTGTGACTCTGTTTCGATTTTGTAAATAAGTTCTGGTGTATCATTTGTTATTTTTAGATTCCCCATATAAGTGACGTGTTACCATATTTGTCTTTCTCTGTCTGACCTACTTCACTCAGTGTGACAATCTCCAGGCCCATCCGTGTTGCTCCCTCTTTATAAATGCTGAGTAAAATTCCGTTGTCTATACACCGCGTCTTCTTTACCCACTCCTCTGTCAATGGACAGTTAGGTTTCTTTCATGTCTTGGCTCCTGTGAGGAGCACTGCGATGAATACTGGGGACACAGGCATCCTTTGGGCCATGGTTTTCTCCACATACACGCCCAGGAGTGGGATTGCAGGATGATATGTGATTCTACCACATTTAATAGGGGGTGTTAAGATCAATTTTACAAGTTGTTTTTTTTTTAATGGACATTGCCAGGAAATCTGTGCTTTTAAAGGTTATTTATCAAGTAGAGATTTTATAAAAATTACTTCCTCACCCTTGCATCTCAAACTGGGGTAAGTCTGGGGTTTCTGCTAATCGCTCATCACAGGAACATGTCCATAATTTACGCAAATAATTTTCCTCTAGATGTTCCTTTTATAACAAAATAAATCCAAAAGAACAATGGGAAGAATACAAAATGCTGATCATTTCTGTTTTCAGAAAGAGACCCACGCCGCCCTGGACCCCAGATGAAGCTGCCTCAGGCAGGTCCCGTTGATGAGCTCTGTGTTGGGAGGGCCCAGTGTCCTCTACCCATGATCTGCCCTGGAGACGTGTACCAGGAGCCTGATGCCAGGCCACGGCCCTGAGGTCAAGCGAGTCCACACTCCCTGGGCCTGAGGTGGCCGATTGTGAGCTGGACTTTCTTGAGAATTCAAAGTCTCAGCCCTCACAAGTCCCCAGGTCAAAGATCCCCCTCAGGTGGGGACTGGCTTCCCAGAAGCCTCCAAAACAAACAGTGATAAGCTAATGAGATGTAGGAAGCTGGCTGGTAGCCAGCGTGAGACTGGGTGCCAAGCTTGGGGTGGCGAGGGCCCAGAAAAGATGGAGGGCTTCCCCCACACCGGCTCGTCGGGGCAGCTCCGGGCTGAGCGTCTCCCCCTCCCTCAGCGGCCGTCACCTCTGGGCAGGATGAGATGCAGGAGGTGAAACCCGCTTGCCTGGGTGAAACCCTCCTGGGACCCAGGGCAGGGCAGGCTGGCAGGAGTGCTGTGAGGCTGGCACATTCGGGACAGGAGGGAAGCTTGGCCTCCTGTCGTCTGCTCGCCCGGCGCCAAGGCCCAGGGCGATGACGGTGGTGGGGAGGGGTGGCTCAGGGCTGCTCGAGGTGCCAGGCAACAGACAACGCTGAGCCTCAGCGTTGCCCATGCTTTCTGGGCCGCCAAGTCTCCAAGCATCAGCCCACGCCAAGGAGAGCGAATCAACGGCACGTGGGGTGGTTAGTGTCCCACAAAGCTAGCTCCGCTCTCGCTGTGGACCGCAGACCTTGGAAGGTGAGGGTTGGGGGTGGGGGGCACAGGACAACTAGCATTTACTGAGCTTTTACTCTCAGTCAGACTCTATTGGCTACAGCATGTAGCATTTCACATTTCTCAGCACGACTCCGAGATTATGTCCATTTTACTGCTGGGGAAGCTGAGGCTTAGACATGATGGGTGGTGGAGTGGGTGCCCATGGGGGAAGGGCACACAGCTGGGGAGGGATTCACCTGCAAGTCCAGATGTCTGAGTCAGGCTGTTCCCACTGCCCTCGACTCTGCATCATCACAGAGCCCGCTCTCTAGGCCCCAGCCCCGGCCGTGGACCCGCCACTGCACCGCTCCAGCCCCCTTCTGAGGCCCACAGCCCCCCCCCCCTCATGATCAAGTCCCCGGGACCCCTATCTCTCCAGGAAGTCGGTCCAGGCGGTTCCACCCCGCTGTCTGGAGGAAGACAGAGCTGGGAGTGGAATGCTGACTTCTCTTCCTTCTACCTCTTTCCCTGGGCTGGTTTTCCTCTGGGAAATCGGGTAGGCCATCATCGAAATAGCAAGCAGAGCATGCAGTTACAAAGGGGCTAGCACCGAACTGAGCTCTCGCACCCCTTGCCCCACTCCACCCTGGTTGGTGGTCCCTGACTTCCTCTGAGAAAGTAATTGAGAACTCAGAAGAAAAAAAAAGAAAAGAAAACTCAGGTAGAGTTGACTTTATTAGGGCCCCGACCCCAGCCTGCATCTGTGCTTTCCCGTTCTTCCCCTCGGCTCCTCTGTCACCGGACGTGATGAGGGCAGGAGGGTGGACTGTTTGCTTCTTTGTGATTTTCTAGTCTGTCTCCCCACCCCCACTCGGGGGCCAAGGCTAACTTGTGACTTGCAGAAAATGCAGGTCAGTTTAGGTCACAGCAGGATGCCTTACCAGGGACTGATTCAAAGGCCCTGAGCTTCTGGGAGGGGCTG
Organism: Oryx dammah; assembly: GCF_014754425.2. Taxonomy (NCBI): domain Eukaryota; kingdom Metazoa; phylum Chordata; class Mammalia; order Artiodactyla; family Bovidae; genus Oryx; species Oryx dammah. The sequence continues at coordinate 9,081,461 of NW_024070205.1, read as the reverse complement.
GCACTCAGGCAGGGGGCCGGCAAATGTTGTGAATGTTTGGAGGCCTAAGCTCACCTCTGTCTCATCAGAAGAGAGGGGAGTGAAGACCCATAGACACAGTTGTAGCACCGCAAAGCAGCAGGCTGTTATCTGAAGGAGCCATCTTGGGGTCCCCCTCATCTAGCCACACGGCCTCCCCGTGGAGATTGACTTCTTGTACCTGGTCTTCCGAAAGCAGGGCTGACACCTGGGCTGCTCTGCTTCACAGTCTGTTAAGTCAGTGTAATGATACCACTCTAATGTGGAGAAAGCAAAGAGGAAGTAAAGGAGCCTCTTGATGAAGGTGAAAGAGGAGAGTGAAAAAACTGGCTTAAAACTCAGCATTCAAAAACTAAGATCACAACATCTGGTCCCATCACTTCATGGCAAATAGAAGGGGACAAAGATTTTATTTTCTTGGGCTCCAAAATCACTGCAGACGGTGACCGCAGTCATGAAATTAAAAAACGCTTGCTCCTTGGAAGGAAAGCTATGACAATCCTAGTCAATGTATTAAAAAGCAGAGGCATCACTTTGCCAACAAAGGTCCATCTAGTCAAAGCTGTGGTTTTTCCAGTAGTCATACATGGATGTGAGAGTTGGACCATAAAGAAGGCTGAGCGCCTTGAAGAATTGATACTTTCAAACTGTGGTGTTAGATAAGACTCTTGAGAGCTCCTTGGACACCAAGGAAACCAAACCAGTCCATCCTAAAGGAAATCAACCCTGAATATTCATGGGAAGGACTAATGCTGAAGCTGAAGCTGAAGCTTCTGTACTTTGACCACCTGATGCAAAAGGCTGCCTCACTGGAAAAAACCCTGGAAAGATTGAAGGCAAGAGGAGAAGAGGGCAGCAGAGGATAAGATGGTTAGATAGTGTCACCAACTCAATGGACAGGAATCTGAGCAAACTCAGGGAGATAGTGAAGGACAGGAAGCCTGTTGTGCTGCAGTTCACGGGGTTGCAAAGAGTTAGATATGACTTAGCCAACTAAACAACAACAAATGTTAGTGTAAACAACCTCTGATCCTCCTTGACCTGAGAGGTCAGGCCTGACTCAGGATCTACCTGCACAACCTTACCTTGAAAACACAGAACCTCAGAGTTTGCTGTGTTCATTTTTCTAAGCCTAACCAAGGATCTGAAATAATATCTGTGTCTCCAGCCAGCATGGGTAGCACAAGGCTGGTTAGCCGAGTGCAAACTGTAGGTGAAGGGACACTGAGCCACACAGACCTCACCACCAGCTGTGTGAGTCAAGCGGGGCCAGAGCTAGGAGCTTCCACTTCCTCGTCTGTCCAAGCGGGGTGGGAACCTCTATTTCACAGAATCTCTGGATAAATAGATAGCACTTCCATCACTCCTGGAACACCGACAGCACTGAATTTATGTTAGCTGTGATTATACTTTAGAGTCACAAAGCGCTGAGGGCTGCAGTCATTCACTGAACAATAGACATGAATATTCATAGCTATTGTTCAGAAGATCTGAGGACCAGGGGGTGGTGGAGAGACCTCACTCAGGGAGTCCAGTGGGAAGAGAGACAATAGACAAAGAACTGTGTGTGTGGTAGGCACTCAGCAAATATTTGTTGAACAAATTGCAAAAGGCAATGAATTTATGATGGGAGCATGCAAGGTGCCATGTGGGCAGGTGCAGGGCCCCCCCTACCCAGACCTCCCTGGGGATGTGATGCTGAAGCCAAGTGTCAAGGATAAGGAAGGTCTGGCCTGGTTCTTCTCAGCAGCCTTACATGGGCATTTTCCAAGAGCTTAGGTGGGCTGGAGCGTCATTCTTGGTTAGAAGGGTGAACCATTTCAAGAGTCCAAGGTTTGAGGTCAGAGCAGGCCCAGAGATAACTTTTTCAAGCTTGGTGAACGTCCATTCTCTGCCCAGTCACTTTTAGAGGAAGGAGGCTGCTGGACAGTCCTCTCCCTCTCTTCCCGCTCTGGCCCTGTGCTGCCCTGCATACTGGGGAACAATCGAGAACTCTCATACAGTCGGAAACCTCAGGCATTATCTCCTGGCAGACTTGCTTCTCACAAAGACCTCCTTCCTGGCACTTGCACATCCAAACTACTTCATCTAGTCTTTAAAGCCCGTGGTGATCAGGAGTTTAAAAGTCTGGAGCCAAGTGCTGAGCCAATTCATTGAGCAAAATCTCCTGTCACGTTCTGAACGGCTCAGTGAAAGAGGTGCTACAGTTATCAGCCTGGTTGGAAGCACACAACAGTTACGTAACTTGTCTAAGATCACTTCATTAGCCAGTAGCCAGGCTGAGATTCAAATCCACAAGTCAGACTCCCCAGGGATTCGGCTCCATTCTTGACCTGTCGGCTAAGGTTAGCCTAAGGAATTTGCCTTCCTCACATCTGAGCCCAGATCAACTAGACCCTCCAGATCTTCAGCACTACCAGGACATTTCCCTCCAGAGATGTCTTCAAGGCTCACAGTCTCACACTTACTGATGGGTCAGAACGGTCCCTAAAGGAAAATGTAAAGAAACTTGTCTTGTGAGAACAGCCAGGACCAGCAAGAGTCTCTGCTCTGGCTCCAGGGCCCTAGTCAGTGATTGCTGGGGCGGGGCAAGCAGAAACTACCCTGAGAAAAGCACCCAAACCAGTGTCCATGGGCATATTGAGGGGTGGGTCAGATGGGCAGCTTCCTGGGGTGCTGAGTGTCACTGAAATAAGTGCGGGACTGGTTTCTGTCTCTGCTCAGAGCTGTGACATGAAAGATGATTCAGCTTGCCAAAGAAAACAAGCCACTCAGTTCAGTTCAGTTCAGTTGCTTAGTCGTGTCCGACTCTTTGCGACCCCATGGACTGCAGCACACCAGGCCTCCCCATCCATCACCAACTCCTGGAGTTTATTCAAACTCACGTCCATTGAGCTGGCAATGCCAACCAACCATCTCATCCTCTGTCGTCCCCTTCTCCTCCTGCCTTCAATCTTTCCCAGCATTAGAGTATTTTCCATTGAGTCAGTTCTTCACACCAGGTGGCCAAAGTAATAAGCCACAAAGTAGGAATAAAATCTGTATTTACCTCTATTAAATGCTTTCCACAGGCTGTCTTGTTCAGTGTCGCTGGATTAGTAACCCTAAGGTTGACAGTCACCTGAAATGACTAGTACCATAGGGCAGAGACAGGTGTTATTTACTGAGAGTTAGCTATGTCTCTTCAGAATGTAAAGCGTATTAATGTATTTCCTATACTGAGCAGTGTTGGTTGTACTGTACTAGCAAAGGGCAGGTTAGACGACTGTAACAAAGACATCCCATAAAGACATAGGGTAGTGATCCTGCATCAGCAAACTTTTTCTGTAAAGGGCCAGAGAGTAAATATTTTTAAGTCATACATATTCTGTTGCAGCTACTCAAATCTGCCACTATAGCATGAAAATAGCCATCGGACAATAAATAAATGAATGAGTAAGGATGTGTTCCAATAAAACTTTATTTATCAAAATTGGCAGTAGTCCACAGTATGCCCACCCATACACAACAGCAAGGGAGGCTGGGGAATGTAGTCTGGTTCTGTGCCAAGGAAAAGGGAGACATTGGAGGATGGCCAGCAATCTCGGCCACACCCAGCCAGCCTAACGTTTACTGTCACCATCTTCTTGCTTTCTCCTTCAAAGTTTGCTCATGCTTGAGGAGGAGGTAGTACAGGTTGAGGAGAAAGAGGTGGTGGTGGTGGAGGAGGGGGTGGTGGAGGAGGGGGAGGAGGAGGAAGTGGTGGAGGAGACGGAGGAGATGGTAGTGGAGGAGGTGGTGGTGGTGGTGGTGGTGGAGGAAGAGGTGGGGGAGGTGGAGGAGGAGGAAGATGAGGTGAAGAGGGAGGAGGTGGTGGTGGAGGGAGACGAGGAGGAGGTGGAGGAGATGGTGGTGGTGGTGGTGGTGGAGGAGAATGAGATGGAGGAGGTGGAAGAGGAGGAAGAGGTGGAGGAGGAGGAGGAGGAGGTGGAGGAGGAGGAGGAGGAGGTGGAGGAGGAGGAGGTGGAGGAGGAGGAGGAGGTGGAGGAGGAGGAGGAGGTGGAGGAGGAGGAGGTGGAGGAGGAGGTGGTGGTCGAGGAGGAGGAGGTGGAGGAGGAGGAGGTGGTGGTCGAGGAGGAGAAAGGGTTGTGGTGGTGGAGAAGGAGGTGGAAAAGTAGGAGGAGGTGGAGGTGGAGGAGATAGTGGTGATGGTGGTGGTGGTGGAGGAGGAAGTGGAGGAGGAGGAAGTGGAGGAAGAGGAGGAAGTGGAGGAGGAGGAGGAGGTGGAGGAGGAGGAGGTGGAGGAGGAGGTGGTGGAGGAGGAGGTGGTGCAGGAAGAGGAGGTGGAGGAGGAGGAAGTGGAGGAGGAGGAGGTGGTGGAGGAGGAGGTTGTGGAGGAGGAGGAGGAGGTGCAGGAGGAGGAGGTGGAGGAGGAGGAAGTGGAGGAAGAGGAGGAGGTGGAGGAGGAGGAGGTGCTGGAGGAGGAGGAGGTGGAGGAGGAGGAGGTGCTGGAGGAGGAGGAGGAGGTGACCGAGGAGGTGACAGCTCAGTGACATCAGCAAGCATCCTCACCACCCGTCTTCAGAACTTTTTAATCTTTCAGATGGAGTCTCTGCATCCCTGCATAGTCATTTCCCATCCCCCTCTCCCTGCAGCCGCTGGCAGCCATCTTTCTACTTTCTGTGTCTATGAATTTGACTCCTCTAGGTACCTCATGTAAGTGGAATCGTGCTGCACGTGTCCTTTTGTGACTGGCTTATTTCACTCAGCATATCTTCCAGGTTCATCCCTGTCATAGCAGGTGTGAGAATTTCCTTCTTTCATAAGGTGACTAGTATTTCGTTGTACATATAGACCATTGTCCATTCATCTGCAAGTGGACACTGAGTTGTTTCCACCTTTTGGTCATTGACTCAGCCATTTTGCTCCTAGGATATGAGCCAGCTTGTACGTGAAGCCAAGGCTTGGATTGGAAGAAAGCACAGATAAAGGAATTCCTGGGATTGGGCTGAACTACTGGCCTGAGCTGATCCCCAAGGGCTGCCCTATCTCTGGATTGCCAGCTCTGTGCAGCGATGAATGTCTTCTGATTGAATTGATTGAATCCCAGGACTTGCCGGATCCAACTTCCAGACCGGGGACTGAAGCCGTGCTCCCTTCAGCAGTGAAAACCAAGAGTTTTAACCACTGGACCACCAGGGAATTCCCAAAGTTTAGGTTTCTTTTAGCTATAAACCATGTAACTGGTGCATCTGGCAAGAAGTTGCCTCGTTTCACATTTGCCAAAAAAAAAAAAAAAAAAAAAAACAGAAAAGAAGCAGAACCACAGACAAGTGGGAAATATTTTGTTGACAAGAATGCCGGGAAAAAGCGTTCAAGCACATTTAAGGAAGATTTTGTAACTGCTAGTTACTTCTTGCCTGATGAGTGGGAATGACTAACGCTATGCATGATGGAAAAACTGAAAAGACAAATTTGATTAGGTTAAAATGTTTGGTTATATCCAGTGTATGTCACAAATCCCAGATTTTGACATTTAAAGAAAGACTTTTTTTTTTAAATTACCAATCTTTTAAAAATTATTGTTTTTATTTATTTGGCTGCACTGGGTCTTGGGTGCGGCATGTGGAATCTTGCATCACAGCGTGTGAGCTCTTTAGCTGCGTGTGGCATGCGGGTTTATTTGCTTTGTGGCTGTGGGATTTCAGTTCCCTGACTAGGGATCAAACCTACATTTCTGGCATTGCAAGGTGGCTTCTTAACCACAGGACCAAAAGGAAAGTCCCTAAAGACTTTTATGGAAAGAGAAAATTGAGGTTTTTCTTAGACTAGTATTAGTTGCTCAGCTTTGTCTGACTCTTTGCAACCCCATGCACTGTGTAGCCCACCAAGCTCCTCTGTCCATGGGATTCTCCAGGCAAGAATACTGGAGTGGGTTGCCATTCCCTTCTCCAAGGGATCATTCTGACCCAGGGATCGAACATGGATCACCTGCATTGCAGACCAGTTCTTTACCATCTGAGCCATGCTGGCTAAATAAACTCCGTATTATTCAGAATAATATTTACAGATTTAGAACAAGGGAAGAGGATTAGGAGCCTGCCCAGGGCTCTCACGTCTCCATCTGCCTCAACTGCAGAAGAAGCTGAAGGGCTGGGGCTTGGAGGTCTTCTCTGGACAGTGGCACTATTATCTGGTGGAAAATGCCCTGAATTCATTAGCCACTGAGACATCTTTCTCTGCTGAATTTAACTCTGAGAAATCGAACTTCTCCGGGCCTCTCTTTCTTCATCTGTAAAATGGGCTTCTTATTATCTTTCCTATTCGCCTAACAAGGTTGGTAGTGACACTGAGAAGCACTAGGCAGACTTAAGGTTCCAGGGGGAAACCAGTGAACCCATCTTCTGTGTGAAGTTCAGCTGCCCGAAGGCGGGGCAGTAATCCCTAGAACAGCCAGGCCTGCCCTTTAGACTATTGTGGAAACCCAGCTGCCAGATGCCCGCGACAGCCCCCGATCACGTGTTTCCCAAGGAGGAGATGGGCGCTGGGCCCCGGTTTGCCTCCTGAACAGGTGGGTCCTGACCCTGAGGCTGGTCACGTTCATGCATGCTCTCTGGTTTAAGCTTCTATGTCTACCCCAGGGGGACACGCCTCCTCTGAGAGGGGAAGCAAAGGGGCTCAGGGGGCTCACAGCCCCGGACCCTGTCACACAGCTCGTGAGCCGCAGGGTCCAGATTTGCACCCAGAGCCTGTCAGTCTCTGGAGCTTGCCCTGCTATTCCATGCTGCCCTTGTCTCCAGGCCCTGGACACTTTCTCCTGCTGTGTCTCTGGGGGTTCCCTTTCTCTGCCAGCCAGTCTATGATCCTGTGCCTGTTGTTGGTTGATGGGGGGCATCCTGGAGGAGAGCAGGGGCTCTCAGGGCAGAGACAAGGGGTTCCCAGGACACGTGTCAGCTCACAGGCCGTGGCCCTGCATTCACGTTCCTCACTCTTGCCCTGTCTTTGGGGCTGCCTCTAGGAATAAACATTGACACCCAAGAGGTTGGGGGCCATGAGAGTTTTTCAGTGAAATAATTCTCCATTTACTGGTCCCAAAGATAGAAGACTCCCCCAAAGGTAAGACCAGGTGTCAGTGGGGAAAAGAAGTCGGAAGAGTGAGCCGCCTGCCTCCTGGGGGCCCCATGGACGTACAGAGCCTCGGCTGGAGCAGCAGGTCCAGGCCTTTCTCCTCCTTGTTGTCCTGAGCTTGCCACATGGCCTGGCACACAGCAGGCCCTCAGTAGGCTCCTGTTAAATGAATGAATGAGTGACTAGGGCGGTGAGTGATCTCCCAGGCCTGCCTCACTTCCTGTCCCTCTGCACCATTCCCTGCTCCTCGGGATGCCTGCTACATCTCCACCTCCGCCCTCCTGACCTGTCTGAGTTGACCTCCCTCCCCTCGTCCCTCCCCATGCACCCTTCCTTCCTCCCGGTAGCCTGTTCGGTGATAAGGGTTGTTTAGCTGCCTGTGCCCAGATAATCTCCTTCCTGGCCTCTGCTGAGTTCCCCTACCCAGTGACTTGGACTAGGCTGACCCATTTGACCCAACCTTTGTCCTCCTTGCAAATAAGTAAATAAATAAATATATATAAACTCTCTTAAATCCAAGCCCTTAATGTAAGGTAGCTCCCAGAGAGAGACTTTGGGTGTCAACTGTCTCAAGGAAGCAGAAATGAAAGACACTGTCCATGCAGTGACCCTGAGCCTCATCCAGTGAAGGAGATGCCATGGGTCCCTCCTCTGATGGTTTTCAGGAGGCAGCCTGTCGGGCACTCTGCTCTCCTCGGTGGGAAATCTGAGTGGCAGTGTGCAGAAGAGCTTCATGGAACATGAGAGCCTGCAAAGTAACTCTTTCTGTCACTTTACCTCCTGCCCTCCTGCCTGGTTGGGCCCCTGGCTTTCTGAGAACTTCCCATGATTATCCTCGAAGGTCCCAGGGGTGCCTCGTCTGTGTCCCCAACAAGTCCCATCTGCACGGCTGTACCCTCCAGGGCTTTCCCCCAAGCAGCTTCTGTCGCTTCCTGATGGCCCCTACCACCTCCTGCATCCGCTTCTGCTGAGCGTGCGATTGTCAGACTCTTGCTGACCACCTGACGTGTGCATTCATCTCCAACAGAACTTGAGGTCAACCTGGGTCTCCTCCCAACTCAAACCTCTATTTCTGAAATAGTTAAGAGAACATGTTAAGAGAACATAGTTAGGAGAACAGATTTAGATTGACCTGTATTTGCTGAGCACCTGTCTCCACCACTTTCATGAGTTTTCTCACTGAGCCTTCACCAAATTCTCAAGGCCACCTTGTGAAGTCAGCGGTATTCATGTCTCATATAGGGAATAGGAACCTACTCAGACCAGCTCCAGCAGGAGGAGAGGTTTGTAGAAAGGATTCATCGCAGAGGCTCTGAGGGAAAAATGAGGCACAGCCGAACAACTTGCGAACATCTGAGAAGGGAGGAGTGTGCAGACTCACAGTGACTGATCTCTGCTCTGGTTGGCACCGCTCCATGGCACCTGGCGCCCTGTGCATGCCTATGAATTTGCCTCCACATGCAGCAGCAGTCGCAGTCCTGACCCAAGTGAGTGAATTTACAGGCAGCGCTCAGCTGTCAGGTTCTTTCAAGACTTTGAAGGAAGAACATGGTAGACAGACAAATCCACCAACACCACCCCACTCCCACCCTGCAAGATGTCTGTGTTCTACCCAGTAATTTTACTACTAGATATATATCTGCTAGAAATGGAGACAGGTGTCCACATAGAAACCTGTACATGAACGTTTGTAGCGTGTCATTTGCCATAGCCAAAAGATGAGAACAACGCCAATGCCCATTACCTGATGACAAAATGTGGTATATCCATACAACAGGGTATTAATATGCTACAACATGGATAAATCTAAAAACCATCATGCTAAGTAAAAATTAGACATTGAATATCATATATTTTGTGATTCCATCTGTATGAAAGTCCAGAATAGGGAATCTATAAGGACCAACAGTATATTAGCGGTTGCTTAAGATTGTGGGCTAGGGTGGGGAAGAGAAGGTGGGTGAGAGTTGAAGTGAATAGGGTTTTTTTTGAGGTGATGAAAATGTTCTAAAATTGCCTGTGGTAATGACTGCACATATCTGTGAATATACTAAAAACCATTGAGTTGTGCACTTTAAATGGGTAAATTGTATGGTATGTGATTTATATGTCACTCAAGCTGTTAAAAGAATTAACAGAAACGATGTCCATGTCATAATCTTCAGAATTTGTGAATATGTTACCTTATGCAGAGGGGATTGAATTAAGGATCTTGAGATGAAGAGATTGTCTTGAATTTTCTGGGTGGGCTTAATGAAATCACAAGGGTCCTTAAAGGAGAGAAGCAAGAGAGAAAGAGACACAGGGAGGAGAGATCTGAAGATGCTATGGCTTTGAAGATGGGGGAAGAGACCATGAGCCAGGAGTGAAGGTCACTTCTAGAAACTGGAAAAGACAAGGAAAGGAGGATCTTTCTAGATCCTCCAGAAAGAATGCTGCTCTGTGGACACCTTGATTTTAGCCCAGGTTAAGCCATTTCAGACTTCTGATCTCCAGAGCTGTAAGACACTAATAATGTGTTGTTTTAACCCTCTAAGCTTGTGGTAATTTGTTACAGCTGCAAAGGAAACTAATACAAAAGTTTACAGAGACAAGGTCACTCAGCAGTGAGTTTTGCAGCTGCAACATGAAGTTGTTACCAAGCCAGTAAGTGTAGAGAAAGTAACATGGCTTCCTCCAGGAAGCCTTTCCTGACCCTCTTTTCCATCTGAGACTATTTGGCAGGTCTCCTCTGGGATCCCACAACAGTGACTACCATCACTGCATGGCAGCCCTTGATTACCCTAGTTTCCCTCAGTTAGAGATTCCTGAAAACAGCAGGATCTCAAAAGCTCATTTTTGCATCCCAGTGCCTAGAATCATGTCTGGTGCATCCTGTTTAGCTATTTGGTGACTGAAGGAGTAAGACCCCTGAAGCCTAGAGGTTGTCAAAAGTAATGATGATAGCTGGTCTTTGTTGAATTCTTATTGTAGTCAGAGTTTTACATTCACTTCCTTTTAAAATCCTCAAGTCAGTCCTGTGAACCAGGTTCCATCATGATCTCCATGACACAGAAGAGAGAAAAGCTCTGGAAAGGTGAACATCTCGCCCAGCCTGCCTCAGACCTGCTCAGCGCAGACCAGGGCCTCTGCCCCGCCTGTGCTCCACATGGCTACTGACACTGAAAGGAATTACAATTAAGGAAAAAGAAAAGTTCAGTGCTTTGAGCGCACTAAACACACAGGGACATCTCAACTGCCCACTAACCACACATGGACAGCGGTTACCCTGCTGGGCTGTGCACACATAGGAAATTTTCATCATCACAGAAAATTCTATAGCACAGCATTAAGGTTCTAAACCCTTATGGCAGAAAGAGAAGAGGAGCTAAAAAGCCTCCTGATGAAAGTGAAAGAGGAGAGTGAAAAAGTTGGCTTAAAGCTCAACATTCAGAAAACGAAGATCATGGCATCCGGTCCCATCACTTCATGGGAAATAGTTAGGGAAACAGTGGAAACAGTGTCAGACTTTATTTTTTGGGCTCCCAAATCACTGCAGATGGTGACTTCAGCCATGAAATTAAAAGACGCTTACTCCTTGGAAGAAAAGTTATGACCAACCTAGAGAGCATATTCAAAAGCAGAGACATTACTTTGCCGACTAATGTCTGTCTAGTCAAGGCTATGGTTTTTCCAGTAGTCATGTATGGATGTGAGAGTTGGACTGTGAAGAAGGCTGAGTGCCGAAGAATTGATGCTTTTGAACCGTGGTGTTGGAGAAGACTCTTGAGAGTTCCCTGGACTGCAAGGAGATCCAATCAGTCCATTCTGAAGGAGATCAGCCCTGGGGTTTCTTTGGAAGGAATGATGCTAAAGCTGAAACTCTAGTACTTTGGCCACCTCATACGAAGAGTTGAGTCATTGGAAAAGCCCCTGATGCTTGGAGGGAAAGGGGGCAGGAGGAGAAGGGGACGACAGAGGATGAGATGGCTGGATGGCATCACTGACTTGATGGACATGAGTCTGAGTGAACTCTGGGAGTTGGTGATGGACAGGGAAGCCTGGTGTGCTGCGATTTATGGGGTCATAAAGAGTCGGACACGACTGAGCGACTGAACTGAACTGAAGGTTCTAAACCACTGAGCCTGTCACTAGAGCAAATAAGATCCGTCATTTCAAATCCTTGATTGCCTTGAAGAACATAAACACAGACCCGACACTTCATCTTTCCAAGGCAAGAGTCTGGGTTCTTAGGGAAACTTGCCCCTCTGGGGTCTGAGAAGTGGGGAGCGCTCTCTCTGGAATTCTCAGGGCTTGTGCCGGTTAACACTCCCCATCACGTGAACAGAGCTAAGCAGGGTGCTGCCCACGGGGAAGGCTGTGTGGCTGGATCACAGCGAGGACGCTCCCAGCTGCCAGCTCCTTCCCTTTGGGGCCTAGGAGGGTGTCCTTGGGACACCATTCTTCTCCTTTCTGATAAAGCAGGCCTCACACATACCCCCTGTTTGCACAGATCCTTTATGCTTGTGTGGTACCCAGCTCACCAGAAGCTTTCAGAAGGACAGTGGGAGGGGATAGCAGAAGCAGTAACAATATTAAAATAACATGTAGGGAGTGCCTCGCGGAGTCCTTGCAGCACCAGAGCTGCTTTATAGGCGTCATCTTAGTTAATCCTCACGAGAGCCATGCTGTGCTCAGTCACTCAGTCCTGTCTGACTCTGCGACCCTATGGACTGTAGCTGCCAGGCTCCTGTGTCCATGGGATTCTCCCGGCAAGAATACTGGAGTGGGTTGCTGTTTCCTCTACCAGGGGATCTTCCCAACCCAGGGACCAAACCCGCATCTCCCGTACTGGCAGGCAGATCTTTTACCACTGAGCCACGTGGGAAGCCCCCAGTCCTCACAAGTAGACATTCTTTTAGCCTCAACTCACAGACCACAAAGCTGAGACCACAAAGCCAGGTTGGCTTGCGCAAGGTCACGCACAGGACGTGGCAGAGCTGGGACAAGAACTCCAAGTTCTGTTCAGCTCAGTCGCTCAGTCGTGTCCAACTCTTTGTGACCCCATGGACTGCAGCACGCCAGGCTTCCCTATCCATCACCAACTCCCAGTGCTTGCTCAAACTCATATCCATCAAGTTGGTGATGTCATCCAACCATCTCATCCTCTGTCGTCCCCTTCTCCTCCTGTCTTCAATCTTTCCCAGCATCAGGGTCTTTTCCAGTGAGTCAGTTCTTTGCATCAGGTGGCCACAGTATTGGAGCTTCAGCTTCAGCCTCAGTAAAGAAGCCATTTTTGTGTGATAGCCACTCAGTCTGGGGAGCTGCTCCCCTGGATTCATTTTCCCCTGGAACTGTCATAACATGGAGGGAAGGGAACAACCAGAACTTAACGAGCTTGTTGCCAGCCCTGAGTGCTCCTTGGCTGGGCTCACGGCCCTGGCTGCTTTCCCGTGTGGGCAGAGAGGAGCTGTTGGGGCTGAGTAAGCTGCCAGCAGGGATCTTCCTGCTCTCCCGCCTGCAAAGATGCTCCCTGAATCCCAGTCCATGAAGACTGCCATCCCTCACTCTCTTCCTCAGGGAACAGGATGTGTGGTCCTAACTACGGGGGTGGGAGAGGGGGTTTCAAGGGAGCCCGCCCCAACCCAAGATTATGTAGCAGGAGGGGAAAATCTCAGGCCAGTAACACAGCCTGTGGTTTCTTTGGGGGAAACCACAGAAGACTCAGCTCGGGGTGGCAAAAGCCACATTACCTCCCACACAGGGTGTGACCTTGGCTGCCAGTACCTAGGTTGGCACAAGACCTCCCTGGCAGCACCTTCTGATGGCCATTAGCTCTTCTGGCTGTTTGTCCATAACCCCTGAAGCAGGTGTCTGTGCTGCTGGCAGCCCTGTGAGAGGGGAAGGCGGGACAGTGGACAGTGAGGAAAAGGGCTTCTAGCTCTGCCCTCAGCAGACTCCCGGCAAGATGCACAGACTTACGTTTTTACCCCAGAGAGGCTCCCAGTCTGAGGGGAGAGGCACACCATCTCTAAGAAGACTCCTAGAGCAAACTGATCTAATGAGGGAGGTAGGGTGTGTCCAGAGAGAAGCGAGATTCAGACAAAATTCAGGAGTCCTTCCTCAGCCCTCTCCCCCCACCCCCATCCATTTGGCTACGACACCTTGCTATCTTGATCTATGGGTCTCATCTTCTTGCCCCCATAGCAAACCCGTGACCCTGAGCAATTTCCAGACCAAGTGTAAGAGACAAGCTCTTGTCACCCATGCATATTGGAATGCCAGACGGGTGGTGCTGCTTGAAGCATCACCTTGATTTTACTTGGACTGATTTTTTAAAGTAAATAGTTCATGAACGTTGATACTGTATTTTTGGTAACACCCTCAAGCACATATTTTTGTGTGGACCTCTGTTTTCCTGTCTCGGGTATGTCTAGGAGTGCTGTTGGTGGGTCATATGGTACTGGCGTACATTCCCGCCAGCAGGGTGTTAGGATTCTGATTTCTCCACATCCTTGGGCAGGTCAGTGTGAGATGCCCATCGGATGTCCAGTTGGTGATGTTGAGCCAGTATGGACTTCAGGGAGAGGCTGGGCTGGAGACTCCAAGGCCATCATCCCTTGTAGGGATGGAGGTAAGGTTGTGACACTGTGAGATGGCACTAAGGACTGGGTGTGGCCCCAACAGCCACAGGTTGGCAAAATGAGGAGGAACCAGGCAAGGAAAATGAGGGGGGGTTGGTCTCAGGAGAGGAAGGCGCAGGCCCAGGAGACCAAGAGGGCAAGGAAGGGAAGCCCTCCTGGGAGGTGGGAGGGAGCAAGTCGTCAAATGCTGCTGATGGGGAAGACAAGGGTAAGACCTGACCACTGCCCTGGGTTCCATGGAAGCTTAGGATGATCCTGATGGTAGCTTCTGTCAGCAGTGAGCAAAAGCCTGACTAGACTGGGGTCAGGGGAGGGTGGGAGAAGACCTGGAGACTGGGAGTATAGCTAACTGAGAGACTTTAAAAAAAAAAAACAGCTTTATTTTTATATTTACATGAATATATACATATATCTCTGAGAAGGCGACTGCACCCCATTCCAGTACTCTTGCTTGGAGAATCCCATGGACAGAGGAGCCTGGTGGGCTGCCATCTATGGGGTCACACAGAGTCGGACAAGACTGAGCGACTTCACTTTCCCTTTTCACTTTCCTGCATTGGAGAAGGCAATGGCAACCCACTCCAGTGTTCTTGCCTGGAGCATCCCAGGGACGGGGGAGCCTGGGGGGCTGCCGTCTATGGGGTCGCACAGAGTCGGACACGACTGACGCGACTTAGCAGCCGCAGCAGCATACATATATCTGAATCACTTTGCTATGTGCCTGCAAACAATCACCATTGTATATCAACTATACTTTGATAAAAAAGTTTTTTTATTGATATATGGGGATTTCCAGGTGGCAGTAGTGGTAAGGAGCCCGCCTGCCAGTGCAGGAGACATAAGAGACCTGGGCTTCATCCCTGGGTCAGGAAGATCCCCTGGAGGAGGGCACGGCGACCCAGCCCAGTATTCCCATGGACAAAGGAACCTGTTGGGCTACAATCCATAGGATTACAAAGAGTCAGACATGACTGAAGCAACTTAGCACACAAGCGTGCGTGCACGTGCGCACACACACACACACACACATATACATTTTTAGATTCTTTCCCATAATAGGTTATTGCAAGATATGGAATACAGTCCCCTGTGCTATACAATAAGACCTTGTTGTCTCTATATAGTAGTTTTCGTGTGCTAATCCCAGACTCCTGATCTACGCCTTCCCCACCTCCTCTCCCCTCTGATAACCCTAAGTTTGCTTGCTGTATCTGTGAGTCTATTTCTGGCTCCTAAACAAGCTCGTTTGTGTCATATTTTAGATTCCACACACAAGTGGCGTCACATGACGTTTGTCTTTCTCTGTCTGACTTCCTTCACGTAACATGATAATCTCGAAGTTCATCCACATTGCTGTAGAAACACAGCTTTATTGAGATTCAGCTCCCACGTACAGTGCTCAGTTCAGGGGCTTTTGATACATTCACAGAATTGTGCAACCATCACCATAATCCAATTTTAAAACATTTTCAGCATGCTCCCCAAGGAAACTTGTAGCTGTCAGTACCCCCTCCACTCTTCCTCAGGCAACCACAGTCTCTAAGCACATGTCTAGTCTGGACATTTTGCAAAAATGGAGCCATGTAATACGCAGGCTTTTGTGGCCGCTGCTTTCACCTAGCATAATGTTTTCAAGGCCCCATCCATGTTGTGACATATGTCAGTACTTTCTTCCTTTTTATGGTTGGATCATTATTCCACTGGGTACGTTTACCATACTTTGTTTATCCATGGATGTACATGGATTGCTTCCCCCTTTTGGTTTTTATGAATGATGTGGCTGTGGGCTTTTGTACATAGACATTTGTTTTCATTTCCCTTGGGAGGCAGTCTGGAAGGGAGTTGGAAGGGAGATGAAACCAGAAGCCTATCCATAAAGCTCACTCACCTCTTTCCTCACATTCCAGTGATATTTTGAAACTACCCAATTCTTCAAACTCTATTTACTTATCTTGGCTCCCTCTGAGCACCCAGAACAGAGCCCTTCCTGGGGAGTGTGGGGGTGGGATGGTCCTCTCTGAACCCTTCACATCCCATGCTGAAATCTCTGCGTGCTTCATACCTCCTGGTGCCCCAGCTCCAGGGCCTTTGGGGAGCGAGGAGGCTGAGCCTCCCTCCCAGGGTGGGCATCCCGGAAGACTGCCACATCCTTTCTCCCACTCTGGTTGGCACCAAGCCACATCCCATGCCAATGTGCGGGGCTTTAGCCACAGGAGCCCTGAGTTCTGGCAAGGGCTGCACTCTGCCTGTCTGTGAGGTCACCGTGCACCCGCCCATCACCTTTCCCTGGCTCCCAGGTCCTCCTCCTGGCTAGCTGTCTCCCTTGCAGGATTGTGGCCCCCATGGACCCTGAGACAGAGGCACACAGACGCATCTGGTTTACCCCCACTGAGGGGAATTCCACAGGAGGAGGAACAGGAAAGCGTGACTAGGCAGCCTGCTTTACTCTGCTGACCACCAGCCAGGTCGGGAGTTGGGGGAAGGCTACGACCACATTTCCTTTTCTTTTTGCTTTTGGCTGCACTGAGAGGTATGTGGGATTTTTGTATCCCCGCCAAGGATCAAACCCATGCCCCCTGCTGTAGAAATGTAGAGTTTTAACCATGGGACTGCTGGGAAGTCCCTGGCTGTGGCTCCTTTGATCCTGAGACAACCTGGAGCTGCCTCCCCAACCTTGGCCCCCCAGTCGCCCCTACTGCAGGCCCCACATCAGTCTAGAGGCCCCCGGGGCTGGCTGGTGGTGGTAATAGTGCTCTGACATCTGCCTCTCAAAAGTATAGGGGCTGGATGCATGGCTTGGCAGTGGCAAATGGAAGAGAGTATGTGTGGGGTTCGGGGAGGGGTGTATGGCTCAGAGAAGCACATCTGGGCCCCACCAACATTTGCTTCTGCGGTAGGTCCTTGCAGAAACCTCCCATCAAGCTTTTCCCCCAAAGTCAAAAACGTTCCTAGTGTCCATTCCCTAGCTATAGGTCGCTGGACAGTCTTCAGAGACTGAGCAAGGCTGCTTGCTCCCATTAAACAAAGCTATAAACTGTGGTTCAGCCCATTTCTGGCCAAGGTGTCACCACCCGCGGTGGGCGCGCCTCTCAAGGCCAAAGTCAAAAATCATTTGTGTACTTGGCATGAGTGAAGTTCGTGGTCTTCACTTCTGCTGCCTGCCACATCTCCCCAGCCTGGAGGGATACATGGGCTAAGGATAATCCCGGAGAAGGAGAAGCCTTGAAGGGGGTTGGAAGTCATTTTTGTTTCCAAACAGGCAAACTGAGATTGAGCAGTAGGAAGCCTTCCTGCAGAGTAAGATTGAAAGCCTGACCCAGTTGCTAGATTATGTACACCAGCTCCTGTATCCTCATCTGCTTGTCTAAGGCACACACGTCCTCATGCTAGTTTGACAACTGAAGAAACCAAGGCTCAGAGGCTAGGGTAATTTCTGAGTCACACGAGGATTATCATGGATTCTATCAATACCTCTGGCCACTGACGTCCTTCTCCTCCCCGCTAGCCCAGGGCCATCATCCCAGCGCTTCGAGAATGAGGCTGCACCATTGAGGCTCCAGGAATGACAGACAGTCTGGAACCACAGAGCCCCAGAAGTGGACACAGTACAGACGTTCAGAGGGTGGACTTGAAGACAGGCAGCCCTGAGTTCACTGCAGCTGTAGGACTTGGGCAAGTTATTTGCCTCCCTAAGCAGTAGAGCGGGCCTAATTTTAGCACTCGCGTTACAGGGTGCCATGAAGGTGGGTGAGATTGTGTCGGGAAGGGCTCAGTCGCAGGCACGGGTTTTGTGCTCGCCATATTGGAGCCTGTATTGTTGTCAGGCTTCCCCGGTGGCTCGATGGTAAAAAATCCTCCTGCAATGCAGGAGATGTGGGTTCGATCCCTGGGTCAGGAAAATCCCCTGGAGGAGGGTGCGGCAATCCACTCCAGTATTGTTGTCTGGGAAAACCCATGGGCGGAGGAGCCTGGCAGGCTACAGTCCATGGGGTGGCAAAAGTCGGACACAGCTGAGCAAGCACATTGTTATTGTCAGCCCAAGACCTGAGGCTCCAGCATCGCCTCACTCCTGTTAATCCATCCTGTCCCTTCTCCTGGGCGACATTTCAGTTACAGGGAGCCTTAGCCACGGGAGGTGGGCCAAACATCAAGAGCTTAACGCTGACCTCCCCTTTAACAGGGTGCATTACCTGATCTCGTGAGAGGTACCAGGCCCAGGCCCCACGGCTGCCTCCCCCTCCCAGCCGGGGAGTCAGGATGATCACCAACTGCCCCTCTCTCCTGCTCGCCTTCTTGGCGGCGGCTAACTCTCTGGGGGTGATCGTGCGGCAAAAGGCTGTCGCAGGAGAAGCTGGGGTTCCCAGGCTCACGTGCATTGGTTACCTGTCCTCTGATTCAAAGTCACAGACGAACCAGCCTTGGGTCCCCAGGAAGACCAGGAAAGAGGGTGGAGAGCTTAAGACTCACAGTTCCCTATACTGATGGGGCCAGAGAGCCCAGCCTTCCCGCCTCCGGAGCCGAGCAGTGAGTGCCTGGACCCGAGTGATGACAGCCCCTGAGGCCTCCTCTGTGCGGGTGAAGGAGGCAGAAAGAGAGACTGGTCTGGAAGAAAGGATGGCCTTCTCTCCCCACCCTTTCAACAGCCCCGCTCCAGTGGCGACACATAGAAAGGAATTATTATTACTATTACTCCAATCGAGATATAATTATAGCAGCTCCCGAAGCAAAGCCCCCACACCTTTGCGCTACTGGGGAAATTGGGCTGTAATTACATCCTGGAGTCCTCCTGCCTCATCACCTCCTTCCTCTCTGATCTCTCCCTCCAGCCCCGCCCCCGCAAACACGTCTGGGACTTCTCTGCCTCTGGGCCAGAGAGATCACTTTGTCTCCCTGCCGACTCCCTACTGCCTCTGGAGTTCAGTTCAGTCGCTCAGTTGTGTTCGATTCCTTGAGACCCCATGGACTGCACCACACCAGGCCTCCCTGTCCATCACCAACTCCCAGAGTTTACTCAAACTCATGTCCATTGAGTCGGTGAGGCCATCCAACCATCTCATCCTCTACAGTTCCCTTCTCCTCCCACCTTCAGTCTTTCCCAGCATCAGGGTCTTTTCCAAAGAGTCAGTTTTTCGCATCATGTGGCCAAAGTATTGGAGCTTCAGCTTCAGGATCAGTCCTTCCATTGAATATTCAGGACTGATTTCCTTTAGGACTGACTGGTTGGATCTCCTTGAAGTCCATGGGACTCTCAAGAGTCTCCAACACCACAGTTCAAAAGCATCAGTTCTTCAGCGCGCAGCTTTCTTTATAATCCAACTCTCACATCCATACATGACTACTGGAAAAACCATAGCTTTGACTAGGCAGACATTTGTTGGCAAAGTAATGTCTCTGCTTTTTAATATGCTGACTAGGTTGATTGGTCATAACTTTCCTTCCAAAGGGCAAGTTTCTTTTAATTTCACGGCTGCAGTCACCATCTACAGTGATTTTGGAGCCCCCCAAAATAAAGTCTATCACTGTTTCCATTGCTGCCTCTGAAAGGCCCTACTTTTAGTTCCAGCTTCCCTGGTAGCTCAGACAGTAAAGAATCTGCCTGCAGTGCAGGAGACCCAGGTTCAATACCTGGGTCAGGAAGATCCCTGGAGAAGGGAATGGCAACCCACTCCAGTGTCCTTGCTTGGAGAATCCCATGGACAGACCATGAGGTTGCAAAGGGTAGGACACAGCTGGGCAGCTAACACTTGCACTCCACTGAGCTCAAACTCAGTGGGCAAATGGGGGTGGAGCCTCCAGAGCTGAGGTCACTGGTCGGAAGGACCTTGGTCTGGATCCTCAGGCTGGGGATAGCCTAGGCAGAGGCCCAGCAGCCACAGGACCCGAGTCAAGGGTGCAGAGGGTGGAGGAGGTCTGGGCACCTGGGTATGCAGCGAGTCTTGGAGTCGGTCCTCTGACTGGACTTCCCTTCTGGAGACTCCCTCTGACTATGGTCCTCCAGCTGGGTGGAAGCACTGAGAGAGCCCTGATGTTGCAGGAAGGGGGAGCCCTTCCAGGGCCGAGAGTGGGCTCTAGTCCAACTAACTCTAGGAAATGAATTGTCCGAAGAGACACATGCTAACAAAGCAAGAGACTTTGTTGGGAAGTGCGCCTGGGCGGAGAGCAGGAGGGTAAGTGAGCCCAGGAGGACTGCTCTGCCACGTGGCCGAAGGCTGGGGTTTTATGGGGACAGGATGTGTTTGCAGGTTGTCTGCCTCGGGTTCCCTTCTGGTCTCAGGCATATCACTCAGCCAAGATGGATTCCACTGAGCAGGAATCAGGGAGTTGGGTCGTCTCTTTCCTCTTTTGGCGCCTCCTGAACTCCCTCGGGTTTGTGTTTGGCAACAACACTGGGTTCTTTATTGGAACTTCCCTTGTGAGACAGCTCAGGCAAGCGGGCCTGGCCAGGGTGAGCGGTTTCGGTCAACAGCCCCCAACACTGTGAGCTGCCTCAGCCGGGAAGTCTGGCTGCAGGTTCTTTAAGGAGTGGTGCGGTGGGGAGGGAAGGTGGTCTGGTTACCGACTGGCTTCTTGGCCTTTTTGTTGTGGATGCAGTCAGTGAGGCACCAGGGCTGCTGAGATAAGATAACGCCTCCCCACCCAGCAGCTCCAATGGTCGAGATACCAGTTGCCTTCTTCTCCTTCTGGAGGAGATGACTCATGAGAGAGGCAGGGTAGGGAGGGCCCCTGCAGTTCTTTCTGTATGAACACATCCTAGGAAGCTCCACAGTCCAGGAAAGGCCTGTGAGCCTGGGAAGAAGGACGAGCACCGGCAGCCCGGAGAGCCCTGTGACTCCTCCGGGATTCTGAGGTGTGGAGATGGGGCCGCCCGCGCCCCGCCTTGCAGGTGCTCCACTGTTGCTCCAAATTCTATTATGGCCAAATCAATTGCAGCGTGGGTCCTCAACTTCCTTTCTGCTTCCATGGAGTGTGCTTCTTTTCAAACAAATCACTCAGGGGATTTAGATCTTCTGTAGGGAAGAGAACACCTATGAAAGGACCCTTGAATGATGGCCTGAGTTGCTTGGAAAGAAAGTTGTGTCAGTTTTAAGCAAACCACGTTCTCCGTTTCACCATTCAGAGAGTCTGCAAAGAATGGGGGAAGGAAACAAAGTTCTGATGGGGTAGCCCGCCAGAGACGTCACATGTCTACCGTCAGAGACTTGTTCTCTTCCCTCAGAGAGTGGAAAGTGAAACTTAGTCACGTCTGACTCTTTGTGACCCCGTGGACTGTAGTCTGCCAGGTTCCTTTGTCCATGGGATACTCCAGGCAAGAATACCGGAGTGGATTGCTGTTTCCTTCTCCAAGGGATCTTCCCCACCCAGGGATCGAACCCAGGTCTCCTGCATTGCTGACAGATTCCTTACCATCTGAGCCACCAGGGAAGCCCTCTGTCTATTGTTCTGACTTTTCCCCATTCCTCTTCTTAACACAAGTGCTTCCAATGTTCTGGATGTCCCCAGGGGCCAAGGGTATGGGGCAAAGAGGGGGGATGGCCAGCCTGTACTTGACATTCAGATGTGAAGTGGGACCACAGGACTAAACGGTGAATCTGCCTGGGGTGGAGTGAAGCATCAGAGAAAGCTTCCAAGACATGACATCAGGACTGGGCCTCAAAGGAGGAGAGATTCCCCAAGTGGATGAGCTCAAGAGGGCCTCTGGGCCCAGGCAGGGTAGCCAGGAAAAATGCAGAACTTTTGATAGAACATTTGAACTTCGGATAGAAAAATCATTTTTAGTACATGTCGCAAATAGTGCTTGAGACAAGTGTATACTAAAGCGGAGTTTGTTATTTATGTGGAATTTAAATTTAACCGGGACATCCTGAATTTTGGCTTGCTAAAAGAAGCAACTGCAGTTCAGGAAGCAGCGGGAGCAGACAGAAGGAGTGATGACCAGACTGGTCGGGAGCCCAGGGCTCCGGGCCTCAGCGGCCATGATGGATTTGACCCACAGGCCCTGACTTAGCTCAGGAGCACAGACTCCCTGCACCAAGTGCCAACACTCGGCCGTCGCTCTTAGCTGCTGCACCAGCTCTGTCTTCCAAGGACCACCTCATCACCAGCTGGAGAAACCCGGTGCCAAATTGCTTCTTCTACTTTCCCAAGCGTCTACACCCAGCCCCTTCCCTTGGGTCAGTAGTCAGTCAAGCTACTGACCACCAGTCCTGCACCAGGCCTTGTGCTTGCCCCTGGGGATGCATGCGCTTATAGAACAGACAAAGCCCTTGGATAAATGAAATTTACAACGCACACCTTTGTAAAACCTCTTTTGACGGTATAAGGGGTGAGTGGGAGTAGGCAGTAAAAAATGTATATGTAAAAACATACAAACACCATTTCTCCTATCCTTTTATTTAAAGAAATAGCTATTTCAGAGAAAGGAAACTTCTGAGCCAGAGGCCTCCCCTGGAAATCTTAACTCCTGCATCTCCAGCGTGGAGCTGGAACAACTGAGCGCTCAGAGCTCCCCCTGGCATTTTTCACGTGCCCTGGAAGCAGGACAATGTTGGAAGGAATAGGCGGAAGGAGACTGTCCCAGACCCCAGATGCTAGGCTGATGTGGGACAGAGACTGCATCTGACAGACAGAAGCACTGCTCTCTCCCCAGTCCCCAGCCACCTTAATAGACACTTAATTAGAAACACAAATTGGTAACAATAGGACCATTATTTCTCTCAAGGTTAATGATGGCCTCCAAGTGTCCGGCGTGTATTGTACATGCTCTGAGCACCTCTCATGCCATTTAGCATCTGCGCCGAAACAGTCCTGTTTTATAGTAGATGCTATTATTGGCCCCTCTGGGCAGCTGAAGAAATGACAGCTCAGAGAGAGTGGGAAACATGCCCAGGGTTCGACAGCTGGCAAGAGGCAGAGCCAGGTCTGAAGTTGGGGCTTCAAGACTGCAGACCCCCCAAATGTAATTACAACACTAAAGACCTGGGAGGATGGTCTGTGCACTGAGGTCTGGAATTGCCCACAAGTAAACACAAATGTGTGTGCATTTCCACAAGTGAGTTTGCACCCACACCCGGGAACTGGTCTCAGCCAGCCCGCTCACTGGTTAAAGACTTTGATTAAGCCGACTGTCTGGGACCCCATGGACTATACAGTCCATGGCATACATTCAGGATTCTCCAGGCCAGAATACTGGAGTGGGAAGCTGTTCCCTTCTCATTGAGATCTTCCCAACCCAGGCCTCCTGCATTGCGGGTGGATTCTTTACCAGCTGAGCCACAAGGGAAGACCTTGATTAAGCCAAGAGACTTCAAGTAAATTATTTACAAGTTGGAGATGCAAACTTTCCCTCGTTGTTCTTTGCTCCTTGGAGAATCACTGTCTGGTTTGCAATCTCTAGAGCAGTAGTTCTTAGAATGCAGTGCCCATACCAGCCACATCAGCATCCCAGCATCTGGGAGCTTGGGGTGTGTGTGTGTGTGTGTGTGTGCACGAGTGCGTACGCTTAGTCATGTCTGACTTTTTGCAACCCCATGGGCTGTAGCCCACCAGACTCCCCTGTCCATGGGGTTTCCCAGCCAAGAATACTGGAATGTGTTGCCATTTCCTTCTCCAGGGGATTTTCCTGACCCAGGGATCAAACCTGGGTCTCCCAGACTGCAGGCAGACAGTTTACCACTGAGCCACTTGGGAAGCCTGGAAGAATGTACGTTTTTCTGAGACTTCCCCGGGGGTCCAGTGGTTAAGATTCCGCCTTCCAATGCAGGGAGCACGGGTTCAATCCCTGGTTGGGGCATTAAGATCCCACAGGCTGCTTGGTGTGGCCAAAACATAAAAAAGAAAGAAAGAAAAGAAATGCACATTTTCTGGCCCCACCGATGACAGCCACTGAATCAGAAGCTCTGGTGCTCAGCCACTTGCTGCACTCCGGTATTTCTGATGGTCCCTCAAATCTGAGAGCCCCTATTCTAAAAGGACTTATGCTTTCCAGCTGCTGCTATTTCTAGGCCCTTTGCTCTACTGACGGCCAGGAGACAGCCATAAGGGGCTTGGGGCTGGGACTAGGGCTCTCTGGTCTAGTGTGTGGCATGTGATAGATACACAATACATGAATTTTGGATAATGAATATCTGGCACCCAGGGTTCACATCTCTGTCACCATGTCAGGAGGGGACTGTCACCAGGATGACACTTTGGCTGCCACTGCAACGCCAGGTTCCTCAGGGGCTCAGGCAGGCCTGAGGAACCCTCATGAAAGGAGGGCAAATTTTTACTTCCACTCAGGATGAACACAGACCTCGAGAGGGCTGACCATACTTCTGATCTTTGGAATTTTGAGCAGGAAGTATCAAAAGGGTTAAAAATTACCACGGGGACAACTGGGCTATCTAGTGGTGTGCTGATAACCCAGCTCTCTGAGTAAGAGGCCCTGGCCTGCAGCATTTGTGATTGCCTTGATGTAGATATGTTGGATCATAGAAAAAGCAAGAGAGTTCCAGAAAAACATCTACTTTTGCTTCATTGACTATGCCAAAGACTTTGACTGTGTGGATCACAATAAACTGTGGGAAATTCTTCAAGAGATGGGAATACCAGACCACCTAACTTGTCTCCTGAGAAATCTGTGTGCAGGTCAAGAAACAATAGTTAGAACCAGACATGGAACAACAGACTGGTTCCAAATTGGGAAAGGAGTACGTCAAGGCTGTATATTGTCGCCCTGCTTATTTAACTTATATGCAGAGTACATCATGTAAAATTCCAGGCTGGATGAAGCACAAGCTGAAATCAAGATTGCCAGGAGAAATATCAATAACCTCAGATACACAGATGCTACCACCCTTATGGCAGAAAGAGAAGAGGAACTAAAGAGCCTCTTGATGAAAGTGGAAGAGGAGAGTGAATAAGTTGGCTTAAAACTCAACATTCAGAAAACTAAGATCATGGCATCAGGTCCCATCACTTCATGGCAAATAGATGGGAAAACGACGGAAACAAGGAGAGGTTTTATTTTGGGGGGCTCCAAAATCACTGCAGATGGTGACTGCAGCCATAAAATTAATTCTTTTCCTCCTTGGAAGGAAAGTTATGACCAACCTAGATAGCATATTAAAAAGCAAAGACATTACTTTGTCAACAAAGGTTTGTCTAGTCAAAGCTATGGTTTTTCCAGTAGTCATGTATAAATGTGAGAGTTGGACTATAAAGAAAGCTGAATGCCGAAGAATTGATGCTTTTGAATTGTGGTGTTGGAGAAGACTCTTGAGAGTACCTTGGACTGCAAGGAGATCCAACCAGTTAATCCTAAAGGAAATCAGTCCTGAATATTCATTGGAAGGACTGATGCTGAAGTTGAAGCTTCAATACTCTGGCCCCCTGATGAAAAGAACTGACTCATTTGAAAAGACCCTGATGCTGGGAAACATTGAAGGCAGGAAAAGGAGTCGACAGAGGATAATAAGATGGTTGGATGTCATCATCAACTCAGTGGACATGAGTTTGAGCAAGTTCTGGGAGTTGGTGATGGACGGTGCATTCCATGGGGTCGCAAGGAGTCGGACATGACTGAGCTACTGAACTGACTGATGTCTTTAAATAATCATAGTAGCGCTTGTCTAGTGTATTGTTCTCAGGACAGGTACTGTTAGACCTATTTTACACATATTAATGATTGAATGCTCACAGCCCTCTGGGAGAGGTTCTATTTTCATTCCCATTTTATAGATGCAAAAACTGAGGCACAGAGAACTTAAGTAATTTGCCCAAGCTAGTAAAAGGCAGAGATGGGATTCAAATGTAGACAGGGTGGCTCCAGAGTCAATGCTTTTAAACCACGTGGGGAAAGTCGCTTAGCAAGGGGCAACAGTTTGGGGGGGGGGCGGGGGGAATGAACAAAGGAAAATACATATATCAGCAAGCTGGGACCTATTTGCTTTTATTGCCCTTTTGGTAAGCAAGGCAGGGTAAGGGTAATGTCTCCACAAGCCTGCCCCTGCCCTCTCAGGTAGACTGGGCTGGAATGGCTCAGGGCCCTGCCCACCATTAGAAATATGGCAGGCAAGAGTTGCTGAAGGTCTGAGGTCCAAAGAGCATTTACACTTGCATATGAAGACCCAGGTGCTTCCATGAAGCTGTGTCTACTGATGCAGGCTCTTCTTCCCACCCATTCATCCTGTACAGCACGTGGTGGACCTTTTCAAACTGTAAGGTTTTAATCTTTTTTTCAGATTTGGGAAGCTTTCTTATTTATTTGATGATTTCTCTTCCTTTATTTTCTCTCTTGGGTGTTGGGCTTCTTAGATAGATTCTCTTTCTTTGGGGCTCACATTTTGGAAGACTGGTTAACCTTTTTCTTCTAGGCCCTATTCAGTATTTTATGTTAGCAATCGTGGTTTTAATTTCCAAGAACTTTTCTTCTTTAATCATTCCTTTCCCACATCACTTGGTTGGGGTTTAGCCCACATTAGATTGCTCTGAAGTTACAAGTCAGAATTATCTTAGAGTTCCGTGAATTTGTTACCCTTTCCTGGGGAGCCAAGGGTTCTGCCTTCTTATCTTGATTTTTCCACATTCCGGTTTTTCTGCTCTTTGAAGCTTGCTCACATTAAGGATCCATCTGCCCCAGCTATACTCACCGAGCCCTACCCTGTGTCTCCACATGAGGCACGGGGCCTGCACTGGGAATGTGAGGATAAGAAGTCTCTGTCTTCATGAGTTCCCACTTCACGGCAGACTCTCATGATATTAATACACCAGACTCACTAAGCATTCGCCCACCCTGTGTTTTGCATACTCCACAGTGTATTTTTCACATTTTGGTTTCTTGTCTGTCAGCTAAACTAGATTGAGCAAGGACTCATGTTTTCTATGTTTATTCCAAGGTTCCAAGGAGACCCCTGATTGTTGATATACTTACACATACACACACACACACACACACGCTGGTGCTGTAGAGGTGTGCTTCTGGAAGGATAGAAAAGACCATAACCAAATGGCATTCCTCTGGAAGGATTTGCAGAGACGTGGGGAATCAGAGTGACCCCAAGCCCACTGCCATCCATTCCCACACACCCATGACTCACTTTCTAAACAAACATTAAGGTCACCATTGCCACTTCTTTCTTTAGCAGATACAACAGTCATTTCTGTTCTGCAATGTCTCAGCATCTAACCTTCTGCCTCATAAAACCTGAAAACCCACAGTTCTATAAATAGACATTAAAGGACAGTGGGGGTAAGGGGAGGCGGGGCAGGAACGCACTGACCAGGGGGTCTCTACTGCTCTCCCAGAGTTGGAAGTCTCCTTCTATAGGACAGTGGGCCCCGGAGCCAGAACCTCAATTCATTCATTCATTCGTGGACGCCTTCATTCAGTCAGCCAGTAATTCTTTATTAAGGAAATATTATATATTAGACTTAGTAATGGGCTCTAGAAACTTAAAAATATAATATGGGGCCCTTCTTACAGATTCAGGAGCTCACAGTGTAAGAGACTAAGCCATGTGACCTTTCCTGCGGGAGGAGCAGCCTGTCCTGGCCACAGCGAATGAATGGGTAAGTGAATGAACAAACAAATGGGTAGAAATCCCTGGATATGTCCAGCTTCTTCACCTGGGAGGCCGCCGGGTCAACCAAGGAGCAGGGAATCCCCATGAGAGTCTGAGACCCTGGAAAAGCAGAGACCAAAACTCCACAGCCTCCAGCCTCCTAGCAGCAGCCACCCTAGGGGAGGGCCTGGCTCGTGGCCTAGGCGCCTGGCCGGGGAGGGCTGGGCCAGTTAAAATCTGGATCAAAGAGACAAAGAGGAATGCAGAGTCTCATTAACAGAGGAACCAGACAGCCAGGCCAGGGCAGGGCGGGGGAGGCTTTCGGGTGCTGGGAGTTGCTACCAACAAGTGTCAGGGTTAAAGGAAGAAAAAAACATGTGTTAGCATTAGGGTCAGGGCCCTCTGGGTCACCGGTTTCAAAGCGGGGTCAGGAGTCAGCAGAAAGAAGGAATCCCAGGCTTTCTCGGGGCATTCAGCCCAGGTGTGGTCCCGGAGCCAGACTGAACTGTGGAGTCCCCAGTCAGTGAGGAGTGACGTTGGAATTCCCCGTTTTCCTGGTTTCCCTCATCGATCAGACAGCCCTCATCGGTCCTGGTCCGTCAGACACAGGATCCTCCAGGGAGTCGGGACGCCTTTGCTCAAAGAAGTCTTTTTTCTGGGTGGTGGGCTCGAGCTGTGGACCCCGAGTTCGGTGAGGCAGTCATGGTGCAATCTGGAGCTCAGACCAGGAATTCAGAAGAGGGACCTTCTTCGTCCAGGATGCAGGAGAAAGCTACAGGAAACCGTGGAATGCAGGGGGCTCTGGGAGACGGGGGTGGGGCGGGGGAGGAGGCGGAATCTGGGGGCCAAGTGAGCCCAGGCCCAGCAGACACCTCCCTTCCCAACTCCCCAGGGCGGCTCTTGGCAAGGACGCGGCTGGGCAGGACAGTGGGGGGACGGAAGAGTGTGCTGGCCCGGTTGTACGGGAGTCCGAGGCTGGGACTCCAGCCCTGCGAACATCCAGGAACCATTTCAGAATCAGGCTTTCTGCATGTGGGGCCAAGGCTGCTGGGCCTGGGCGTTGTGGCCCAGGCCATAGGGCGTGCCAGGAGGAAGGCCTGGTCCTGGGGTGGATGAGCCACCCAGGCTAGGAAGCTGTGGGTGGAGGCGGGGACCCGGAGGCCCAGCGGTAACAAAGGTTACAAAGCTCTGTTTATGGGAGGCTCTTGGGAGGACCCAGGAGGCTGGGTGGCTGTGTAGGTTTCCTGGGCCTCCTCGTTGAAAAGCTTGGAGGGGCTTGTTTGCCAAACACCAGAAGACCTGGGTCTCTGGCTAATCAGGTTGGAGAGTTCCACCTGGCTCATGGTTACAGGGTGTGGGCAGCACGGACGGCAGTGGAGACTCGGGGATATAGCTCCCCCGGAGACCCAGACCCTCTGTCCTTGTGATGAAAAGAATTGTCTCCAAGAAAAGAGCACTGATTTGGGGAATTCTGCCCGCTTTGCCAGTTTTCCCTGAGAAGGCTGCCTTTCCCCCTTTCCTAGCTCCATCTCTCCCTGCCCAGCAACCCCAGACTGAGGACTGCAGGGGTGTCCACCCCAACCCGAGCCCCAGGGGGGCCCCAGGGGGAGAAAGGGCGGCTCGAAGAGATTTCTGGTGGGGGCCCCGGCTGGCCTGCCCTGCCGGAGTGGGGAGGCCCTCAGGGAAATTCCTCTGCCTCCCAGTTTCCAGCTGTCTCCCAGGGCAGGAGAGGGCGGGGTCTACTTCCTCCACACGCTTGGAAACCACCAGGGGCAAGGTCCTGCCTCGTGCAAGGAGGCCCCCGCAGCCTGCCGGGTTTGCATTCGTCCTCATGCCATCCTGGAGCAATGAGGGTTGATGAGACAGACAGGCCATGTTTCCAGCAGATCCAGCTTTCAGCTTCAGGAGCTGTTTCTCAGTCCCCTAGAGAGAGAATTCGTTCTGGTTAAAAGGATGCATAGCTCCCAGCCTTTGTCTGCCCCTCTCTGGCTCATCCCATGAGTGTACGTGTTCCCGTGGCACACAGCACACTTTTGGGGTCACTGCACATCGTGGGACTCTGGGGGGCTCCATGGAGCCGACCCCAGGGACACACCGCTCACCAGGCGTAGGTGGTTTCTGCCTCTCGGGATGAAGGTGCTCTCATCCTGTGGGGATTCTGGACGTGGCTTTGGAACCTTTGGCAGGAGTGTTGCAGACTCGTGGCAGACGCCAAGTGGCCCCTTGGGAGCTGCTTCCACAGCCCTCGTCACTGGGGCCTCTGCTCCTCCTAGCTCCACATAAGGGAGGGTGAGGACAGCTGCCCACAGAGCCTTGTGTCAGAACTGTTTTGTAAAAACCCAGATTTCCAGGCCCTCTTTTCCCAGGTGGCGCCAGCGGTAAAGAACCTGCCTACCAACGCAGGAGACACAAGACAAGGGTTCAGTCCCTGGCTCAGCAAGATCCCCTGGAGAAGGGCATGGCCACCCACTCCAGTACTCTTGCCTGGAGAGTCCCATGGACAGAGGAGCCTGGCGGGCTACAGTCCGTGAGGTCGCAAAGAGTGGGACACGATGGAGGTGGCTTAGCACGCCTGCACACCTTGTGTGCATGGAGTCAGAGCTCACAGGCTGGGGCCTGGGATCTGCTTTCTTACTGGGAACTCCAGACACTTTTGCTATTGAGCCAGCTTGCGGGCACAGAGCCAGGAGACCAGGGACTGACCAGGTCGGAAAAGTGTGCCGAGCTCGGGCGGTGACCTTCCCCAGCCCTCACAGTCCCCCAAGCTGGGTGCCCCAGCATGCCCTTCCTTCGCCTCTAAGTCGAATCAGAAATCCTCAGGGGGCCTTGGGAAAGGTGAGCAAGCTGCGACCTTCAGTCTGTTCCCGTTGGATGTGCCAAGGCAGCTGCTCTCGCCAAAGTGGCCCAGGCTGGAGCTGAGAAGGCCGAGACAGCGCTCAGGCCGCAGCTCTGCGCTCACCGAGGAGCGATGGCTGGCCTGGGTGCCTTAACTTTGCCCCAGGCGGGTTGGCCCGTGAGGGAGCCAGTCACCCGGCCCGGCTGCCAAGAACGGCCCTGACAAGATGGCAGCCGGCCAGCCCCCAGTGTTGTTTGGCTCCGGGGGATGGCTCTCTCCCACAGGAAGCCTTTTATCTCCACGGTGGTAATCGCGAGTTCAGAGGGACTAGCCTCCCACTGCAGGGCACTCAGTGGGATTGTGCAACCTGGGCCTTTGCGAGGAGAATCCCTTTCATCTGCCAAGTGTCTTGTTGTCCGTGAGGCCTGGGCAGACTACATGTACGCCTGTGTACATGCCATTTGGTTGAGGTTCTGGGAATCTGAATCTGTGGACAAAACAGGATTGGTGTTGCAGGGGGAGGGATAGCGTGGCTTAGGCTGGGGGTGGGTAGCTGAAGGGCCCACAGTCATCTGGTGGGTGGTGCTTTCCAGAAAGTTTCCCTGCTCTCCACAGTCAGCTTCAGACACTGCCACACTCCACAGGGGGAGACTCTCAAGAATGGGGATTCCTTTAGATTGGTGGGAACTATGCTTTTTTAATCCTCCGTTCAGGGCTTAAAATGGAGAAGGGAATGGCTACGCACTCCAGTATTCTTGCCTGGAGGATCCCACGTACAAAGGAGCCTGGCGGGCTACAGTCTGGGGGTCACAAAGAGTGGGACACAACTGAGCAACTAACACACACACACACACACATACACACACACACACACACACACACACACACACGGCTCAGTAGGTCTCAGCAGGGGGCTCTTCATAAGCACCAGTTCCCTGTCTCTTCCTCAAAGCACGGAGCCTGGGGAGATGCTCCATCTGACTGACACTGAGGCAGGCCAGGTTAAGGGGACTCTGATCCCCACTCCCAGAGAAGCCGGCATGGAGGGCATCTCTTCGTGGTTAAATGACCCTGCAGGGAACACTCACTCACTCACTCACTCCTTCAACACAACGCTTCATATGCGTTCCAGCCTCTGGGAACCAGTAGTGGACAGGAGGCAGTCTTTGTTCTTTCAGAGTTTACACTCTTATGGGAAAGAGGGGAGGTAGGAAGTAAAGATGCTAATACATGATGTCATGTGAGTTAGAGAAAAGGGCTACGATAAAGTTAAGGCAGAGTAAAGACGGGAAAGAGAAGGGCTATTTCTGACAGGGTGGTTGGCTCAAGAAGGACTGTCTTATTACACCTTTTCCCTGATGCTAAAAGCTTTCTGTACTCTGTCATGGTTCCCACCACTTAAAGCTCTTAGAAAGCAGAGGTTAAAGTACCCGTTGAGACCCCTTCTTTGATTCCTCACTACCCCTTTCACACACAACTTTCCCGAGAATCAAATAGTCCTCTATCTAAATTTACCAACCATAAGCCATAGAACTGGTACGATGCGATAAAAGTTGGCAGGTTAATGCTGTATCTGTTACCTTTAAGGCCACTTCATTTAAACCTGGGGCTGATGGTAAGTTCTACTCATATCACCACGGGATTTAGGCCACCCAAAAGAGTGGCTTACAGTTGGTAAATTTGGACATAGAACATTTGATTCTCAGGAAACCTTTTAAAGTTTGCTCTCCTGAATGAACACTTTTTGGGCTTCCCTGGTAGCTCAGCTGGTAAAGAATCTGCTTGCAATGCTGCTGCTGCTGCTGCTGCTGCTAAGTCACTTCAGTCATGTCTGACTCTGTGCGACCCCATAGACGGCAGCCCACCAGGCTCCCCCGTCCCTGGGATTCTCAAGGCAAGAACACTGGAGTGGGTTGCCATTTCCTTCTCCAATGCATGAAAGTGAAAAGACCCCAGTTCGATTCCTGGATTGGGAAGATTCCCACTCCAGTATTCTTGGACTTCCCTGGTGGCTCAGATGGTAAAGAATC
The DNA here is from genome assembly GCF_014754425.2 of Oryx dammah. Classification (NCBI taxonomy): domain Eukaryota; kingdom Metazoa; phylum Chordata; class Mammalia; order Artiodactyla; family Bovidae; genus Oryx; species Oryx dammah. Next base: position 9,049,306 of record NW_024070205.1, on the reverse strand, counting down.
CGCCTGCAATGCGGGAGACCTGGGTTCCATCCCTGGGTTGGGAAGATCCCTTGAAGGATGGTGTAGCCACCCACTCCAGTATTCTTGCTTGGAGAATCCCTATGGACAGAGGAGCCTGGCAGGTTACAGTCCATGTTCATGGGGTCGCAAAGAGTCAGACACGACTGAGCAACTAAGTACACATGGACACTTTGGGATCTGCCCTGCCTGGTCCCTGGCTTTCGGGAGGATGGAGGGCAATGTGTGATTTGTGATATGAGGTCAGTCAGCCAGTGCTGATACTGGACGCCGCCAGACGAATGGGCTTTCACTCAGGGCACAGTGAGTGCTTTCCTGGAGAGGCGGGAGGTGTGGTGGGTTTAGAGGCAGAGCTGGAGCTGGCGCCCTTGCTGCCCTGTTGTCTAGAGGGGGCCCCAGACCCAGGACCAAATCATGACACCACTTACTGTGCTGCCTCTGTTCCTCTGAGCCTCATCTGTAGACTAGGATCTTTATCTTAGAAAACTGTAGGCCCCTGGCTTACGTGAGTCACTTGATAAGTGATACTGGCTGTGACTCCTTTGGCAAATAGCTTAATATCTCTCAGCTTTGATTCTCCATCTGTGAGAGCAAGATATCAATACCCTGGCCTCATAGGGTTATTGTGAGGATTGGGAAGATATCTGTAAAATGGCTTGTCACGGGGACTGGGGTTCAACAATGTGTGTCGAGTCTACAATGGGCGCTCGTCCCAGAGTGAGCCGGCAGGTGGGCAGGTGTGCAGAGAGTCAGAAACACTGCCCACACAGTGCTCTGTGCCCCAGGGGAGGGGATTCTTCCCTGGTCACTGACTTAGCCAGTGAGGGGAAAGTATGGGAGGGGGAGTGGGAAGATGGACTTTGTGGATGGTTTTGCTGATTTAAATTTTGCTTTCAGGCATTTCCCAAGTGGCTCAGTGGTAAAGAACCCACCTGCCAATGCAGAGGGCACAGGTTCAACCCCTGGTCCAGGAAGACATCACAGATGCCTGCAGAGCAAATAAGCTCATGGGCCATCACTACGGAGCCTGCGCTCTAGAGCCCAGGAACTGAAATTATCGAGCCCACGTGGTCTAGAGCCCCGCGCTCCCCAACAAGAGAAGTCATCGCGATGAGAAGCCCGCACACACCAAGAAAGAGGAGCCCCCTGCTCGCGGCAACTAGAGAAAAACCCAAGCGGCAGGGAAGACCCAGCACAGTCAAAAATAAATAAATAGTAAATAAATAAAAATTATTTTTAAAAAATTTTCTGGTTTCAGAAATTGGAACTGACAACGTCTGCAAGGCACCAACTGAAAGGATCACGTGCTCGGAGGAAGGCCGGGCGGGAAGCACCAGAGGCTGGTGAAAAGCGCAGTGTCACAGCTCACAGCTCCCCTTCCCCTGCTGAGCGATGGTTCTGCACCCCCACGTTCATCATTAGCCCTTTCCATCTGCTGACTCATTCTCACACCGCTCCAGCCCCGGAAAGCTGAGCGTGTGGAAGGAGGCCTATTAATAGCCTTTTCCTGGGACATTCATCCCAGCTATTTCTAAGACCGTGTGAAGGCAAGCCCTGAAGCCCTGCCCCTCATCCTTGCCCCCTACCCCACCAGCCAGCTCCTCGGAGATGAGCCGTGATAGCTGTAGGTGCCGGTGGAGGGCAGGTGCCCAGCAGGCTCTGGAAGGTCTGTTCTGTCCCGTCTACATTTGTCGAGATTTCAAAATGGTGGCCTGTCCGTTTTGGCCAGAGAGCCAGGCGTGGGAGGGATCCTTTGCAGGGGCTGACAGAGGGCTCCTCGAGGCACCCCACACATGGAGCAGGTGAGCGAGAGGATGCAGGACAAACCCCGGTGGAGGGCAGGGAGCCACGGGAGCAGAAAGCTGCAGTGCCAGCAAGCAGGGCTGGGTTTGCCTGTGGAGGGGCTCTGTGGGCTCCGCTTGTCACACAGGCTGCAGAGCCCAGAGGGCACCCAGCCTGTGCGTGGCATGTGGGCTGTGGTGCCCAGTGCCCGAGGCGGCCTCCCTGACTGAATGAAAGTTACTTGGCTCAAAATAGCCTGGAGTTAAAACTCCCCTCCCTGAGTCCTCCCCACCATTCTACGCAAAACAAAGGAGTCTCTCACCTGAAGAAAGAAAATGGACATTAAGGTTGATTACGCCCAGCTCCCAGCCGATCCAGCCTCTGGCCGATATCCAGAATTCCTTGCCCAGCCCTTTAGGAGATAACTACTCTGAACCACCTTGGAGAAGAACAGGCCCCCTTAAGACAGCAGAGTTCCACATATATGCCTATATATACTTACTCTTTCCTTGGGTTAGTGCAGCAGCTCACTAATCTGACTGCTGCCACTTCTCGCCTCATTAAACGTGATCTGTTCCTGTAAAGTGCTGGTCTCACTCTTTTTCTGAACCTCGCCTTCTCTAACTCCCTTACCCTACATTGACCACAGCCAGACAGTGCAGCCTGCTTTGGGGACATCGTCCGCTACAGTGAAGGGTGTCCCTGGGTGGAACAGAATCTAAGGCAGGGCAGGGCAGACGGAGGCCCCTGGGCAGGCCTGAGGAGCTCAGAGGAGGTCCAGCTTCTTGTACACAGTATTGGGACGTGGCCAGTGCACTCTCCGATGGCGCCTTTTAGAGGGGCAGCTGAATAAGAGGCAGTCCAGAGGACTGTGTGTTTTTTTTTTTTTTTGGCTCAACTTCACTGCTCATTAGCTGTGTGCACTTGGTCAACACATGACCCTCTCTGGGCCTCAGTTTCTTCAACTCTGAAAAAGATCGTATTGGACAAGATGAGACCCAAGGGCTCTTGTGGGCCTGACCATCCTAGCTCACGCTCTGCGCCTGCTCAGAAAACGCAGCTCTGAGAAGGCAGAAGTGGAGCCCAGCGGGTCAGGAGATGGACTGGCGGACTAACAGGGGCAGAGGGGAGGAGAGGGATTCTCTTTTCTCCGGGAGCCATCCCCATCCCTTGTCATTAGAAAGCCGCGCCCACAGCTCTTCTCACTCGCTGGCAGGTGCATTCCTGCCCCGGGGGGAAACAGGCCAGCGTGTGGCTTTTATGGGCCGGAGGCAGCCTTCTGCTTTCAGGCACTGTCAGCTGAACGCCGGCTTCCCCATCCACCTCCCTCTGGCCCGCAGCTCTTCCCCTTTCCTCCACCGCTTTTTTGTACAAGTCAGAAGCCTTCGGGGACGGAATGAGAGTGATGAGCAGGGGTCTGGGTAATGAAGGTGGCGCTTGGTCTACTGGGGTCGGGGTGATGGGAGACAGGCAGAGGGAGGCGAGCCTTGGACCTGGAAGTGACCTTGGTGCTTCCCCAACTCCCAGCAATCAGCAAGACTTCTGTGACCCCCAAAGAAGTCTTCTGCATTCACTTCTCCATCTTTCAAGTGGACCAACCTGCTCCTTCTGCCTCAGGAGGTGGTTGGGAGCGTTCACTTGGCCCTTAGACAGCCTGCTGCTTCGCTGGCCCCCAGCAGGGAGCTGGGGGGGTGCAGGGCACCGTCACCTTGGACAGGGGAGTATCACTGGGGACCTGCGGGCGCAGGGGGTTCAGGATTAACTGCTGGAGTGGGAACAACTCAGTTCCCAGCTCCCGGGTACTTGAACACTATTCACCGCTATGAAAGGGAACGGTGGGACTATACAACCTGTTACTGGTCCGCAGCATCAGGACCAGTAACCGGCCAAGCTGAGGCTAGCCAGGGACCCAGCATGCCCCAGGAAGTAAGATTACTTACTCCAATAGAGTCTCTCTAGGAAATCTGGATTGGACCCATGGAGAAAATGAGACAGTGGCTGAAGGAGCAGAAGCAGAAAGAATACCCACCTCACCCCAAGGGAGAAGCAGGGCCCTGGACCCGGGTCAGCAGGGAGGGCATGTGTCCGCGGATGTTACAAGGGAACAACAACCGTGCTAACAGATGGGAGCAGAGCGGACACGCGGAGCAGAAAACATCAGCAGAAGCAACCAGGAGGGCGCTCGAGAGGAGATGGAAAGGCATGCCAGGGCGAGGGTTGGGGGGGTGCCTCGCTTCCTTCCGAAGGGATTTCCATGAGTCTCTGATTCTTGGAACCAAAACAGCTGGAGAGGATCGGGCTTGGGGGGCTGGAGCAGGCTGAGGAGAGGACAGAGGTTCTTCTCTGGAAGGCCAGGAGGAGCCAGGACAGGCGAGCGCCGGGAGGGAGGGATGTCGTGAGAACAGTGCTGGCAACGGAAAAGCCTGGGGAATACCTGGGGAAACCAGGAAAGATAGGTGTGACTGGAGCCAAGGATCCAGAAGGCTCATAGACCAGAATTTGGAAACATTCAGAAAGTTACATTGTTGTGTCAGGATGCTTCCAGTTGCTCCTAACAGAAAACCCTGCCAAACCTGGGTTAAACTCAGCAGGACTGGACTGGCTCATGTTTGGGAAAAGCTGGCACCCCTCGCAGACTTCAGGCAAGGCTGGATCCAGAGTTCAGAGGCCACAGCAACGACCTTACATCAGCACCTTTTCATTCTTCTCCTGAAGGAGGCGTCATGCTAAACCCACCGGCCGGGCTCCAAGGCAATCTGCCGTAAACATAATTGAAGGAATATTTTCTTTTAAAACAGTCAAGGAAAATGCATATATTTTAAAATTTGATTCAGAAATTGGCTTCCAGGAAATTGATTTTAGGCAAATTGCCCTGCTTTCAGATATTCTTGAGAACAGAGGTGGCTGGCAGCAGCACCTAGAATTGTATTAGCTTCTCTATTCATGTCCAAGAGGAACAAAAAGGGCCTCCGTGCCTCCGCCTGACATGGGTCACTCTGGTGGGTCACCTGGGCTCACAGACCATTTCCTGAGCTAATGACGCTGGTCTGGAAAATATACTGGCTGGTGTGGACCTATCTCCATACCTTTTCCTGAACCAGTCACTAGGACCGTCACTGGGCATCATTTCGGGGCTTACTTAAGCCACTTGCGCCCCACTCATGAGGCTGGGGGTGGGTAAAAGCACGCTCTGGGTATGTGGCTGGGAGATGCCCTGGAAAGACTCTGGTGGTCACGGGTGCTGAGAAGGCATCAAGGATGCTGGTTACAGTTGGAGACCGTCTTGATGAGCCAGCCGATTGGACTTTCTTCTATAGGCAGCCAGGTGCGTGCGAGAGTGCCAAGTTGCCTCGGTAGCATCCAACTCTGCAACCCTAGGAGCCACAGCTCACCAGGTTCCTCTGTCCGTGGGATTCTCCAGGCAAGAATACCAGAGTGGGTTGCCATACCCTCCTCCACGGGATCTTCCCGGCCCAGGGATCGAACTCACGTCTCTTGCATCATGCAAGTGGGTTCTTCACCACCAGCACCACCTGGGAAGCCCAGGCAGCCAGGTGACACTGGAGTGTTTCAGCCCTGAGATGCAACCTCTTCCAGGTGGTATTTTAGGGAGATTAGCCTGATTGTAGAATGGTTGGGAGAAGGGAAAGTCTGGCAAACCAACAGGGTCATTAGAGAATGGCGGAGGTCAGGCAATGAGGACTGAAGCCAGGAAACCAAAGTCAAAGAGGAAAGATGAGGGGGGCAACTAGGAAGTATTTTGAAAGAAGTAAATAGAGTGTCTTATTGGACATGAGGGAAGTGGTTGGGTGGTGGCAGAGGAGGAGTCAAAAATGACAAGGTCTCTGACCTGGTGAAAATTTTGGCGTTCCTGCCCCGTCTCCTTAAGCCTTTTCTGCGAGCGGCCCCTCACTTGCAGGGAGGGGCCCTGTCCTGGAGCCCCATCGTTTTGGCGCCTAGCTCTCCTCCCATTGCTAGGAATGGACACTTCCCTCCTGGGAATTGTCCTCTCCCACCATCCCTCCACAGTTCTGTGGAGGCCTCTGTGCTAACATACCAGCCCCGTCTAGGGGGCACCTGACCTGAGGTGGGTCCCTCAGAACTTCTCCTCAGCTTGGCACCAGAACTGAGAAAGTGAGGTCTGTCTCTCTCTGGGAGGTTGAAGATAAGATAGGCGAGTTTGTGACCTGCTCCTGGCCTCATTCTTCTACACAGACCAAGGGGCACAGGAAGAAGTCTGCAGTATGAAGAAACACATAGCCAGGGCAGATACGGCTTCCGAGAAAGTGCCTGGGAGCCACGGCCTGGACCCTGAAGGCTGTCAGCATTCTGCTTGTATTTCCTGTTCTTGGGCTCTGGGAGACACCCACTGGCTCTTTATATACATTTTGAGGAAGTATTTCTGAAGTCGGGAAATCAGGAGTAGCTGTGGAGTCTAAAGAGAAACTACGTCAGCGGGGAACTTATTCGCATTACCAGCGAGTGTGCTGGAGGTATTCAAATTGTACCATCAGTCACCCGGAGATGTCATAAGGAAATGCTAACGCTTGTTGAGCAGACTCTTAAGTGAAGAGGGAAACAATAGGAATGGTGAGATCTCCCACAGAGAAAATGTGGAGAGAAGTTCAGAGGAAACTTCCAGAACAATCATGGTTTAAGGAGATCCAGCAAAGAAAAGAGGAGAGCATGGCAACCCACGCCAGTATTCTTGCCTGGAGAGTCCCAAGGACAGAGGGGCCTGGCGGGCTACAGTCCATGGGGGTCACAAAGAGTCGGACACGACTGAGTGTCTGAGCAGAGCACAGCAAAGGATTTACCAGAGAGGTGGGGCAGCTAGGATGGTAGTGTCCGCACAAGGGACACTAAGGGAAGAGTAAATTCGAGAATTTTTTTTGATGGAAATTTACTTTCTGATTCAAATTTTAATTTTAATTAAAAGGTTCATGAATAGCCAATACAATTTTGAAAAACAAGAACATCTTGACAAAACACATGTCAAATTGATCTTACAATCATTCTCAGTTAAATGCTGTTAAACCAATTAAATTTGAGGCAAGTATGAGATACATTAGCATAGTTTTACAAAATAAGATCCTCAAATACAGAAAAGTCACAGTGTTTGGCAAAAAAAAAAAAAAAAAAAAGAAAGAAAGAATTGGTAAATTCAAGGATCTTAACCAACAAGGAAACATGGATGAGTTCAGGCTGAATTTGAGCAGCTCAGTAATGTTCCTTAGAGTCCAGGTTCTGTCCACTTCTCTTCTCTGCTGCACTGGGTACTGGATGCATCTAAGTAAGGGTAGACTCCTCCCTTGGCTTAGTATCTGGAAGGACAGAAGAGTGAAGGTTTTCCCAGTCAAGGAATCTAAACTTCTCTCTGCAATCTGATTGGGCCATTTTAGATCATGTGAACACTCCTAACCCAATAAGACTCACTAGAGCAATACGATGGTGTGATCACTCACCTAGAGCCAGACATCCTGGAATGTGAAGTCAAGTGGGCCTTAGAAAGCATCACTACGAACAAAGCTAGTGGAGGTGATGGAATTCCAGTTGAGCTCTTTCAAATCCTGAAAGATGATGCTGTGAAAGTGCTGCACTCAATATGCCAGCAAGTTTGGAAAACTCAGCAGTGGCCACAGGACTGGAAAAGGTCAGTTTTCACTCCAATCTCAAAGAAAGGCAATGCTGAAGAATTCTCAAACTACTGCACAATTGCACTCATCGCACACACTAGTAAAGTAATGCTCAAAATTCTCCAAGCCAGGCTTCAGCAGTACTTGAACTGTGAACTTCCAGATGTTCAAGCTGGTTTTAGAAAAGGCAGAGGAACCAGAGATCAAATTGCCAACATCCGCTGGATCATCAAAAAAGCAAGAGAGTTCCAGAAAAACATCTATTTCTGCTTTATTGACTATGCCAAAGCCTTTGACTGTGTGGATCACAATAAACTGTGGAAAATTCTGAAAGAGATGGGAATACCAGACCACCTGACCTGCCTCTTGAGAAATCTGTATGCAGGTCAGGAAGCAACAGTTAGAACTGGACATGGAACTACAGACTGGTTCCAAATAGGAAAAGGAGTACGTCAAGGCTGTATATTGTCACCCTGCTTATTTAACTTTTATGCAGAGTACATCATGAGAAACGCTGGGCTGGAAGAAGCACAAGCTGGAATCAAGATTGCTGGGAGGAATATCGATAACATCAGATATGCAGATGACACCACTCTTATGGCAGAAAGTGAAGAGGAACTAAAAAGCCTCTTGATGAAAGTGAAAGTGGAGAGTGAAAAAGTTGGCTTAAAGCTCAACATTCAGAAAACGAAGATCATGGCATCTGGTCCTATCACTTCATGGGAAATAGATGGGGAAACAGTGGAAACAGTGTCAGACTTTATTTTTTGGGGCTCCAAAATCACTGCAGATGGTGACTGCAGCCATGAAATTAAAAGACGCTTACTCCTTGGAAGAAAAGTTATGACCAATCTAGATAGCATATTGAAAAGCAGAGACACTACTTTGCCGACTAAGGTCTGTCTAGGCAAGGCTATGGTTTTTTCCAGTGGTCATGTATGGATGTGAGAGTTGGACTGTGAAGAAAGCTGAGCTGAACTGTGGTGTTGGAGAAGACCCTTGGACTGCAAGGAGATCCAATCAGTCCATTCTGAAGGAGATCAGCCCTGGGATTTCTTTGGAAGGAATGATGCTGAAGCTGAAACTCCAATACTCTGGCCACCTCATACGAAGAGTTGACTCATTGGAAAAGACTCTGATGCTGGGAGGGACTGGGGGCAGGAGGAGAAGGGGACGACAGAGGATGAGATGGCTGGATGGCATCACGGACTCGATGGACATGAGTCTGAGTGAGCTCTGGGAGTTGGTGATGGACAGGGAGACCTGGCATGCTGCAATTCATGGGGTCGCAAAGAGTCGGACACGACTGAGCGACTAAACTGAACTGAACTGAGAGCAATACTGGTTTACTTATTGGCTTGGACCAATCAGGAGCCACTCTTTGAGCTGGGGGTGGGATCAGATCCCGTGTAGCTCCTCGCTGTAGAGGATGGCAGCCCCACCTGCAGCTCCAGGGAACATGCTCAGGGTCATGTTGGGGATGGAGAGAGGGGATTGGAGGCATTAAAGGCAATGAACAGTCCCCAACAAGTGGCCCAGAAGGCCTGCATGAGCTGGCCCTGCCTTACCTTGCTCCTGATCTCTGTGCTTTGTAAAATTCCCAGGATGTACCAAATTTCTTCCTCCCTCATGATCTTCTCATAGACTGATCACTTTATGGGGAATGAGTGAGTGAGTGAAAGTTGCTCAGTCATGTCCGACTCTTTGCAACCCCATGGATTATACAGTCTATGGGATTCTCCAGGCCAGAATACTGGAGTGGGTAGCCTTTCCCTTCTCCAAGGGCTCTTCCCAACCCAGGGATCAAACCCAGGTTTCCTGCATTGCAGGCGAGTTCTTTTCCAACTGAGCTATCAGAGAAGCCCTATGGGGAATACTTGACAGTATTTGTTGCCTTAACTAATTCCTGTTCTTGTAGCAAGTCTCACTTAAATGTTATTCTTTAAAGAGATCTCTCCAATCCTAACTAAATTAGCACCCCCAATCCTCCTTAGGTGGCTACTAGAATCAGATTTCAAATTGTAGTTATGTTTATATTTGTACCTCTGTAGGGCAGGGCCCATGTTTGTTCTGCTCACCAATGAACCCTCCAAGATTGGCACACAGCAGAAGCTCGAGGAATATTTGATGACCACTTCTTTTTCTGACTCACATCTATTGTCTTTTTTAAGCCCCTGAGACATCTTTGGAGGTTTCTTGAATGTAAATATTTCTATAAAACAATATTTCTTCCAAAAGAATGATGACTTTAAATGAACCTAAGTAATAAGGAATGCCTTGAAAGCTTATAGAGCCCAAGCAATGGGACTTATAAAAATTTATGTATTTTTATTATGTTCAAGTAATTTATGCCTCATGTCAGTTACATAGTTAAAGACAAGATTAGAGAAAACTAGTGAACTATTTAAACACTGTCTTTGTTTCACTCCCTACCTTATTAATTAACTATATTATCAAACATTTGTTGAATGCCTCCTCTGCAACAGCAATAGGGTTGGGCTATCAGACTTGGCTCCGTTTCACAAACATGTGTTAGGGCTGTTCCAGCTACTAAAGCAAGAACTGAATAAACACATAAGTATGGTTTTCTACTACAAAGCCTAAAACAAATAAGCTTTTCTGGTTAACCATTAGATAACTCAATAAACTTCAGTTGCTAGGAGGACATTCTTGTATAGTTTTCTAGCCATTGTTTCTAGTAATAGTTTCCTCTTAAGGGAGAGACTTAAGGTCTGGCAGTCTGCTGGAAGGAAGGCTGGAAGCTTGTCTTGAAATCATGTTCACACAGCAAGCATGCTGATTCTGCTCAGATTGCATGGCTCTTTGGCATGACGAGAGGCGGCTATCAAAAAAAATTGTGGGATAATTAAATCATTGCCTCCTCCTAGCTGCCCCTTGGAACTCCCACTGATCCTAGTTAACTGAAGCATAGTTGTGTTTTGTTTTTAAGACTTTCATATATCCCAAGCTTCAAAATCCACTAAGATTTCAAAAACAAAATATCAAAAGGAGAAAGCAGCAGTGGTCTTTGATGACTTACCAACTACTTTCCAGTTGCCCAGGCTTCTTCTCTTGTAGGAAGGCACCAGTGAGAACTTGACTGTCAAGGCTGACATCCACGACAAGCTATGATATAGAGCATATTCGAGTACTTGTTTTTGTCAGGTGAGGGTTAAGGGGAAGGGCAGTTTGGGACCCTGAATAGGAAAAGAAAAGAAAGAATCTGTAAACTGGCAACATGGAAGCATATATTCACCTACTTCATATGGACATCATGGCATCAAAATCAGAGGAATGTGCTGTGCAACTACAAAGGAAGTCATTTAATAGTTTCCAAGTGGCCTTTCTTGTTTTATTATCACCCACCCACTCCTTGCACACTGAAATAGAAAAAAAAAAAGACTTGTTTATATTTATCCTTTTCATTTCTGCTGAATTAACATATTTAACTCAAGGAAAGCAGAACTAGACAGGTCTGGTTTAATTGCACAATTAGATATTAATACACTGTTTTGGAAGATAAATGCTTTATGACCTCAGAATGAATCAGCTCTCAGGGCAAGGAGACTTTAAAACAGAGGCAGGAATGCCTGCTGTCCATTGCTGTGGCCAGCAAGGCTGAGCTTCACGCTCACACGGTTTCGAAGCTGGATTAACAAGAATGTATGAAACTGGACTTCATTCTCCTTCTCTTTCCGGGCTCCATCCCTGGCTTCACTTCAGAGCCTTCATTTTTAATCTCCAAACTATAGTTTCTAACCAATCATAAATAACCTGAATATCAAGGACTATCTAACTTCCAACCCAAAGTAGGTGCTCAATTCAACTTCAGGGCTGAATCAAAGCATTCAGTTCAGTTCAGTTGCTCAGTCATGTCTGACTCTTTGTGACCCCATGGACTGCAGTATGCCGGGCCTCCCTGTCCATCACCAACTCCTGGAGCTTACCCAAACTCATGTCCATTGAGTCGGTGATGCCATCCAACCATCTCATCCTCTGCCGTTCCCTTCTTGTCCTGCTTTCAATCTTTCCCAGCATCAGGGTCTTTTCAAATGAGTCAGCTCTTTGCATCAGGTGGCCAAAGTATTGGAGTTTCAGCTTCAGCATCAGTCCTTCCAATGAACACTCAGGATTGATCTCCTTTAGAATGGACTGGTTGGATCTCCTAGCAGTCCAGGGGACTCTCAAGAGTCTTCTCCAACACCACGGTTCAAAAGCATCAATTCTTCAGCACTCAGCTTTCTTTATAGTCCAACTCTCACATCCATACCTGACCACTGGAAAAAAACCATAGCCTTGACTAGGCGGACCTTTGTTGGCAAAGTAATGTCTCTGCTTTTCAATATGCTGTCTAGGTTGGTCATAACTTTCTTTCCAAGGAATAAGCGCCTTTTAATTTCATGGCTGCAGTCACCATCTGCAGTGATTTTGGAGCCCCAAAAGATAAAGTCATCAGTTCAGTTCAGTTCAGTCGCTCAGCTGTGTTCGACTCCTTGCGACCCCATGAATCTCAGCACACCAGGCCTCCCTGTCCATCACTAAAGTCATAGATGGCCGAATAAACGTCCTACTTGATAACCATGCTGTAGACCAATTACTACTGTAGGTTGAAAAACATGGGATGGATTAAAACACTGGGAAATCAGAGGACCTTGTGAGCCCTTAAAAGAAACGGATTATTTCCTGACGTAGAGTAGCAGCTGCGCTTTCTCCAGTGCAATGGGCAGGTGAGAAGTGTGGATTCTTCTCTGTATCTCTTTACTATTGGCAAATCCCAGAGAATCCCACACTGGTACATCTGCAGTGAGCAGGCACTTCCATAAGAGACACCTCATTTCACTGATTTTATCCAATTAACAAAAGGAGACAAACAAATTAAAAGGAAGTCCCTGAGGTGGCTGAGACCCAGTGTGCCTAAGTGGATAAACAACATAATTACCATCGCCTTCCCTAATGAAAGCGCCACTCTCAGGGCTGGCTTTGAACAAGCAGTTCTAGTTTTGCAAGAGTTAGCTACTGTCTTTTCAAGGAAAGGTGAGGAGGAAATGTGTTGAAAACAAAAAGTTTTGGTTTAGACACAGATGGTGAGGGTTGATACCTATTGGAAATAACTGTTGAAGGAAGTCAGAGAATGTTTGTTCCTCGCGCCTCAAATATAGTCTTGTCTCCAAGCAAAGAGCCTGGGGAATTCTCCAGGACTCTTCCTACCTGGAAATTCCAGCGTCCTAATGGGATGCGCTTTCCCTGTGATTTATGGTGAATTACGTGTCAGAGTGAGGAGATTCTAGAGGATGGACTACCCTCGAGAACAATCAGTGGTGCTTCTGAGGATCACCTATGCTTTTCTGGTGACCTGACTCCAGGGTACTCAACCGACTGATTCTGCTCACCTGATCTAGAGGAATTAGGCCCACCTGGGTCTTGCTGGCTTGCATACAAAGCAAATGACTTGGTAGTACACATCCATTAAGGGTAGAGGTATTTGCTCTTGTCTGTAACAATGGAACAATTAGCAAAGTTACAAATTGTCTGTTCATCAGATTTTGAGGCTACTCTTGGTTTGGTTTTAGGAATTTGTTGCCTTGTTATGAGGTGTGTATGTGTGTTCCGTTGCTCAGTCGAGTTCAGCTGTTTGCAACCACGTGGACTGTAGCCCGCCAGGCTTCTCGGTCCATGGGATTTTCAAGGCAAGAATACTGGAGCGGCTTGCCATTTCCCACAGCAGGGGATCTTCTCACCCAGGGACTGAATCTACATCTCCTGCACTGGCAGGTGGATTCTTTACCACTTAGCTATCTGGGAAGCCCTGGTAGGAGGTGACATGACCGAAAATAGGTGGCTTTCTACACATATCAGCAAATTCAGTGTAACTCCAGCCAATAGCGTAATGGGATAGAAAGGAAGAAGAAGAAGAGAAAAAGAAAAGATTAAAAAGAATAATAAGGTAATGGAAGAGTCACTTTCCTTTTCATATATGAATCTGCATTGTGATGTTCAGGTACCTATGTGGTAGCTAAAAGTATGACCCTGGGACTTCCCTGGTGGTCTATATGGTTAAAACTCCTGCTTCCACTGGTTTCAGGGGGTAGAGGGAATGAGGGGATAGATTTGATCCCTAGTCAGGGGGCTAGGATCCCACAGGCCAAGTCACATAGCAAAAAAAAAAAAAAAGTATGACCCAGAAATCCCACTCTTGGGTATTTATCCAAATGAAATGAAGACCTAGGTTCTTGACTATCTGAATATTGATAACTCCTTTATTCATCATCTCCAGAAGCTGAAAACAGTTCTAATGTTTCTCAGCTGGGGAATGAATAAACAAACTATGGCACATTTGTGCAATGGACTGCGGCTCAGTAGTAAAATGGAAGGAACTGTCAATACATGCAACTATGGGGAAGGATTGTATGAACATTATGCTCAATGAAAGAAGCAAGCCTCAAAAGGTTACATGCTGAATAATTCCACTTATATGCCGTTCTGGAAAAGGCAAAACAACAGGGACAGAAATCACATCAGTGATTGCCAGTGGCTAAAGGGAGAGGTGAGGTTTGACTGCAGAAAGGCAGCATGAGGGAATGTGGGGAATGAGGGAACTCCTCTATCTTGATTGCGATGGTTACACAACTCCATGCACTGGGCGAAACTCAGAACTGTACATTTCAAGAGGTGGGTTTTACTGTATGACAACTGAAATATAAAATCAAATAGACCAGTGTTATACTAGTACAAGTACGGACAGATCAATAGAACGTCATAGTGAACTAGAAATGAAGTGAAACATAAATAGTTAATTAGTTTTGTTAAAGATGGCATTTTAAAAACCATAGGGAAAAGATGCATTATTTAATAAATGGTGTTAGGAAAATTAGTCCTTATCATTAAGAAAGATACCTAATTTACTCCTTGAATCATAATAAACTCTAGAAGGATTATAGATTTAAATGGGAACAAAAATGAGACTAGTGGAGGAAAATGAATATTTTTTATTAATACTGGAGTGGGGAAAAACTTTAAAGAATGGTATAAAAGTCAGAAACCATAAAGAAATAAAACCCAAATTGATATGACTCTATACAACATTTTTTAAAGCAGTAAAACAAGTAAGCAATAACTATGAACTAGTCAATAGAAAAATGACAAAGTGGGAAAAACATCTATAACATACATGACAGTCAGAGATATCTGTAGCAAATGTTGGGGTGCACTGCTCAGATCCCACCAACAGTCCTGGGGTCTCCCTAGCTGTAGAGAGTGTAGGTGTCAAATAGCTCACAGCTAGGCTCCTCTCCTACAGCTGTCCTCAGCTGAAGACAGCCACTTTGCATGGCCATCCCCTCTCCCTGAGGGCAGCTCTCATCCAATGATTGATTGATAAAAGAGTATGAAGACTGGCCCTCTTGTCTCAAGACAGACTGTGAAAGGCCACTCCAGCTCAAGAGCTCCCCATGGGGTCAGCTAAGTGAGGCCTTCTGTCCACTCCTGCTTTTTTTCACCCTCTCTTAGGTCTTGATCCCGAGGGCACTGCCCAATAAACTCTTTCATGGCAATCTGTCTCAGGGTCTGTTTCTAGAAATTTTAATTCTAAATAATATCCTTAATATGTAAAGAACTTTTCTAAATCAACAAGAAAATAGATACATAAGCAAAAGACATAAACAGCTAATTTTTTATATGCACCATAATTAAAACTACCTGTGCCTTTTGTCACAGCAGTTTCACTTCTAGATTTTATCATGGAGAGAGAATCTCACAAGTGTGTAAAGCTATATGGTCAAGGTTGTCCACAGCAGTATTGCTTCTAATAGGGAAAAATTGGAAATAATGCCCACCAATTGGTTAAATAAATATCATACTGTGTGGTTATTAAAAACAATGATTTAGATATTTATAAACAAGAAAAAATGTTCAACATTCAAATATGCTTCTTAAAGTACATTCTATAAAATAGATTGCAGGATACATAACACATATATAAAATTAAAACTAATCTGGGGGGTTTCCCTGGTGTCACAGTGAGTAAGAATCCACCTGTTAATGCAGGGGACACAGGTTCGATCCCTGGACCAGGAAATTCCACATGCCTCAGGGCAAATAATCCCGTGCACCACAGCTACTGAAGTCCGAGGGCCCTGATCCTGCACTCCACAACAAGAGCCTGTGTGCGTGCTGAGTCGTGTCTGACTCTGTGACCCTATGAACTGTAGCCTGCCAGATTCCTCTGTCCATGGAATTTTTCAGGCAAGAATACTGGAGTGGGTTGCCCTGTCCTCCTCCAGGGGATCTTCCCAACCCAGGGATCAAATCTGGGTCTGCTGTGTGTCCTGTATGGACAGCCTGATTCCTTACCACTGTGCCGCCTAGGAAGCCCCAAAACAAGAGAAGCCACAGCAATGAGTAGCCCCAAAACTGCAACTAGGGAGCAGCCTCTACTCTGCAACTAGAGAAAGCCCGTGCAACTACGAAGAGGCAGTGCCACCAGAAGTAAATAAATAAAAAATTTAAAATGATCTGGGAAGTTTCAGAAGAAAATTTTAGTGGTTAGTATTTTTTAGGATTATAAGGGATTGTCATTTTCTTCCTCGTACTTTGCTATATTTTCTGAAAAATCTTTTATAATGTATAACTTGCATAATGAGATACAAGTTATTTTTAAAAGGATACTGTTGGATAAGACTTTAGTATAAAATTCAAGCACACTGATTGAAATTCAAGCATGTTTTCATTTTCACATTTCCAATTTTTTCAACTAAAGCAAATTAGCCACAATATTAACTTTAACAGCAATGAATAAACAAAAATCTTAATTTCTGGCTTCACTATCCATATTAACCCATAACAGCTGCACACAACCTGTGTTAGACACCTGGTGTTTCCATGTTTGTTTTGCCTGAGCAGTCCCCAGTCTCCTTCTTCAGGTAACGGGCCTGCTTTGCCAAAGGGAAACTACCCTCCCTCTTGGAAAGCCAAGAGGTTCCTGTGAGGCTGACCCTACAGCCCCCATGGAAGAGCACATCACCCACCCACACCTTCCACCCCTCTAGCCACGAGGATTCAGGAGGTGTGTGTTCTGAGTCAGTCCAATGAGAGTCAACTACCGGGCTTTTGTGGCAATTGTTAGGAATGCAGTGTGAAGTGTGTGCATGCTGTTGCCTTAGTCGTGTCCAACTCTTTGGGACCCCATGGACTGTAGCCCACCAGGCTCCTCTGTCCATGGGCTTCTCCAGGCAAGAATACTGGGGTGGGTAGTGGTTCCCTTTTCCAGGAGATCTTGCTGACTCAGGGTTCAAACCCACATCTCTTGGATCTTCTGCGTTGGCAGCTGGTTCTTGACCACCAGCGCCACCTGGGAAGCCCCTGGGAATGGAATACTTGCCCTGAGCTGGGGCTGCTAAGCTGGTCACAGAGAAGCTTGGAGAAATGCTGCTGAGTACGAAGTCAACGCAGAACAAAACAGAGCAGACACATGGAGAGAACATTCCTGAAGACAGTGTTGGGGCCTTTCAGTCCAGCTGTGCTCCAGGATAAATTCCTGGACTTCTCACCTGCACGAACCAACACATTCTCCAGTTTTGCTCAAGCCTGTTTGAGTTGGGTATCCTTTGCATCTCAGAGGATGTGGTATGATACTCATTCTACTACAACTTCAAGGAAAGCAAAATCCTGTTCTTTTGTTCAATCTTTCAGTCATTCAATTAAAATGTGTAGAGTTCTCTATTAGCTCAGGCTGCCATAACAAAATACCATAGACAGGATGGTTTAAACAAGAAATCTATTTCTCACAATTCTGCAGGCTAGAAGTTCAGGATCAAATTGCTACAAGGTAGGTTTGAAAGCAAGCAGTTCTCAAACTGCTACAAGAGGCGTCTACTCTTGGCTTGCCGGTGGATCACCATCAGGCTGTGTGCTCCCACAGCTTCTTCTCTTTGCCTGCTGAGACAGAAGGCAGTGTTCCAGTGTCTTTTCTTATAAGCGACATAAAAGCCCCACCTTCATACCTCATCTAACCTTTATGACCTCCCAAATGCCCCATCTCCAAATCCTATCACACTGGGGTTAGGGCTCTAACACATGAGTTTTAGAGAGACACACTGAGCTCATCATATGCACCTAGGACCCACCATGTGCTAGTAATTATGCTGATCCTAGGAGAACAGGGGAGGAAGCCACAGTCTCTGATCTTAACAGGATGGGCACTCTTGGTGGGAGCTCAACCCCAGCCTCCTCTAAGCAGAAGGTAGGCCATCATTTCTTTCTCTCTATGGACACTCCCTCCTGCTGGAGAAGTAGTGTCTACCTTCTCTCTGGCTCTCTCTGGCCTTCCTTCTTTGGACTCTTCCAGCTGTCTGTCAAGTCAGAATGGCTGCAGACTGGGAGGCCTGGGCTGGGCAGTCCTGGTAGTGACACAAACACCCTTCTGCCCCGGAGTCCTGCTCCTTGTGCTCTTTTTTTTTTTTTTAAACGTATTCATTTTTTACTTATTTGACTGCATTGTGTCTTAGCTGCGGCGTGCCGGAGTGCTCAGGCGCTTCAGTAGCGTCTGACGTTTTGTGACCCCATGGACTATAGCCTACCAGGCTCCCCTGTCCATGGGATTCTCCAGGCAAGACTATTGGAGTGGGTTGCCATTTCCTTCTCCAAGAGATCTTCCCAACTCAGGGATCGAACCCGTGTTTCTTCTCTCTTCTGCACTGGCAGGCAGATTCCTTACCACTAGCGCCACCTGGGAAGCCCCCTTTAGCTGTAGCGTGTAGGATCTAGTTCCCCTACTAGCAATTGAACCTGAGCCCCTGCGCTGTTAGTGCAGAGTCTTAGCCAACAGGGATGTCCCTGTGCTCTTGTTGCTGGACTTTCCTCTCCTCTGGACACGGTGAGATCTAGACCTGGGGGTGCACTTATGGAAAAATGATAAAGGAAGAAGCTGCCTCATGCCTAAGTCAGAGGGGTTCTGCAGGGGCTCAGCCCAGCCTAGACTACCGGCTCCTCATTGGGGACCGATCGGGGCCCACGTCCCAGAGTCACAGTCTTGGCTGCCACCTTGCTCTCTGAGCATGGGTGACCTCATGGCAAGGGGCTGGTGGCCAGAGGACAGGGTCTGGGCCTTCCTGGGCTTCCTGGCCAAATGCTTCCTTCATCTCACCACCCACAGACATGCGTAATACCTTCAAAGGAAACTGCTCAGATGAGAAATTGTGGGGAGTGTAATCCTTTTCAACATATCTAGCTGAGCCAGATGGCTCTCTCAGAGGTCCCTGTTAGAGAACTTAGGAGGCTGTAGATCATATATCCAGAAGGGGAGAAGCAGCATCCTCAGCAGATTCCATGAGGATAAGGGTAACTCGTGAGGTCATGTCTGGTAATTACAGAATTATCTTCATTATTTTTTCATGTATTCAAGGCTTGAGTGCACTGGCCTTTTCATTAGACAGTATAAACTTTTGAAACCAATCCCAAACATTTCTGGAGAAAATGCATAAACAGGCAATGAGCCTCCTGATCGCACCTGGAGATGGAGAGACCTAAACTGGGCTAAGGGCTACACTGTCCACTGTGGGAACTACCCACTTCCTGTATCCTCTCAGGCCTGGAGAACCAGTCTCGGGCCAGTGGTCCCTTCCTTGGTGTGCACGTCAGAACCTCCTGGGGAGCTTTGGCAGGCTTCACGTATCTAGTACCTCCCTTTAGAGACGGATCCTGTAGGTCTGGGTGTGAGAGGGCGGGGGGACTTCCAGCACTGAATTACACCGATGAGTCTCTAAATTAGCAGATGGAGACCCGAGACCCAGAAAGAGAGAAAGCCACTTGACTAAGGTGGCAAGGACTATTGGTCAGAGCCAGGCCTAGCAGCCAGGTTTCCTGACTGACCCACTGCTCCTTTCACTATGTAAGTAGAAGCACAAACACATGGGTATCCTTACCCAAACTACCTGGTTGGCTTCCATTACCTGAGGGGCCACCTTGGAGAGTGGAGTGTGGCTTCAGTCTGCCCTGGGGAGTGCTGATCAGTGACTTCTAGCTCTGCCAAGCAGACGGACCTGTGCTATTTGGGTAACAGCTGCCAGATAAATCTGTCCCTCATTTCCAAAGACAAGGCCACTGGCCTTTTGTATTCCACTGTGGTAGACAAGATAGGGAAACGTGAGACACGTCTCCTCCTGTTTCTGTACATGAACTCTCTTGCGGGGCGTGTGCCCATCTTAGTTCCATGACCAGGGACTGAACCTGTGCTCCCTGCATTTGGAGCGCAGACTTAACCACCAGTGCGCCAGGGAAACCCCGGTATGTGAACCCTTAATGCCCCGTGGTTTGTGGTTGTGGTCACTGTTTACAAAGCCTGGCTCTCAAAGCCATGGTCGGCTCAGAGTCTTTGTTGAGGAAGAACCACCACTTGTGCTATCACGCCCCAGGGGGGCCTGTCTGCTGCTGGCCTTTCCTAGGCCCCGAGTTTGAATGTGGGCATTTTCATTGAATGCAGGAGACACACCCCACAACAGTCAAGAAAGAAGAATTTGTTGAGGGACTTCCCTGATAGTCCAGTGGCTAAGACTTCACATTCCCAAAGCAGGGGGCTCGGGGTTTGATCCCTGGTGGAGGAACCAAAAGATCCCACATGCCACAGGGTAACTAAGCTTGTGCACCTTAACTGCAGAGCCCACCTTGGCAGCTGGAGAAAGACTGTGCCCCCCAATGAAGAGCCCTCATGCTATAAGGGAGACTTGTGCAACCAAAATTTAACAACAAAAGAAGTATTAGTTGAGAGACAGAACACACCCAGCATCATGCCTGTGTTTAACGCATGCTGTAGTTAGAAGGCATTTCAGGGTGTTGCGGGGAGAGAACGTAAACACCTCAGAGCTCTCTTTCAGACAAAGAAGTTCCCCTATTCACAACACACTTAAGAGTGCACTAAAATTTCTTTACTCCTAGAGAAAAACATCCTTTGGATACCCTGGAAAGCTTCCATCAACCTCTCTCCGCCAGGCCTATCTGCTGGGACTCAGCCACACAGCGCTATCGACTGTCTCAAAAGTGCCACCTTGCTAGAAGAAATCTGGCAGCTGCAAGTCAT
Organism: Oryx dammah; assembly: GCF_014754425.2. NCBI lineage: Eukaryota > Metazoa > Chordata > Mammalia > Artiodactyla > Bovidae > Oryx > Oryx dammah. The sequence goes on along the minus strand of NW_024070205.1, from coordinate 9,028,801 downwards.
ACAGCTCCCTGGCCCCTTGGACTTGCCACCACTTGCAACTGTTTTACAGTTGAGGAAATCTAGAGACGGAGTGATTAAAGCCCGGCCAAGGTCACTCACATGGAGTTCAGAGTACAATCCAACAGAAGGGAAACTTGCTGGGTTTCTAGAATCAAAGGACACAAAAGCTGGAAGGGATTTCAAGAGGTCATTTGGCTCACTTGCTTCACTGCAGGTGACCAGTGGGACCGGCTGAGACTAACGACTGTCTGGGGGCATAGGCTTCATAATGCCCCCTTACCTCTGGGTTCGAGTTTGTTCTTCCCTATAGTTCTTCCTAAAGTCTAACCGAATGCTCTCTTGCTGCAACTCTTTCTATCATCCCAACCAGTGTTTCATGGAGAGAACAGGGCTTCTCTAATGAGAGGCCTCATTTGTTCTACTGAAGAGTCGGCTCTAGGGCAATCTTGAAAGACCCACTCAGAGAGGCCCTGTGGGGAGCTTTCCGCCGCCAAAGGCACACTGGTCTGTATTTTTGGCTCTTTTATACTTTGGCTGAATGCCAGGCAACTGCACTTTCCTGATTCATCCTCCTCAAGGATTATTTTCTCTGGAGAAGAGAAGGCTGAAGGCGAATCAGTGAGAACACGAAGACAGAAGATAGTGAGAGACGGTATCCACAGCCTCAGAAACTGCGGAGTGACGGCTTTCAGGTTAGGCAGATGGAAGGGGTCTTCCTCACTCTGAGGGCTATTATTGAAGTCAGATCTGATCCAGAGGGCGGCTGTGGCTTGTCCTTCCCAGGAGGACCTACAGACAGGAGATGGTCTCAACACAGGGGTGACTTCACTGTGCTCCCCATTGAGGGAAAAAGGGGGCACTTTACTGGGACTCTTTCCAACTTTGCAGGGGCTCTTCCCAACTTTGCAGGGGCTCTTCCCCTGCTCTGAGAAAGCACCAGTTCTGAAGACTTCGAAAGATCAGCGTGTGTGAGGGAACTAATAAAGGGCAGTTCCACGAGATGCCCTTTGAGTTTGGCTCTCACCCTGTGTTAAACCAGCACAGACAAGCCTAAAATGAGATGGTTCCGAGATGGCTCCCTGGGCAAAGTTTGAAAGCTTTAAAACTGACATTTTTTTTCTTGATATGTTCTCCCTCTCCTGCCTCCTTCCATTAGACTGTGCAGCAGGAGACAGACGGAGTTCGAGGTTTATTCCCACGCATAGGATTTGATTTCGTTAAGTCTCCTTTGGGGGTAAACTATTCACTAGCTGCTCTTGAATCCCTGCCTAACTTGAAAGGCTTCAATAGCAAGGAGAATTTTTCTTAAGCCAACTCTCCCTAAAGATGAAACGAGATATTGTAAATTCTATGGAGATGAGCTTTAAAGAAAAAAAAATATATATGACAAATCAATAGACTGCTCTTTACATTGACACTTTTTGTAACACTTTTCACCAGCCTCTTCCAATCTACCAACAAGCATGTCCCTCATGTCCTGACTGAAGCCAGGTTTAGGCCATGCAGTGTAGGCTTTATCCCAAAGTATCAGGTTTAGTCCCTGCCCTTAAAAACTGCCCAAGCTAGGGGGCTAAAGTCTTAACTCATTCATTTAGGGTACCAAAATGGTATCAGTGTTTTAGTGGATTAAGGAAGTAGTCAGATATTCAGAAAGACTTTACTAAAAGGTGCATGGCCAGAGATCGCTTTCAAGAAAGGGCAGATTTGGGAGAAGCAAAGCAAAACAAACAAATAAATGACAGGGGGAGGTAGAAAGCAAACTATGAAAATTTAAACTAGGATTTTAAAACTTTTCAATATAGATCCTTTCAGTCACATAGAAAGATACAGCATCCCCGTGTACTCAGCACTTATCATTTCATGGCCAGTCTTGCTTCCTTTATACCCCGACCCACTTTCCCCACATCACGGATTGTGCAGAAACAAAACCCAGACATCGTAGCATTCCATCGGTAAATATTGCAGCATTTTTACTAGCATTTTGATGTAAGCAGGATCAACTTATGCAGGTCAGAGCGTGTTTCAAAAAACAAACCCCAAATTGAAAATCTTGACACAATAAAAAGATCCCCCAAGCCGCAGCTAATAGCACATTTATTCCCAGTTCTACTTGGTTCAACAACATCCTAACACATCAGAAGAATCCCTAATTCTTTTTTCTTTTTGGAGGAGGTTAAAATAAAGTGTATATGTCCAGAAATGCATGCTTTTTGCTATAATGCTGGGACATTAATGGAATGTTGGAAGCATATGAACAAACACTTGTCCCTGTACATCTGCTTCAATGTAAGTCTATTTCTTTAGTCTATTTTCAACATAGCTCAGAGTGGTATTTCAGGAAGACATGCTTTTCTTAAACCAGAGTCCAACAAAAATGGTCAGAGGAATCTGAGGATGGTTGGACAGTCTGGGGCCAGGAGGTAACAGCACAGCTGGGGAGGGGATAGGATGAGGAGGGCAGTGGGGGCAGAGAAGGCAAGGAGACTCTTAGGGCTTTGCCTGGATGTGAAACTGAGTGGGAGGCAAAGAATGAAAGTGGAGCATGTTAGTTAATCTTGGAACGAGGATGAGTCATACAGAAAATGAGATACTTTCCCACTGATGCTTTGAATAATACCCTTTGACTGGGAAAAGAAACCAAATGAATGTTACTTCTTTTTGCCACAGTATTTCCCCAGCCAAGGATAGAACCCATGCCCCTATAGTGGAAGGGCACAGACTTAACCACTGGACTGCCAGGGAAGCCCCTAAATGTTGCTCTTGATATGGTAGATATAGGCGGTGGCCTACAGGGTATACAGTTGAAGACTGAGCATGCTTCTGAGCTCTTCCTCTCTTCCTGGGTGACCTGGAACAAGCTATCTAAAGTCTCAGGGTCTCAAACTCCTCCTTTTCAACAAAAGGAAAGTGGGGTGAGATTATCTCTGGATCCCTGGAGACCTGTAATATTCAACAATTCTGTTAATTGATATGTGTTGTCAAAGGACAGATAGATATGAATTGGGGGTGACTTTTGGATCGGGGCTACTAGCAGTAAGAAGTAGCAAGGAGGAACTGAGACAAGCCAACCCATGGACAAACTGCCATACGGGAAATAAACTAATGGCACTGACCCGCAAGCATCAAGGACTTATGTATCCATTCCTTTAGTAAGCAGTTTACATACATTATCTCACTTAGTTCTTGAAACAGCCCTATGAGGTAGGTTCTAATATTATCATACTATCATGAGGAAACTGAGGTATAGAAAGAGGTAAGTAATCTACCCAAGGAACACTGCCAATAAATCGGAAAGCCAGACTCGACCCAGGATCTATTTTGACTCTTAAAACCTAACCATACTACGTTCTCTCTTATGCTGCTGCTGCTGCTAAGTTGCTTCAGTCATATCTGACTCTGTACAACCCCATAGACAGCAGCCCACCAGGCTCCCCCATCCCTGGGATTCTCCAGGCAAGAACACTGGAGTGGGTTGCCATTTCCTTCTGCAATGCATGAAATTGAAAAGTGAAAGTGAAGTCGCTCAGTCATGTTGGACTCTTAGCAACCCCATGGACTGCAGCCCACCAGGCTCCTCCGTCCATGGGATCTTCCCAGGCAAGAGTAATGGACTTATTATGCTAAGGTACATAAAATAACCATTAAAGTCATATATTTTACCTTTCAATCAAAATCTAGAAATCTTTATTAAATATATGACACAGGAGCCTGTTTGAAGGGGGTCCCACTGCCTAAATCCCACTGGGACAAATTAAGCACCAGAATTAAGTAGAGTGATGAATTATAAACCACTGAAAAAGTAGGATTCAGGAATGCCCTTACTGATGATAGATAGATAGACAGATAAGTACACACAGAAGAGAATACTGAGGGTTGCCTGGTAGACACGGAGAGACTACTGGAACCGGAAGATTGGTAATCATCAAAATAAAGATGGGGTCAGGGCTTCCCCGGTGGCTCGGTGGTAAAGAGTCCACCTGCCAACGCAGGAGACATGGGTCTGATACCTGGTCTAGTAAGATCCGACGTGGCGCAGAGCAACTAAGTCCACGCGCCTCAACTATTGAGCCTGTGCTCCAGAGCCTGGGAGCGGCGACTACTGAAGCCCGCTCACCCTAGAGCCCGTGCTCTCCAGCAAGAGAAGCCTTGGCAGCGAGGAGCCCGAGCACCACAGCTAGAGAGGGGCTCCCGCTGGCCACAAATAGAGAACAGCCCGCACTCGGCAATGAAGACTTAGCACAGCCCCCAAATAATAAACTAATTAACGAATTAAAATGGGATCAGGCGGAAACTGTCAATAGATGCTAAATCTAAGGGGGGGGGGCATGTAAATGAGCAAGATATTTGCATGGTTTTAAAGTACCTCTCCAGAGACTTCTTATTAGTTCAAGGGAGAAAAAGATTATATACAGTAAACAATTTGATCAACAACTCGATGAGTGAGAAAAATTTACATTACCAATAAAGGGCAGAGGGACATCGTGCGCCTTCAGCGGTTAATACCCTTAGAAAGACAGAATATCCATTTTCAATATTCTAGCCAAGAATGCATAAACAAAAACAAAAATATGTGAACGTTCTATTTTCTTTAAAAAAGGCAAGGGGAACTGTATTATTTTAAAAATGCTGACGTCATCAAAGACAAAGGCTGTGGAAATGTTCCAGATTAGAGGTTAAAGGGGTAAGACAACTAAACGCACGTTTGACCCAACACTTGATGCTGTGCAGGAGGGAGTGGTGATGATAATACTTCAAAAGACATTAGTAGATGAACTGACAAAATTGGAATGTGGATGATGTTCATGTATAAAGTTGGTAAAAATGCCCTGTGGTTATGTTGAGAAAATTCCTATTTTCAGGAAACGTACATTGAATTTAGTGCCGAAGGAGCCTGATGTGTGGGACTTAGCCTCATATGGTTCAAAAGAGAGAGAAAGTTCAAACACTAAAACAAATGGGATAAAACGTTAATAATAGTTGATAAAATAGTTAATAAAATCTAGGTAAAGGATATGTGTGCGTGTGGGTTGGGGGGGTGTCCTTGAAAGTTTTTCTAAGTTTGAAAATACGCCCAAATAAGGAGAATTTTTTAAAAGTCAGTCTGGCATCACGTTAGTAATTAGTGGTCAATCTCTTAAATTCTCAAACTGTGTGTGGGGGGGTGAGGGGGAATAAAGGAATGATCCACATTGAGCCATGAGAAAAATTGTCATCAGATAGAGAAAGCTTAAGGCAGAGCTGGCTCCCTGCTGTTTAGGGGTTTACTAACCAATCCAAGGAGTTATATGGGTTACACAGAAAACAGGCTCACGTGTGAGCAAATAATGGAATAATTCCACTGTGAGAAATACCAGGATAACCAACATCTCCGTATGTGTAAGGGAAGGTTTTCAGGCATGGGACTATCTATAGCCCACTTATTTCAACACGAATCTCCCCAGTAGAAGAATTAGTCTGTTTAAGTTCATCTTCCTTTTGCTTTTCTGGAAAATATGTGTGTGCGTGCTAAGTCACCTCAGTTGCGTCTGACTCTTTGTGACCCCACGGACTGTAGCTCACCAGACTCCTCTGTCCATGGGATTCTCCAGGCAAGAATATTGGAGAGGGTTGCCATGCCCTCCTCCAAGGGATCTTCCCAATCCAGGGAAAGAACCTGCATCGCCTGTAATTCCTGCATTGCAGGTGGATTCTGTTACATGCTGAGCCAGCAGGGAAGCTCCTCCTGGAAATATATTGGGACTTAAATTATATCTGCAAAGGATCTTTTTCACAAATAAGGGAGATTATTCACAGTTTCCAGGAATTAGGATATTGGGCATATCCTTTGGGAGTCACCCATTACAGGTCCTTTCCATGTACCAGGCATTGTCCTAAGCATCTTATATGCATTAACCCATCTATTTCACAACAACCCAATGATATAGGATATTATTTTGGTCCATATTGGGGGAAGGAGGCACAGAGCCATTAGGTAACTTGCAATCATTTCTTAGGATAATTTGGTTTGAGCAGCAGGCTTGGGGAAGAGGAATGAGAGATAAACAAGTTAAGATCACATGCAAGATGCCTTAAATACCTAGATAAAATAGTGTGCCTTTATCTGTGGGTAATGGGCAGTCACTGAGGGTTTTGAACAAGAGTGTCATGTGAGCATTGATATATGGGAATATTGATCAGAAAGCACTGTGTTAAACTGACTGGAGGAGGGCAAGAATGGGATGCCTATTAGAAGTGCTCACATAATTGCTCCGAGAGACGTGTCGGCCGGGACTGAAAGTCTGGCCACAGAAACAGAGAGGAATACTTAATAGCCCATCCTTTTCATCCCAGCATGGGGAGCCAGGCGGTCTTTTCCATTAGACTCAGCTCGTCCATCTTCCTCCTGATTCCACACCAGGAGGCAGTTGAGAGATAAAACAGTCTCCATTTGCCCCAATTTAGCAGACACTGGTTTTTCCATTAAAGGATGGCTCTCAAATCTGAAGACACCTGAGCAACGCCTAGAAACGCAATCCCAGTAGTCTTGATTGTGCTCACTCTTAAGACAACAGCACTTTGGGGACTGAAAGATGTCTCTCTTGAGTTTAAGAGAGGGTCAACTCTGACCTTACGATGGAAAACCTTGAAGCTCAATGCAAAGCATAAATAAAGTCAATAACAAGGGCTCATGGGAATGGTCTGTGGCTGCAGCTATCACAAGGCTAGATCTTGGCTGTCTTCTTCTAGAATCAGCAGACAGGCTAGAGGGAAGCATTTCTAGCCTCACTTCCCACCTACCCTTTTTGGTGTATATTGCCATTTCCAGTGCTGCCTAAATATTAAACACCTCTTTTTCATTTTAAGTCTCTTTGGCTCCTAATGAGGATTTGATCAGTAATTGATAGAAAAGGCTTTTCACTTTGGATGATGAAAAGTTTGAGTGCAAGAGACGCCCAGTCATACTCTGACTCCTCAGCCCAACCCATTATTCAGACTTCAGGAGCCATTAACGTTAGTCAGAATTAACAAATACTTCCAAAAACTGTCAAGAATTTTTTTTTTCTGACACAGTGAAGGCAAAACCAGAAATGCATTCACACCTGGAGCTCGATTAATTTAAGGTGTGCTCGGATCTCCCTGGTGACTCAGACGGTAGAGCATCTGCCTGCCGTGCGGGAGACCTGGGTTCGATCCCTGGGTTGGGAAGATCCACTGGAGAAGGAAATGGCAACCCACTCTAGTAATCTTGCCTGGAAGATTCCATGGACTGAGGAGCCTGGTAGGCTACAGTCCACGGGGTCCCAAAGAGTTGGACACAACTGAGCAATTTCACTTTCACTTTATCTACAAGAAAAAGACATTTGATTTCATTTAAAAATTCTAATATAAGTGATATCATTTATTGTCAAATAAAATTTGAATATGCAGATTAATATAAAATAAAAAGTAAAATAAAAACATTTTAACATTTGAGGATTTTTTTTTTTTTTTGCATGGGAACAGATTAACTCCACAGAACAGCCTCCTCCTAAGGTTAAAAATAAAAAGCTTCTGGGACTTCCCTGGTGGTCCAGTAGCTAAGACTTCACTCTCCCAATGCAGGGGACCCAGATTTGATTCCTGACCAGGGAACGAGATCCTACATGCCACAACTAAGACAGAAGATCCCATGCGCCACAAGTAAGGCTTGCTGCAGCCAAAAAAAAAAAAAGCTTCTAGTATCTTTTGGTCCTCAGAGTGTGATCTGGGAAACACTAACATTGGCATCCCCCAGGAGCTTATTGGAAATGCAGAATATCAGGCTCCATCACAGACCTCACTGAATCAGTATCTGCTTTTAACAAGGCACCGCAGGCAAGGGGTCACTATTTTCACTAATGTTAGTCCTTCGGAAGGCATCCAAACTATTGAAGAAATTGAAAGGAAGAGGTACATAAAAACAGTAGACAAAACAATGAGGAATTCGCTCTACAAAGTCTTGTGTGATCAGAACCCAATTGTGGAACACACCACTAGAGAATCAGATTTGGGAGTGACCTGCTAAAGAGATGTCACTCACATGTAGGCCACCTCCCCTTAGTAATACAAATAGTAATTACAAATTAATAAGAAAACCATGGAACCAGAGACCTTTAAAACTGAGACAAATGATAGAATTTGTAGTAATCAGTGTGTGTGAAGTCTGGAGCCTCAAACTGAGTTTGTTTCTCCCAATTTGGGGTATGAAGTTAAAAACAAACCCAGTGCTGGTGTGATTAGGGCCTCTCAAGCAGAGGGACCTTGAGCAAATGTCTTCATTTCTTGGAGTCTCATCCCATAATCTGTAGAATCTGTCCTGCAAACCTTATAGGGTCATCATGCACCTTAAATAAGGGATGTGGACGTGTTTTGAAAACTATATGAGAACGTAGAATGTTGCCATGGCGGGTTTCAAGGGTGGGTCCTAGTTTCATTCAATTAACTGCATCTTGTGTGAGATAATATCATGGCAAAACTGTGGTAGCCTGCTTGAAGTAAAGAAAACAGTGAGCTAATTAATAAGATTGTGTCACAGTGGTTTCTACACTGTCTAGAAGAAGAGGATTCTCTGATTCTCAAGTTCCAGTGTAGACAGGGAAACAAGGATATTCAGTAAGGATCTGTTAAACGAATGCCCGAATTACTAAACTTGAGAAAGGTAATTTACCAACATTCACTCATTCATTCATTTCAACAAACACTTTTGAGTCCCAGGTTGGCTGGGGATAGACACAATGGTGAACAGAAAAGCACACAGTACTGCTCTTGCCCACATGGAGCGTGTGTGTGAGTGTGCTAAGTCACTTCAGTCATGTCCAACTCTTTGGACCCTATAGACTATAGCCTGCCAGGCTCCTCTGTCCATGGGATTCTCCAGGCAAGAGTACCAGAGTGGGTTGCTTTGCCCTCCTCCAGGGGATCTGCCCAACCCAGGGATCCAACCCCTGTCTCTTCTGTCTCCCGTATTGGCAAGCAGGTTCTTTATCACCCGAGCCTCCCAATTTATTTATTTATTCTTGGCTGTGCGGCATGGCATTGTGGGATCTTAGTTCCCTGACCAGGGATGGAACCCACCACCCCTGCATTGGAAGTGCAGGGTCTTAACCACTAGGCCACCATGGAGCCTACAGCCTAATCAAATACTCAAATGGATAAATGTAAATGGCATCCTTGCACTATGCCACAAAAATCAGGACCAGGAGCCAAGCGAACTTGTGCTAGAGTGATGTGACCTGGTCAGAGAGGTCTCAAAAAATTTCCCTGAGGAAGTGGCTCATAAGCGGAGAGCTGAGTAAGAACTAAGGTGGGGAAGAAGGGAGGAAAGAGTGTCCCAGGCAGAGGGAATAGGGTATGCACAGGTGTTTTGGCAAAAGGAGGCATGGTGGTCAGAAAGACCAGGCCTGTTAGCTTCAGGGTGATGGGATGAGGCTGGGGAGGCCAGCCCATGGCCAGCCCTGTGCTCTCGAACTTGGCTCATCCCCTCTGGGCGCTGGAGAGCCACAGAGGGACTGCAGCTGTGACGGTGCTGGTGATGGTGCTGATGGAGGTGGTGGGGAAGGATGTGTATTTTGTCATGATCAGATCTGGGTTTCAAAATTATCACTCTGGCAGCAAAATGGAGCATGACTCAGGGACAGGAGGGCCGGGTGCATGTGGAGATACAAGGAGGAGACTCTCACAGCTCGGGAGACAGAGCTGAAACCGTCTCTTCCACAGAAGACCCAGCTCCTCTGGCCCAGTTCTCTCCTCCACATACAGCCTTGTTTCTGAGAGGCCCTTCCCACAAGAGGGAGGCAGGCTCTGGGCAATGGATTCCTCCCCCCGAGAGTAAGTAAATGAAGTAGGGATTCTGGCCAGCAACTCAGTCCGTTTTGAGTCTATATGAATCAGTTCCCCTCAGGTGAAATGACAAAAGTGTGGTTTCTGAATCTGCAGGTTAAAATTTTCAGTCCTGGATTCATGGTGACCCCAAGTACAGGTAGCCTAAAAGGCTCTCATTCCCACCCCTCATGAGAATATGAGGCAGGCAGTATCGTCTTCTGCAGTCACATCTTAGGTGACTCAGATGGTAAAGAACCTGCCAGCAACGCAGGAGATGCAGATTCCATCCCTGGGTTGGGAAGATCACCTGGAGGAGGAAATGCTAACCCACTCCAGTACTCTTGCCTGGAGAATCCCCGTGGACAGAGGAGCCTGGGGGGCTACAGTCCATGGGGTCGCAGAGACAGACACAGCTGAGCAACTAACACACACACACATGTCCAGTTAAATGGCCATCCCTTAGAACCCCTCACTAAAAAGGTATGGAAGTGAGGCCTACAGAGTTTTAATAACTTGTCCAAAATATGTCATTTTTAAGGATCAGTTCCCTGAACTTTCTAAAAGTCATCAGGTATATAAAACTCTCAACATCCTCTGCTGGTCAACATCATCTTTATAGACAAGTAGCGGAGAGAGTCATAAAAATATGCTTTTAAATTAAATTTTTTTTTAGACTTCTGTACTTTGTACTTTAATTACAATCTCCCACCCCTAGAGTTAGAAGGGCTAAAGAAAGAATGGGCATTCAGCCTAAACCTTAAAACTGACTAACTACGCCTTCCACAATTTCTAGTATTATGTAACACTGCACCCAAGAAATTCACAAATGCTTTTCATGAGCCGAGCTATATAGGTGTCAGGGTCTTTATTTCTAGATTTAATTTCCAGGCATGACAAGATCTTAGATCCAGTTTTCAGTCTCTAAGAAAAATGAGTTTTCCTTTGCTATTCACTCTCACCTGCCATTCTTTAGCTTAACCAACACATACAAAAAGCTCCGTGATTGTCTGGGGCCTCTCACTGGACATTCTCCTCTCTACCCCGTTCCTGTTTCCCGTTTGCTTGCCAGTAGGGTTTCCAGCTCTGACCCTTTCTTTCATATGGTTTCCCTTATACCTCTGAGCCCTTTTGTGATGTTTCTGGGCTTTATTACTGCATTGTTACTTGTTTATTCTTTTTTTATACTGCCTGTTCCCTCCGGGAGCAGCTACAAATTCAAGCCTTGGCCCTCATGTTGTTGGTAGAGATTTTATATTTTTAGTAATTAGTCAATACATTCCAAAAGAAGACAAACATATTTGACTTCCCCCATAATTTTTGCCCTAAGATTGAACATTAGAATTGATTGGCCATCAACCAAAGTCAAATGCAATCTGCTTTTCACATGGTTTTATTCATCTATCTGTCCTTAACACAGCTTCAAACACTCATGATTTTTGAAAACCAATATTCAGAGGTGTGTCCGTGTTTAGCAGTTTTTGTTTGTTTTTTACAAGAATCCTTTTAAACCTACACTTTGGGTTGATAAGATTCAGGCTAGCTCATTGAGCTAAGAAGATCCAATTTGGAGAAGCTTGGCATGGATAAAGCAGGGAGGTGTCTTAGAGGGCCCTGAAATTGCAAAGTTTGTGTTCAACATTTGACTTTCACTCAAATTGGCAGTCTCTTTCCAAAATGAGCATTATTTTCTCATCTTTAAAGCATGCTGAGTTTAGTCAGTTTGAGCACTAAGCAAACTGTCAGGAAAGTTCTCAAGAATTAGGAAGAAAAAGCCAAGCCATCTTACTCAACCTGGGGCCACAACCTCCAGGAGGGTTGGTGAATAATGGTATGGCTTCCCTTCATTTTAACCCACTTCTGGCTGTGTTAATGCAATGCCAAGACAATCAGCTAAAAAAGGACAACTTTGTGTCAAGCTACCAAAGTATTTTGACTACACTATGCTGGGGGGAAAAAGGTTTATTTAACGGAAATGTTTTGCTGATAGGTAAATATTACTCTTTCTGGAATGCATGATTATAACTTTTCCAATCTGGAAAATGCATCTCTGACACCCCTCCCCGCTTCTAGGTTATGAGCGCATAAAGCACATTGTCTGGGAAGTGGCTTACAAGAGGGGGAAAAAATGTGGCACCACGCAGGTTCTCATAAGTGACTGCTGAGTTGACTTGAACCTAGAGCCCCTTTTACGTGGGTCTGAACGTCTCCCAATTCAGTCTGCTTAGTTATTGAAAGGATTGCTACTGTTTGCTGAGCATCCTCGCCTTCTGCATCATCTTATTGATTTCTTTTTGGACATTAAATACTTACATGTGGAGGAATATCTTTTCTTTTTGCTTTTGCCCACACAGCACATGGCTTTTAGGATCTCAGTTCCCCTAACCAGGGGCTGAGCCACGGCCACAGCAGTAAAGCATTGAATCCTAACCACTAGACAACCAAGGAACTCCATGAAGGAAACTATCTTTTAAGTAAAGGGACCCAGCAACTCCCAATAGGAGGCAAAATGGTCTTCCAACTGCCTCCTGACCATTTCCGTGGGATATCTTGATCCACACATGGCTCCTCAATATCTATATAGGAGGACCTGGTTTGGAGGAGGTTTGAGGCTGTATTCATATACATGAATTCACAAACATCCGTTGTCTACACCAAGGGAGAGAAGATTATGGAAGTCCCCAATCCCATCTCCCCACTCCTTAGCAGTGCCACCATCCAGACTTCACAGAAAACTCAGCACATTAAACAACAGGCTCAATATTTTCTCCTTAAGAGCAGCTCCTTGCACACCCTTTCCAACTTCTCCACCTGTTTTAAGCAATATTTTCCTTGTCGGGTTAAAAACTATGTGTTTAAAATTCTCCTCATCAGCTTTCACTCTCCCAATACCCAATTAATCAAGTCCTGTCAATTCTTTCTTAATAAATGTCTCAGGAAGTTTCCTCCATTCTTTTGCATTCCGGAAGAACAGAAATAGATGAGGATCTGGCTCTCTAGCCTGGATGGGGAGATGAGAAATACACCATATACAAGTGAAAAAACTTTTCTAGAAATAATATTTTTTTAAATGCAAAAATACATGGCCCCAAACAAGCCTTATATACAGACCCTGAGGCACTGGCTAGCACTGTCTTTGTCTCCCAGCAATCCAGAGCAGTTGGAGGTCCTTCTCGCTGTTGAGGGGCTGAGTGAGGCCTTTGGGAGTCCAGTTCAGGCCACTCTGACTCTAGCCCCCCATCCACTTATGAAGCAGGAAGCCTTCACTTTCAAGTTAGCTAGTCTTCATTCAGAGCACAGCAAGGTATGTATCCAATCTGAAGCAGTGTTGGCACAATTTATCAGGAATATTTCACAGTAATTTAAAATTTTATATATTTCACCTCCACCTGGACAGAAGCTCATTCTGTATTCTCACTGCCCCTCCCGTTCCCCATAGCAACCAACACTGGGTTCTGCTGTTTGTAGTGTATAAATACAATGTTTAAGTGTTAGAGCCTTAGAATTTTAAAGTCGGGGGAATCTTAAGATCTCCTCTTGTTCAGTCCTTTACTCTCCATGGACGAAGAAACAGGTCTAGAGAGACCGGCTGATTTGCCCAAAGTCACCCAGCTGGCTAGTGGCAAAGCAAGAACCAGAATCCAGGTTTCTCCTGCTTTAAGTCTGCACCCTAAATGATCCTTAGATAATCAGTGACAGAAATATCTGACTTCACACAAGGTCTCCGGGCGATGGTGGCGATAGGGGGTGATTTGCTTTATTGAAACATTTACAAAGATTCCATTCAACGGCCTCGCAGGACCGTCCTGGACGAACTCAACTCGGTGTTGAGCAGAGTCACAAGTTACGTGCTGCCCTTGTTTATGAGTCTGTCGGCCCTAATCGCGGTTCTTCTGACAGAAGCGCGTCCCCGCGCCTCCCGCCGCCCCTCACACTGGGGCTCCCCCTCCTGGCCCCTCCCAGGCTGCCGACTGTCACACGGCAGCCGAGCGGCCCGCCCCACGTGGACCCGGCTGGGAGGATCAAAGTCTGTTTGCTGGCTGGCCCCCGGCAGGTGTGAGGTGGGCTGCTAGGACCCGCAGCGCCTGGGCAAGAGGCCCGCCACGCCGCGGGGAGCCCGCCTGCCTCGCCCTGCCCCTCCCCCTCCTGCTGCACGCGGCCCGCGCCCCCTACCCTCCCCCACGACGCCCGTCGCTGCACCCGGCCGCGGCCCCCGGCCCACGCCCGGCTCCTGAAGGGAAAGGCCCCGCCCCCATCTGTTGAAGCCGCGACACCGCCTCCTCCCCGCCCCTCTGAGCCTCCGCCCAATAGCGAGCGTGGGTGGGCGGGACGCGGCGGCTGTCGTGAGGGGGTCCTGGCCAATGGGAAGACGTGCCGGGCCTGGTGGGCGGGACGGCGAGGCCTTGTCACGCTCGGGTCCGTGTGAAAACGGGGGTTCCGAGTGCAAAGCAAAGTTTTTTTGTAAACCGTCTGCAAAGGCGGGGGGGGGGGTGGCGGGTGGCGAAGAAGGCGCCCGACACCGGGCCGAGTGCAGCAGCCGTGGCCGCCGCCTCTTTAGCTCTTCAGGCGTCGCCTCCTCAGTCCGCGCCACACCGGAGGAAGACCGCGGGAGGGGAAGACCTGCGCGGAGAACCCGCAGATGCTTGGAGCTTCCTCAGCGCTGAGCTGCCGGTCGCCCGCCCCCGCCGCCCGCCCGCTCGCTCCTGCTCCGGCTCTCTGTCGGCGGGCTTCGGGAGCGCCAGCTCCCTGCCGCCTCCGCCGCCGCCCCGCTGTGGGTGTGTGGGGGCTGCTGGGGCTGAGCCGGGCCTCGGCGCCGGCTCCGAGGACGGACGCCTGAGGAGGAGCTGCGCGCCGCCGGCCGGCCGGGGACGCCCGCAGGCGCGGGGGCTCGGCGGCTAGACCCCGGGCTCGCCCGCCCCTGTCCAGTCACCGAGGCCCCGCGGCAGACTCCCGAGCCCCGCGCCGCTCGCCCTCCCTCCCTCCGGCGCCGGCTCCTCGGCGCCTCGCCACCTCCTCAGGAGTGTCCGGGCCGCGCTCGGGCGGTCTCCTCAGCCGCAGCCATGGGGTGCTGGGGTCGAAACCGGGGCCGGCTGCTCTGCATGCTGTTACTGACCTTCATGTTCATGGTCCTGGAGGTGGTGGTGAGCCGGGTGACCACGTCCCTGGCGATGCTCTCCGACTCCTTCCACATGCTGTCGGACGTGCTGGCGCTGGTGGTGGCGCTGGTGGCCGAGCGCTTCGCCCGGCGGACCCACGCCACCCAGAAGAACACCTTCGGCTGGATCCGGGCCGAGGTGATGGGGGCTCTGGTGAACGCCATCTTCCTGACCGGCCTCTGCTTCGCCATCCTGCTGGAGGCCATCGAGCGCTTCATCGAGCCGCACGAGATGCAGCAGCCACTGGTGGTCTTCGGGGTCGGCGTGGCGGGGCTGGTGGTCAACGTGCTGGGGCTCTGTCTCTTTCACCACCACAGCGGCTTCGGCGACGACTCCAGCCACAGCCACTCGCACGGGGGGCACAGCCACGGCCTCCCCAAGGGGGCCCGCAGCAAGAGCAGCCGCTCCGGGGGTAGCGACAACGCCGTGACCCCGGGCGAGCAGGGTCCGGACCAGGAGGAGACCAACATCCTGGTGGCCAACAGCAGCAACTCCAACGGGCTGAAATTGGACCAGACAGGTGAGGAGAGAAAAGTCGCCGCCGCAGGTGGTTGGCCCTGGGGAGCCCAGACCCCGGGATGGCCCCGGGCGGGGTGGCCCGCACGCCCCCTGGCGCCCGAGCCGACCGCGCCGCGCCGCCTCGGGGCCGCTCCTTCCCGGGCGGGCTCCCGCACCTGCGGGGAAGCAGCCGAAACAGACGACCCGCTCCACCCCCGCCCCCTGCTGTCAGCCGGGTGTCAGGAGCCGGGGAAGTGCGTCCTCCGCCCCCTGTATGGGGGTGTAGATGGCACCGCGGTGGTGAGAACGGGCAAAAGGTCAGGAGGTGAGCCTCAGCCCGCTGCGGTCCGCAACTGCACTTGGCAGTCTTTTACGGGCTGTCGTTCCAAGAGACTGTCTGATTTTGGCGTTAGCAGGATCAGCAGTGCTTCCTAATTAAATTTCTTGGCCCTCTTGGAAAACCGGAGAGAATCTCCAGTTGGTCCTTAGTTGTTGGATGTTTGGAACCTTGCTCTGCCCAAGTAGTGCTTTTGCCCTTCAAACAAGTTTCTTAATGTTGTATTCAGAGCGATCTTAGTGATTGACTTAGCTGAACTCAAAATCTTGTTTAAAGGTTTCTGTTATGAACAACAATGCATGTTTCGGTTAATTTTCTAAAGTCTAAACCCAATCCTGAAAATCCTAGACTTAAGACCTGTCTGGGCATGTTTTTTGTTTTTTTGCGGGAGGCATGTTTTAACATTTCACTTAGGATTTGTCGTTTTTGTACTAAGGTAAAAGTGATGATAATTTATTCATCTTGTATTTTTAATGTGTAGTTTTCATTCTAAACATTAAGTGCTCTTGGAAGGAAATTGGGAAATAGGTGTTGAAAGAGGAGATGGGAAAAGGAATCATCCTAATGCCCTACGAACCAATCTCAGTGATATTTTTAATAGGTTGGTGTATTTCCTCCTACTGTTTTCCATTTAAATGGAAATATAAATTTCTGTTTACCTATTTGTGTGAAACCACACATGGATGACACTACGTAGACAGTTTTCCTCTTTCTAGGATTCAGGATATCATGTTAATGAAATTGAAGTTGTACATTGAAAATGTTTAATGAACAATGGAATTTCCTCTCACTTCTACTCTGCAAGGAGTTATTCCAAAGAATATTAAGCTGTTCTGGTGTGTATAATTCCATTAAAGGAGCTAGTAGGGTAGATAGTGATCATTTAGTTCCAACTTTTCCTGAAGTCTCTGTGTGATTGTTGATAGGCTTGTATGGTTGATTTGTCAGTTTCTAAACCCCTTCTATCAAGGGATTCTTATCATTTATAAGTGACAAAAGTCTGAAAGTTAACCTTAACACTTTAATGATGAAAAGTGACTAGAGCTCTGTGTCAGGTCAGCCGTTTGTATTAGACTTATCCATAGTTGCGTATGATTTGGTGTGATAGCATTCAATTTTGTTGTTTTTGATATATGCCAACAAGTATAGAATGTTCCCAGGACCCCACAGAAAAGGTGAACTTCATTTGGAAGTGCGAAGGTAGGAGGTTGGAGTGTGAGAAAGTAGTATCATCTTAATGACTTAATTTAGCCCTGACCATATATCCTGGCCTGTTCCCAGTATGTCAACTTATATTAAATTGCTCTGAGCACATTTCTTCGTATGTTTTATGAAAAATTTTCACCTCCATCTCTTGAATGGAATTAGGCAAGAATGTTTATATAAACACTTTAGATGTGTTTGATACAGAATTTTTATTTCTTTGTAGATCCAGAAAAGTCCAGAAACGATGCAATGGAAGTACAAGTGAATGGGAATCTTATCAGAGAACCTGAAGAGGTGGAATTGGAAGAGGATGAAGATAAGACTGGACAACTTAACATGCGTGGAGTTTTTCTGCATGTCTTTGGAGATGCTTTGGGTTCAGTGATTGTGGTAGTAAATGCCTTAGTCTTTTACTTTAATTGGAAAGGTTGTCCTGAAGGGGAGATTTGTGTGAACCCATGTGTACCTGACCCCTGCAAAGCATTTGTAGAATTAGTTAATAGTACTCAGGCAACAGTTCAAGAGGCTGGTCCTTGCTGGGTACTGTATTTAGATCCAACTCTTTGTATTGTAATGGTTTGTATACTTCTTTACACAACTTATCCATTGCTTAAGGAGTCTGCTCTTATTCTTCTCCAAACTGTTCCTAAACAAATTGATATCAAAAATTTGATAAAAGAACTTCGAAATGTTGAAGGAGTTGAGGAAGTTCATGAATTACATGTTTGGCAACTTGCTGGAAGCAGAATCATTGCCACTGCTCACATAAAATGTGAAGACCCGACATCATACATGCAGGTGGCTAAGATCATTAAAGACGTTTTCCATAATCACGGAATTCACGCTACCACCATTCAGCCTGAATTTGCTAGTGTAGGCTCTAAGTCAAGTGTAGTCCCGTGTGAACTTGCCTGCAGAACTCAGTGTGCTTTGAAGCAATGTTGTGGGACACGGCCACAAGCCCAGTCTGGAAAGGATGCAGAAAAGGCCCCATCAGTTAGCATTTCTTGTTTAGAACTTAGTGACAATCTAGAGAAGCAGCCCAAGAGGACTAAAGTTGAAAACATCCCTGCTGTTGTGATAGAGATTAAAAAAATGCCAAACAAACAACCTGAATCATCTTTGTGAGTCTTGAAAAAGATGTGATGTTTGACTTTTGCTTTAAACTGCAAGAGGAAAAAAGACTCTATTGAAATTCTATGTTTGCCAAGTAGTGTAATTGAAGTCCTTGTCTGGTCACACAGTTTAATTCTATTTTTGTAAGAACATAATGGGACTGCTTAACAGAGTTCTATATTACAACTTTGTGATTATTAGTGCAGAGTACAGCTATGCTGTAACAGTTTTGGAAAGCCAGTTTTAACACTATGTTACATTTTTGTTTAAGTATAAACCTTATATAACATAATGCTATTTGATTTCCAGTTTTTCAATGGTAAAAAACTAATTAGGGATAAATAAATTTAAATTGTTACTGGAATTTCTCTGCTTTTCTTTTCCCCCAGTGTTATATTTTGTTTGTTAGAATTATAATTGCTAGAACTCTAAAAATTAACAGGTCTGTATCCTTTGACGTTTTATGTAATATTTACTTGCCCTTTGAGATCATTACATAGCATAATGGCAGCATATTTTAAGAATGACTCATGAATATTATTAGGAAAAGTTCTTTTTTTTCTTCACATGGGGTTTTATGATACTGAAGATCAGTTACTACTCTGTATCCTATGTTGCTGAGTATTATTCTAATAGATAATTAAATTGAACTAGTATACCTATAATAGTGCATATGGACAGCAAGAACAGGGAAGGAAGTTTTACCAAATTAAATATTTAGATTCTTATAAGTTAATAATCAGACTACATATCTAAATTATTCTGAGAATTTTAACTTTTTTTTTAAAAAAAAAAAAAACAAAAACAAAGGTAGCCTAAAAGATGAATGTGTTCACCAGCATTACTTTCTTTGAAAGATTGGCATTAGAAACAGAGTTGAAAGTTTACTCATAAAATATATACAATAAATATTTTTAAGACTGTTTAATTTAATAATTACTGTTAAATGAAAGCTTATTAATCTAATCTTTTAAATTGTGAGTTTTAAAAATAACTTCAGAGGCATTTCACAGTGACCAATTATGAATGGATTTAAACAGCTTTTTGAGCCCAACCAGCAATGCTTGTGTTTGCCAAGAGCCATTGACTTGAGAGAAAAATCTGAAGGTTAATGCAGTTTGGATATTAAACTGTCAAAAAGCAAAATTAGTTAAGACAAAATTAATAATTGAGATTCTATAAGTCATTCTGTCTTGACATTGCTCAGACCTTCCAATAGTGGCTTATTTTGCAAGATGTCGTAGTATCTATACAGGAAACTGTTTTTGGCTATTTCATTGTTCGTATGGATTTCAAATCCATACACAAATATTATTTAAGGGTATTTAAGTTATATTTTTCTGATAGAGGGATTATGCTTTGTGAAGAAACTAGATTTTTGTCCTCAAAAGGATGAATATTAATATCAGTTATCATGTATAGCTCTATTTTTCTAGAAACGAGGTATCCTGACTACTTTAGTACCTTTTATAGCTGACTACTTTGGGGATTGCTACCTTCTGGGATTTGAAATAATTCATTGTTTAGTGGGTCTTAAGATGAAAACGTTGGCATTTGACAGTTAACTTTTTAAAGGGATGATCTTTTATGGTAGACGGTGTGATTTTTTTCCTAGTATAAGCCTGTTGCTGGCAATGGGCCTGTTTAAGAACACCCGATTTTTCCATTGAGAATGAGGTAATTTTAGGAACACAGTTTGTAAGTTCATATTTACTATAATGGGCCAAAACCATAACCTGCCAATTTGCAATACATCTTTATCATTTAATACTCTTCTGATATTGTATATTTCAATTCCTAAACTGGTAGTTACTTGGAATTTTGCAAACATTTTTTTTAAACATGAAATTGGAATTTCATATGAATGAACAAGAGAAAGCTTCAAATTATATCATGTACATTCCTGATTTACCATTTTTTGAAGATCTCAAAACAATTTATGTTACAGAAATATTTCAGTAGTGATATAAAAGGATAACTGGTAATATATATTACATTCAATGAGGTTTTCTTTACAATGCTCTATTGGGTCTATTAAAGGTTGCATAAGGCATAAGACATCAACTGAAATAAGTTTTTTTTTAATGGTGTATAAGCATGGGACAAGGGCTATTTTTCTTTTCAAAGTGCTTTGAAAGTAACAGCCTTTAGATTTTAGTTATTTCTCTTTTCATAATTTTAAGTAGCTCATAAGTAACAAAGTGGTACCATAGGATTCTCTTTTTCAAAGAATTTCTGTCATAGCAAAATCAGTGGGCACTGACCCACCTTTTCAGTTTTAGCAGAGAATTATTTATTTCTTTACAATGCACTTTCTAACCCATTTTTAGCTATATTAGCATTATCTTTTAAAAATGCTTTTATATTTAAATATTGTGGGATTTAAGTGTCTTTTCCAAAATAGTTTATTCTTTCCTGGAAGAAAATGAGGGAAATTCCATTAATTATTCGGAGACTTAAACCCACTATTTAAATGCTGTTTTATAACACTGCATCAGTTCTAGGAGGTGCATCTCTCCTGCTGGCTCTTTTATATTTGAGCAAGATCAGTGTATTTAGAGTATGTGTTTAGAAATGTGTCTGTTGTCTCAATTTAGTAAGATGGAGGTGCTGCATGTGCCTGAATTAAAACCAACCCAGACATTTTTTTCCAACTTAAATTCCGCCTTAGTGATGAGAGAGATTTAATTCTCCATTGTCACCTTTTAGTTATATGATTGTTCAATAAATTTTTTTTTTTAGAGAGCATCTGCCCTGTATAAAGAATGAGCTAGAATCTAAAGGAAAAGTGAAAAACTCAGAAACTTTGCTGTGTGTATGACTATTAATGTTTGTATCTTGTTAACATCCTCAGTTAATTTTGAATTTTTGAAACTTCTGAAGGAAAAGGCCTATGGAACCTAATGTGAAGTATTTAGTAGGCTAACTGGTATTGAGTTGTAGATTTTTACTGTTTATAAACAAATATCATTTGATGAAATGTCATTTACCTGCTGTCTTAAGATGTTCACACATACACAGGTATGGAGAATCCTACAATATAGAAATATTTATTTTAATAGAGTTTCAGTTAAGTCATAAAACAGTGTTAAAACTTGGGAAGGTGGAGGGTTCGTTGTTTTTTAAATTGAAACTGTCATACAGTGTTTGACCATCTGAAACAGGAATTATAATAGCACTATTTTGATGTAACTCTACCGCTATTATGTGGCAATGCTATTTAGTTTTACTAACAAGTTCTGAAATACTTAGCAGTCATTTTCACTGGCACAGGAGCCTTTTGTATGTCATTCATTTTAAACTTTTAAACCAAAAACTTTATGGTTCAGTGTCTTTGGCAAAAAGATACTGAAGGGAATGTAACATACAATTAATATGTGGTTATATATAAAAAGACACAAATTGCCATGTTATGGTTCTGCCTTGAAACAGCACAATGAAGTGTATCAGTGTATTCTGTGATTCTTTATGAAACTTCTATGTTGTGTTGTTTTGTGTCTGTCACAGGGTGTCCTTTGGGCCAGTTGTGGCACAGTTAAATGCAATTATCATCTCATGAAATGCAGATGCAGATAAAATGTCTTTAGTGCTGCAACATTTTACCTAACTTTTTGTATGTTTCTGACTGTGCGTATTTTCCAAAGCTGTTCCTACCTCACCATGAGGCTTTATGGATTGTTATGTATTATAAATGTTCTTTATGAGACAGACTACTGTGTTTCTTCTCATTTATTAAAAGTTAAGTAGAAAAATAAACTAATTTTAATATCTACTTCATTGTTTTGTGCATATGGCCTCAGTAGTTGTGGCTCACAGGCTTATTTGCTCTGGAGACTGTGGGATCTTCCCAGACCAGGGATTGAACCAATATCATACTATCCATGGTTTCAGGCAACCACTGGGGGACTTGGATAAGAGGAGACTAAAAGTGTGTGTGTGTGTGTGTGTGTGTGTGACTCAGTCATGTCTGACTCTTTGCGGCCCTGTGGACTGCAGCCCGCGAGGCTCCTCTGTCCCTGGAATTCTCCAGGCAAGAATATTGGAGTGGGTTAGCATTTTCTTCTCCAGGGGATCTTCCTGACCCAAGATCGAACCTGGGTCCCCCACATTGCAGGCGGATTCTTTACCGTCTGAGCACCAGAGGAGACTACTACAATTGATTCCACATTTTTTTCCTACTTGAACTTTTCTGAGATCAGTGCATCAATACAATCAGTGGTATCTTAACCACTCCTTTTGGCCCACTGTGTTTCTTATTAGCATGTATCTTACAATTAATCATTCAGAGAAGAATTACCAGGTCTTTCCAGAAGTACTGCCAACATTTCCTAAAACCTTATGTACTATGCATTGCACATCTGGACGAGAGCTGTTGCTTTTGAATTAGATGAAAATATGCTTAAGAAAATCAATGACAGTGTTGCTTTTAAAGAAATCCCTTAGACATTTCTGAGCCTTCAGAATTGACAATTTTTGCCCTCTCCTCACTATAGCCTATATAGCCTTTTCTCTTTTAAATCAAGTAATGTAGCACTTTGTTGCATTGCTTATTTACAAACCTATTTCCTTTTTAAAGATTATAAATTCTATGAGGTCAGAGCTATCTTCATTATTTCCTCAGAGTCTAGCACACTAAGCATTCAAAGGTGTTTGAAAGAATATTGAGGAATGGCAGATGTGGAAGAGGACATAGCAATAACACTATTAACAGCGAAAATATACTGAGCAGTTACTACCTACCAGCCACACACATTTTCATTTAATCCTTACAAACTGTTAGCCACATTCCATTATTCCCATTTGGCGGACCAACGGATATCAAGTACCTTACCCAAAGGCATCCAGATAGCGACGGAGCCAGAACTGGAATTCAGCAAGAGATCTAGAAGGCATCAAGTTGCATGCTTTCCCATTACTTTGAACTGTCAACAACCTATTTCATAAGTAAATTCAGAATGAAGAATTCTTTTAAATTTTCATGCAACAAGCAGCAATAGATGGGCCAAAGGGAAAAAAAATTACATTTTACAGTATATGATACTTACAAAAAACATCAGCATAGTCACCAGATGAAAAACCAGAAGTTATGGTTTGTCATTGAAATTATACGTGGCAGAGGAATAACTATTTTTTAGAATTTAGTGTCTCTTGGTTTCAGTCTAGCCTTGCAGACAGTGGCCATCATTACAAAGCAGTCAGCTAAGCCACTATTAGTACAAGGGTTTAAAGTAGGGACTGCTCCCCTTGAAGCACAAACACCTATGGCCTGCATCACTTTTTATGCTGAAAACCGGCCATTTGGAGAACTGGAGAGCAGAGGTGACTGAATTAAATGTGAATGAGGAGATGCAGGTAGAAGGTGATTTGCTTTTCGACAGAGATGCTATTAGCTTTTGGGTGAGAAAATGTATCATAGTACAGAAGTGTCTCTTGTGCTGAACTTAGTAACCCAACCTCCTTCCACACAAGTGTTTGTAGCTCCTCCACTTCCCCCGGCTCAACATCAACACACCCCAACTTTTTCAAATGTCTCCGAGGGCGGCAGGCTGGCCCTGGGCCGTCATGAAGGACTGACCCAGTGGGACTCCTCCAGTCTCTCCCACATGATCCAAATGCTATCTCTATTTTCCTCCTTTTACACACACCGAGTATCATAGATTCTTTGTGCTTTGTTTGAACTTCAGTCCCATCCTAAAGTCCAAGAACCAAGGTTCCATTCCTACAGAGTCAAATAGACAACCTGAAGATTTGATTTCTGAGACTTAAAACAGCCATTGAAAACACCAGGTACACAGGAACTCCTCTGAGAGGTTAAGAAGATTGTTCTGCTTAACGAAGCAGTGCAGATGTGGCCAACTGAATTGGTCATGGAAACCATATCTTTTTTTGGAGTATAAGAATCAAATTTCTGGCATTGTAAAAGGGGTTCAAAACCAGTGCCCTTAAAGTATGGATTTGAATATTCAAATAGAAATTTTAAGGATTGACCCTAATTTTTCTTCTAATTGTGAAAACGTCAAGGACAATTCTAGACAAAATTTATCTGCACTTTATTTTTTGGAAGTATAGATTTACAGTAGTATGTTACTTTGAGGCATATAACATAGTTTTTCAGTATTTTTGAGAATTATGTTCCATTATAGGAGGAGGAAATTGTACCCACCAGTATTCTTGCACGGAAAATTGCATGGGCAGAGGAGCCTGGTGGGCTATAGTCCAAAGGGTCTCAAAGAGTCAGACAGGACTGAGTGTGAGCACAGATAGGTTATAACAAGATAATGAGCATAATTCCCTGTGTTACATGGTATGTCCTGTTACTTATCTATTTTATTTATAGTAGTTTGTATCCATACCCCTAATTTGTCCCTCCTTCTTTCCTTTTCCTTTTAGTTACCATAAATTTATTTTTTTTATATCTGTGAGTCTATTTCTGTTTGTAAATAAGTTCATTTGTATCATATTTGAGATTTCACATATAAGTGATATCATATAGTATTTGTCTTCCTCTGTCTCATTTTGCTAAACTTAATATTGTTTAAGTCCATCCACATGGCTGCAAAAGGCAGAATTTCATTATTTTCTATGACTGAGTAACATTCTGTTGTTATATATAGAGAGGGTTATGTATATACTGTTGACTATATCTCACATATTCTTAATCCAATCATCTGTTGATGGGCACTTGAGTTGCTTCCATGTCTTGGCTATTGTAAATAGTGCTGCTATGAACACTGCTGCTGCTGCTAAGTCACTTCAGTCGTGTCTGACTCTGCGACCCCATAGACGGCAGCCCACCAGGCTCCCCCATCCCTGGCATTCTCCAGGCAGGAACACTGGAGCGGGTTGCCATTTCCTTTTCCAATGCATGAAAGTGAAAAGTGAAAGTGAAGTCGCTCAGTTGTGTCCAACTCCTAGAGACTCCATGGACTGAAGCCTACCAGGCTCCTGTGTCCATGGGATTCTCCAGGCAAAACTACTGGAGTGGGTTGCCATTATGAACGTTGGGGTTCACATCTAACTGTTTTGAATTAGTGTTTTTGCTTTTTCAGTATATATACCCAGGAGTGGAATTGCTGGATCATATGGTAGTTCTATTTTTAGTCTTTTAAGGAACCTCCATACTTTTTTCCATAATGAGTACACCAATTAACAATTTACATTTCCCTTAACAGTTTATAAGGGTTCCCTTTTTACCGCATTCTCTCTAACATTTGTTAGACTTTGATTTAAACAGTCTCAGAATAGCCATTCTAAGCAGTGTGAGCTGGGAGGTGTGAGACTTTAATTTAAACCAATTCACTCTTAGAACCTCCAGAAGGAGTGTAGCCTACTGATGCCTGCATTTATTTCATAAAACCCATTTTGGACTTATGATCTCTAGACATGTAAAGTATGTTTGTCTTGTTTTAAGCCACTAAGTTTGTGGAAGCTTGTTATAGCAGCAATAAGAAACTAATATACATTTATTAGCACATAAATATGATTGATACACTAAACTTCTATATTTATTACTACCAAACCTTTGCTATCATGAAGTTAAAGTACAGACCAACTTATAAATAGAATTTTATCAGAAAAGGGCTAAATGCCATAAATGATGGTATAGCTTTTGTTTCATGCTTATGCAATCACTTTCTTTGGATAAGTAAGTTAATGAAACATTGATATATGGTTTTAAGGTAGGAAGAAGATGCTAAAGTTGAATACGTGAAATACAATCGGGGTTTTCTTTATGCATGTGGTCTGAGTTTTTATGTGGCGATATCAAGCTTCAGGGATAAGCAATTCCTTATGGGGTTTGGTGGGAGTCCAGACTTCCTCGTATGTTGTGACAGGAGCCAGCTGAATGAAAGAAGAGCTCAGGGTGAGTGAATCAGCTTTGTGTGGATTAGAGATGTCCTCTTGGAAAGCCCGGAGGCCCCCTGAGGTGACCATAGAGCAGCACTCACCACCGCAGGCTCCGTTTTCCTTTCACCTCTCTCCCTTGGCTCCACTTAGAGCCTGCTTCCCCCTCCTCACCTCCTTCCTCCTCTCTCTTTTCTCTCTAGCCCATTCTTCACCTCCACATCTTATTAGGAATATGGCCTTGGCTGATTTGGTACTTCTTGGAGACTCAGTTTTCAGATCTGTGAGATGGGAATAATACATCCTTTATAAGGTTCTTGTGAGGACCACATGGGGCAAAAATGAGCCTGTGCCTACCTCCCCTACTTTTGGCTGCACCAGGTCTTAGTTGCAGCACATGGAATCTTTAGGTGTGGTTCATGGGCTCTCTTACTTGTGACATGCAGGATCTAATTCCCTGACTAGGGATTGAACCCGGGCCGCCTGCATTGGGAGCACAGAGTCTTAGCCACTGGGCCACCAGGGAAGCCTCTCTACCACATTCTGTGTTCCGGCACTATGCTAAATGTTTTAGCCAATTGCTCTATGACATGAGGGTAGGAGAACTGAGTGATGGAGGCTCTTCAAATTACATGGTATACAAAGTGGTTAGTTGTGGAGTCAGACTGCCAGGCTTCAAATCCCAGACTCACTGACTGTGTAACATTTGGCAAGATGTCTTCCTTAGCTTTCTCATCTGAAAAATGAGGATACTAGTAGTGTTTTTTATAGGGTTGTTACAGATTAAATGAATCAACATAAATAAACCATTTGGAACAATTCCTGCCCTTCATTAGTGCTCAATAAATATTAGCCAGTTTGCATCCTATTCCCTTATTTCTTACTTCCCCCCTTTTTCCTTCTTTTTCTTCCTCCTTCTTCTCCATTCTTTCTGTCTTCTCTCTTTTCTGAACCTAATTAGTGCCCCCTAACGCCTTGCTTGGGCTTTCCTGGTGGCTCGGTGGTAAAGAGTCCACCTGCGATCCTGGAGATGCTGGAGGCAGGGCTTCGCTATCTGGGTTGGGAAGATCCCTTGGAGGAGGGCATGGCAACCCACTTCAGTATTCTTGCCTGCAGAATCCCATGGGCAGAGGAGCTTGGTGGGCTATAGTCCAGAGGGTCGCAAAGGAAATCAGTCCTGAATATTCATTGCAAGGACTGATGCTGAAGCTGAAACTCCAATACTTTGGCCACCTGATGCAAAGAACTGACTCCTTGGAAAAGACCCTGATGCTGGGAAAGATTAAAGGTGGGAGGAGAAGGGGAAGACAGAGGATGAGATGGTTGGATGGCATCACCGACTCGATGGACGTGAGTTTGAGCAAGCTCCAGGAGTTCGTGATGGGCAGGGAAGCCTGGCTTGCTGGAGTCCATGGGGTCGCAAAGAGTTGGACATGACTGAGAGACTGAACTGAACTGAACAACTAAACACAGTACAGGACAGCACAGATGCGATTTAATGTGCACTCAGGCACACAAGACCCTGATTAATCCCACTCTGGACTCTTCTTACTCTTTTCAATGGTACCACATTTCTCTTTTTCAAAATCGTTAGACTCTTTTTACCCCTCCAGGCAACTTTTGTGACAAGCATTACCTGCAGGATAGTAAAGTATCTTGAGGACAAACAGTTGTTTACCTGATGATTGATCCTATGACTGCTATGGGGAGACAGCGTTGGGGAGGAAGAACATGGTTGAGGCTCAAAACAAAAGAGACAATTCCCACAGTTCACGCAGGCTGTGGAGGGTCAGTGATGGATTTGAGTGTGCGTTCTCTGCCCTCATGTTGTTGGGTAGTCTGATGATGATTTCTGCAAAGGGCAAAGCTTGGACCTGAGAAACGTTTCAGCTGAGATTCAATCCTTTTAAGGGACAATGGTATGACAGAATGGAGAGTCCTGATTGTGCTTTTCCACTGCACTAACCCAACAGGCCTGGGCCACCCTCTGCAATTCCGGAGAAGCAGACCCAAAGGAGGCGATAACACCCACTTCCCTTCTCCTTCCTCCTCGTTTTTTTCTCCTCCTCCATGTTCTTCCTCTCCTTTCTCTTTTCCTCTTTCTCCACCTCCTTCTAAATCAACGGACCATATAATTTCCACATTCCCCCCTTTATTGTAACTGAACTGTTTGAGAACCTCTGAGTGCGTTGCCGGTGAACATGCCTGGGTAGGTCTGGTGAGCTAACTTCTGAGTCAGCAGCTCAGGCATTTTTACTGAACATCATTAGCTGCTTTGGGACCTTGGCTGTCTTACGGTTTTCAGCTGGATTTTTGCTCTCTTAATTATAACTTAGACACAAGTCACAGAAGAGGCAGCTATTTGAAACATAAATTAATAAGCAGCAAAAAAAAAAAAAGATTCTGCAGAATTGCTTCAATATCTGCTTTCCCCAGATTACTGTGTCACATTCGTTTGATAACTCTTATTTAATAGGACATGAAAATGTCTACCTTCCTCCAAAATCCAATATATTGATACAAAAGAGAAAAGAGGGTGCAGATTCCACCCCGTGTGGTGTTTTTGGTTATTGGAAGTCAAGACTGCTCTTGCCCGCAGTGTGGGATTTGTGGAGAAGGGATTGCAAAGAGCAACCTGAGACTCTCTTACTTCATCATTTAAAGCTAAACACTAGTATTTTGTATGCATAAAAAATAAAAAACCCAGTTAATTTTATTCTGTGTATAAATTAGGTCTTGAAAGCACTTTTGACCATTTTTGATGCTGGAACACATGGTATCAATAATATATCAACTTATATTTTAAAACTATATATGTGCATATATATGTGTCTACAAATATTTTTCTTGTTTAAAAAGAAGTCAATTTGTGCCACTTGTTAAACAGCACTAGGTTGAATTGTGAGATCACATTTATTTATCTTTAAAAATTTTGTTGAAACTTTCTTTGTGACTTAATTTTTTTGGTAAATATGCCACATAAACATCAAAAATGTATGATCTCTATTTTAGGGGGGTGTATGGTTCTGTTAATAGAGCTGTCAAATATATCATCCTCGTTCATCACTTTGTCTGATTTGTCTATCACTGTCTAAGAGAGCTGTGTTAAAGTCTCCCACTGTGAATGTGAGTTTATCCAATTTTCTTTGTGATCCTATCAGTTTTTCATTTACGTATGCCTGAACTGTATTAGTAGAAGCATACAAGTTCATGATAGTTATATATTCTTGAAGACTTAAAAAAACTTGTTTTAAAGTGAAGATCTTTATCCTTTAATGCTTTTAGCCTTACTTTCCATTTTATCTGCTATCAGTATTGCTCTCTAGATTTCCTTTGGTTTGTTGTTGCAGTTTAGTCACTAAGTCATGTCCAACTCTTTCAAGACGCCGTGAACTATTATAGCCTGCCAGGCTCCTCTGTCCACAGGATTTCCCGGGCAAGAATGCTGGAGTGGGTCACCATTTCCTTCTTACTCCAGGGTGAAATCACATTTAAAAGAAGCTTATAGAACAAATTTAGTGATATCTGAATAGCAATTGATCTGAAGTTAAAATATTTTTTCCTTATATATTATTTACTCTATGCATAAGTGACCAAGTCCCAGGGTCTGGTGCCAAAGACAATCCTGCAGGGGCAGGTGTGGTGGCTGGGGAGACAGTGAGATCATTCTTGAATGTGAAAGACAAGGCAAGTCACCAGGCTGGGGCGAGTGCAGGGGTGAGCCACCCCTTGGTGAGTGATTGCTCCTTCTCCTTGTCAGAGCCCGGGGCAGTATTGCAGCAGCTCTGCTGAGGGGCTTGGGTGGAGGAGACATCAAGGGACACTGCCGGCCCCTCTTTTCTCCATTGAAAGTGAAACTGAGAGTCTCTCAGTCGTGTCTGACTCTTTGCGACCCCATGGAC
Source organism: Oryx dammah (assembly GCF_014754425.2). NCBI lineage: Eukaryota > Metazoa > Chordata > Mammalia > Artiodactyla > Bovidae > Oryx > Oryx dammah. The sequence continues at coordinate 8,998,925 of NW_024070205.1, read as the reverse complement.
TCAAGGCCAGAATACTGGAGAAGGTAGCCTTTCCCTTCTCCAGGGGAGCTTCCCAACCCAGGGATCAAACCCAGATCTCCCATATGTCAGGCAGATTCTATACCAGCTGAGCTACCAGGAAAGCCCTTTGTCCGTTAGGGCCCAGCATTTTATTCACACAAACTTTCACTTTCATTTTCCATCCAGGGTGATGATTAAGGCATGGATTTTGGAGAGAGAGTTGAAGTCCTGTGGCCTGTTTCCTTTCTTTACTGCCCTGGGCACATCACTTTGGTCTCTTTGGAGACAAGAGCGGTATAGATTCATGGGATTGTTGTAAGGATTAAAGAAATATTGCATGTACAGTCCTTGGCACGGGACTCAGGAAATTATTATTTGTCCTCCCTATAATCCCAGGAGGCAAACATTCTCCCTCAACCAATCATAAAATGAGGCTTAGTGAGACTGAGTATTACTCTAGATTTTTAAACAATTATTTGTTTATTTTTGGCTGTGCTGAGTCTTGGTTATTTTGTGTGGGCTTTCTCTAGTTGAAGAGAGCGGGGCTGTGGGGGGCTACTCTCTAGGTGTGGCACATGGGCTTCTTATCGTGGTGGTCTCTCTTGCTGTGGAGCTCAGGCTCTAGGCCCGTGGGCTTCAGTAGCTGTAGCGCGACAGCTCAGTGGTTGTGGCTTAGCTGCACCCGGCATGTGGGATCTTCCTGGACCAGGGATTGAACCCATGTCCCCTGCATTGGTAAGCTGATTCTTATCCAATGTGCCATCAGGGAAGTCCAAGTAGTAGTCTAGATTATCAGTCGAGATTAATTATTAAACTGGATTGAACATTCATCTAGGCTAGCTCTAGATTCAAATCTGGGCCTCTAAAACTCTTGATTTTTCTCTTAAACCCGTGGGAGTTTTCCAGGATTTCACCGTTCTCTGAAGCACAGATTGTTTCCATCCAAAAAACATTTTCTGTGTGCCTATTATGCAGAAGACCCTGTCCTAAGTGCTAAGGCAGTAAACAAGAATCCATATCCTTGTGGAGCTTGCAGAAGGAAGCTTCTCGTGAAGTTTGAGTAGAGGCAAGACAAAGAAGTAAAATGACATCAGATTAAATTCTAAGGAGAGAAAGATAATGCAGGGAAGAGGGCTAAGTGAATATGAATTTACATGCGTCTGTATTGGGCTTCACTGGGGCTCAGTCAGTAAAGAATCCGCCTGCAATGCAGGAAACCTGTGTCCGATCCCTGGGTCAGGAATATCCCCTGGAGGAGGGCATGGCAACTGTCTCCAGTACTCTTGCCTGGAGAATCCCATGGACAGAGGAGCCTGGTGGGCTACAGCCCATGGGGTCGCAAGAGTTGGACATAACTTAGCGACTGAACGACATATTGGAGAGGAAGGTTGTTGTTGATATTCTAGATATAAAGTCCGGGAAAGCCTGACTGAATGAAAAACAGGTATTTGAGTTGACTAAGAGGGAGGCAAGGCAAGTCCCTCAGCTTCTGGGAGGAGAGCCTTTCAGGAAGAGGAAATAGTAGGGCAGGAGTCCCGAGGGGGAGCTAGAGGACAGGAATGGACGCCACCAAGGGAAGGTCCACATTCCAGGAAACAATTTCTTGATTCTTTGATCAGACTGGAGGTCAAACTACTTCCACAAAGCAGGTTTTCTGAACATTTGGCCTTCCCTTTCATCAGCCACTGGCCCTTTGTTGAGTCACTAAAGCCTGGGGTTGAAGCAATCCTGAGGAGCAGGGCTGGTTTCGTGGCGTTCTGATTTGTTGCATAATAGCAGTGACAGGCTCAGTGACTCAGCAGGGTTCTGTGCGTGAAAGTCAACCCGCTGGGCAACCAGCTCCAGTCCCAAGGCCTCCAGGTCCCGTGGATCCTCTGCAGGGTGAAACGAGGGGCCGTTTCACTGACACTAACGCTGATGTCATCTTGCTGCCTGAACCCCTGGAGTTCTGAACAAATGCTTTATCCCAGAAGGAGTGAGCCTCCAGTGTGATATGATCTCCCTGGAAAAAGGAGCCTGCTGAATGCAGCAGACGAGAATGTGGACTTCGGAGCCGGAGACTCGTTTAAGTCTGGCAAGAATGAGTTATGTAACCGTGAGCAAGTTATTAACCCGTAAAATGAGGACATGAGTGCTTCTGTCTTAGCAGATTGAGTTCAGCGGTGGTGAAGTAGGGAACATGGCTAGTACAGTGCTAGCACTCAGCAGAAGCTCAATAACTGGTCATCATGATTATTTTCATATTTTTGAGCACTCCCACACCAGCAACACAGCCACCTCACTAGCGTGTCCAATTCTTTTTTTTTTTTTTGTCTGTACCGCACAGCATGTGGGATCTTAGTTCCCCAACCAGGTATGGAACCCCTGCCCCTGCAATGGGAGCTCGGAGTCTTAGCCACAGAACTGAAAGTCCCTGTAAACATTTTCCATGTGTTTGTGTTTGTTTGTTTGGCTTTTGTTGTTTGTGCCATGTGACTTCTGGGATCTTAGCTCCCTGACCAAGAACTGAACCCAGGCTCTTTGCCTTGAAAGCCCCGTGTCCTAACCACTGGACCATCAGGGAATTCCCTCCAATTCTTAATCCTTATCTCAAGATTGATAGAACTGTGGTTCTTGCCTGTCTAGAATCACAACTGAAAATGGGTGTCCACATGCTAAATAAACACGCACTGGAGGAACTCGACCTGGAGTGAGGGTGGCACCAAGTCAGAAAAGCTAACAAATTCAATCAAAGGTTGAAATTGCCTCCCCTTTCCTCGTACTGAAGGAGTTAGGTGTCTTTCCCATTTGACCTCAGTATTCTCCTTGTTCCTTAGACTTAGATTTACAGATGGATTCTGGTGAGTGGAAACCTGTTTTGAATGTGGCAAGAGAGATCACTATTTCAAAAAAAGATCTATCATGCGTGTGTTTTAAGAATGTAGATACACAATCTTTTGTCTGCTAATAACAGAAAGCCCAAGATGAACTCACTTAAACAAATAAATAACAAGATGTGGGGGAAGGAATGGAGATTCACAAAGGCTTTGGCTTGCTAATTCAGATGTGTCATGTTTTGATAATGTTTTTGTCTGTGTGTGTTTGCAGAATTACTTGCTTTCTATCAAATATATCTGTGGATATCCATGAAGTTACAGATTCAAAGGCTCTTTACTAGAGTTTGTCCCATGTAAGTGGGTTTTGTTGGGGGTAGAAGGATGGTCATTGGCCTGGGAGTAAATGTTTCCTGGGGAAGACCTGCTTCGGGCAGTGGAGGTCACTGAGTTAATGCCCATCTCAAGCAATTGAAGGCCTGCAGAGATGAAAACCTGCACTTCAGCTGCCTCTGCCTCTGTCCTAAGGCTCCTCTGGTCAGTGTGGCCAAAGCAGAGTACTCAACTCTGGGAGTTAAGGAAGTAAAGCAAGTTTTAATTACACAATTTATATGCAGATGCATTCTCCTAGTAAATCATTAATGTAATACAAGGCTCAAGAAAGTTTCCTTCTATTTGTTTTTTAGAAGTTGCTTTTTTTTAAGTAAAGGCTTTTGAATTTATCAAATGTTTTTTAATTCAATTTTTATGACCATATGGTTTTGTGCTTTAATTGCCCTCCCCCTGATCCTCAATTTGGTATCATCCAATACCTTTTCCTATCTATATAGAAACAAATACATAGATATGAATATATATATACCTATATATATATATGCATATACAGGTATTAAATTAATGAGTATTAGTATAGGTATTCAAGCCATATACACGTTATATATGTGTGTATATATGTGTTACTTATATATAATTAATACCTGTCTTAATTTATGCAGGATTGTTTCTGTGGAGGTATTTCCCAACTGAATCATTTTGCAACTTTTTGCAACTCAACTGAATCATTTGGCAACATTTTGCAACTCCACAATATGTAGTTCTTAAAGATCTACCTTTTCTTTTGTAGCTGATGTACAATGTTGTTTTGTTGTTTAGCCTGTAAGTCATGTCAGACTCTCTTGCGACCCCATGGCCATATTGCCTTGTGATGACTGTATTTGGTCAGGTTCCTACTGATAGATGTTTGGGGTGGTCTAGTTTTTACTCTTGAAGGCAATGCTTTAATGACTATCTTTAACCATGTTTCCTCATGCACATGGATCTGCCTCTTAAGAAAGTCTCTGAGGCACATGGGATCTTCCCAGACCAGGGATCGAGTCCATGTCCCCTGCATTGGCAGGTGGATTCTTGACTACGGAACTACCATGGAAGGCAAGGACTTAAGTCTTTTTTTAAAGACACTGTTTTTACAGAAGCTTTAGGTCACAGCAAAATTAAAACGGAGGCACAGAGATTTCCCACCTACCCCCTTACATGCACAGCCTCTGCTACTACCAACATCTCCCATGAATGGTTCATTCATTACACTTGGTGAATTGACATTGAAAGGTCACAACCACCTGAAGTCCACAGTTGGCGTTAGGGTTCACTCTTGGCATTTGGCCAGAGTCTATGTGTTTGGCCAAATGTGTGATGACACGTATCCATCATTATCCGTTGACTTTTCTGTCTTGAATTTGGTGGAAAACTGATCATTTGTCCTGAAGAGTTTCCTACATTCAAAATGTATCTGCCTCCACACCGTGTCTTTTAATGCCCCTGATATTTCCTGAATGTAGTTATATCTGAAGTCTTTATTAGAGTCAGATTCAAATTTGTTGGCAAGTTTATCTGTGACATTTTTTTTAAATTAATTAACTGGTTTGGCTGCGTCAGGTCTTCATTGCCGTGCGCAGGCTCAGTAGTTGCAGTGCTCAGGCTTTGTTGTCCCACAGTGTGTGGGATCTTGACCAGGGAACTTGCACCTCTTGCATTGGAAAGCTGATTCTTAACCACTAGACCACCAGGCAAGTCCCTCTATGACATTGTTTGATGGGGTAAGTGGTGTAGGAAAGCTACTATTTTTTTGTCTTGTTCTATTTTGTATTTGCACATCTTGATTTTGTATTTGAGCATCTTGTTAAATTGTCTAATTAGTTCTAATAATCTGTCAATTAATGTTCTTGAATTTTCTAGACAAACCATTATCTCATCTGCTAAAAAGGCCAGCTTTTTGTTTCTTTTCCAACATTTGCACATTTTATATGTTAGCTGCACTGACTGGGGCATCCTATAAAATGCCGAAGAGTAGAGGCAATATTTAGTCTTTATCGACTGTTGGGAATGCTTTAGTACTTTACGAAGATGTACTACATCTGTTATATATTTTTAGTACTGTACTTTAACAAGTTGGTAAAGTTGACCTTTATCAACTGTCTGGGAGTTTATTAAGAAATGATGAATGGATTTTGAATTTTTCAAAGGCTGTTTATTATCTATTGAAGGGATCATCTGATTTTCTCTTTTTATTTCATTACTATACTAAATTATACTTGAAGATTTTCTATGTTGAACCATTTTTGAATTATCAGTTCAATCCTTACTTAGTCTTTCAATATCATGCTAGATTTGATTTCCCAAATTTTTCTTTAATATGTTTGCATCTATCTCATAAATTACGTGCTGTGCTGTGCTTAGTTGCTCAGTCATGTCTGACTCTTTGTGACCCCATGGACTGTAACCCTCCAGGCTCCTCTGTCCATGGGGATTCTCCAGGCAAGAATACTGAAGTGGGTTGTCATGATCTCTGCCAGGGGATCTTCCCAACCCAGGGATGGAACCCAGGTCTTCCACATTTCTGGCAGATATTTTATGGTCTGAGCTACCAGGGAAGCCCAAGAATACTGGAGTAGGTAGCCTATTCCTTCTCCAGGGGAACCTCCTGACCCAGGAATCGAACCGGGGTCTCCTGCATTGCAGGTGGCTTCTTTACCTGCTGAGCTACCAAGGAAGCCCCTCAGAAGTTATACTGGCCTACAAATTTCTTTGCTTCTGATATCTTTATTTGGTTTAAGAATCAAAGCTACATCAGCCTCTTAAAATAAGTTGAATAGCTTTCCACCATTTTTTCATGTCATGGAAGACATTATATAAGCTATGAATTATTCATTTCTTGATCATAATTATTAAAATACAATTTGTTTTTCCAGTCATATTGCAACTTTTATGTTTTCTTTCTCTCATTATATTTGCCAAAAGATTATCCATTACATTGTACTTTGCAAAAAACCATCAGTTAGCTTTAGAGACAACTGCACATTTGCTTTACAATAATTATTTTTTGTTTTGATCTTTATTTCTTCATTCCATTTCAATTGGGTTTACTTAGTTTCTTTTTTACTTGCTTCTTTTGTTAAAAGTTTAACACATTCATTTTTTAACTTTACAATTATTTGATGTGTATTTAAGATGATAAATGTTCTTCTGACTACTGATGTGGCTGAATTCCTACAGATCTTGATATGAGCTATTCTCATTCTGGATCATTTCCAAAGACTGTGTCATCACCATTTTGACTTCCTATGTAATCCAAAGGTATGCAAAACTTTGGGGAGCTATTATTTATTTCATGGTTTCTAATTAAACGTATCATGGTTAGTGAAAGAGGCTGTATGAAGTCAACATTTTGGAATTTGCAGAATTTCTCTTGTGGTCAATTTGTGATCAGTTTTGTACAAATTCAATGTGTATTTCACTTGTTTCTTGGGAGTAATTTGTTAATTTGTGTTATTAAATCCTCCATATCTGTAATTATTTTTTGTCTGCTTCTTAGAGAAATGTATGAACTATATATTTGTCAGTATCTACTTCTGAGTCTATCAGGTTTTACTTTTCATATTTCAGTGTGTTTTATTCATCACCTTCTTGAGAGACTGCTCCTTTTATTAATATAATTATTCACCTATTCTAGACTTCCTACAGAGATGGGCTCATATAAATTTGTCCTTTTGAATCTAGCTGACTTCACCTAGCACAGTGTTTTCAAGACTCATCTATGTTATAGGGTGTATCAGAATTTTATTATTTTTAAGGTTGAATTGTATGGATCTATGACATTTGGTTTACCCATTTATCTGTTCCATTGATGAAAATTTTGGTTGTTTATACCTTTTGGCTATTGGGAATAATGCTGCTTTGAACATTGATATTTGCAAGTATGTGAGTCTTTGCTTTCAATTTTGGGGGTACATGCCTAAAACCAGGATTGCTTAATCATATGGTAATGCTATGTTTAACTTTCTGAGAACCCACCACACAGGTTTCCACAGGGGCTGCACCATTTCACATGCTGGGCAGCGAGGCCCCAGGGTTCTAGCTTCTCCAGCACTTGCTGTTTTCCACTGTTACAATGAGAGCTATCCAAATGGGTGTGAAGCAGCATCTCTCTGTGGTTTTAACTTGCATTTCCCTAGTTACTAGTGACACGGAATATCTCGTCATGCGCTTACTGGCCATTTGTATATCTTTTTTTGGAGAAATGTCTTTTGAAGTCCTTTATCCATTTTTTTTTTTTTCATGTAGGTTACTTGTTTTTTGTTGTTGTTGAATTTTAGGAGTTCTTTCTATTCTGTTGGCCAAAACCTTTTAGTTTTTCCTGTATGGAAAAACCTGAATGAACTCTTTGGCCAATCCAATATATTTTGGACATTATTCCTTATCAGATATATGGTTTTCTCCCATGCTATGGGTTGTCTTTTCACTCTGTAGATAGTGTCCTTAGAGGTACAAAAGCTTTTAAGTTTTGATGAAGTCCAGGTTATCTATATGTTCCTTTGTTGCTATGCTTTTTGTGTCATATTCAAGAAATCCTCACAGATCCAATGTCATAAAGGTTTCCCCTATGTTTAATCCTAAGCTAGTTTTAGGTCTTTCATTGAGGTCTTTGATCCACTTTGAATTGTTTTAGCATATGGTGTAAGGTAAGGGTCCAATTTCATTCTTTGCATACAGATAACTAGTTTTCCCAGAACTATCTGTTGAAAAGACTGTCCATTCTCCCATTAAATTATGTTATGGGCTGAATTGTGCCCATTCCCCCAAAGTCATGTGTGGAAGTCCAAACACCCAGTACCTCAGAATGCAGCCATATTTGGAGATAAGACCTTCAACGAAGTGATTAAGTTAAAACAAGGCTGATAGAGTGAGGCCCTAATACCCTGGGACTGATGTCCACATCAGAGGAAAGAGATGTTCAGGATGTGCTTGCACAGAGAACAGGCCATGGCAGGGTGCAGCGAGGAGATGGACATCTGCAGGTCACAGAGAGAGGCCTCGGGAGAAATCAAACCAGCTTTACTAACTCTAAGCCTCCTATCCAGGCGCGTGGCTGTCTTTCCGTGTCATACACATAAGTGCTCATTCATTAAGTTGTGTCCAACTCCTATCGACCCCCTGGACTGTAGCGCACCAGGCTCCTCTGTCTGTGGGATTTTCCAGGCAAGAGTACTGGAGCGGGTTGCCATTTCCTTCTCCAGGGGATCTTCTCAGTCCAGAGGTTGAACCCACATTTCCTAAGTCTCCTGCATTGACAGGCAGATTCTCTACCAGTGAGCCACCTGTGAAGCCTGTTAATATTACAAAGAGAAATCATCAAATTTATCAAAGGTCTAGTTCTAGAAAGTTTTGTTTGATTTTGCTCATTTTTAGAGTAAACATTTGTATATACCTAAATATAGATGCAATGTACAAAATACATGTACCAAAAGATACCCACACATATATATGTATATACACCTTTGTGTATGTACACATACACACATCTATGTTTCAGCTTACTACTTCTTGAAACTTACTTATTCCTCATGGAGTCATTTTTCTTCTTTTTAGAATATGTCTTAATTTCAGAGTGGTTTCCCTGGTAGCTCAGATGGTAAAGAATCTGTGTGCAATGCAGGAGACCTGGGTTTGATCCCTGGGTTGGGGAGATCCCCTGGAGAAGGGAACAGCTTACCCACTCCAGTATGCTGGCCTGGAGAATTCCATAGACTATTTCAGAGAGAGTCTAGTTTGGTTGGAGAAGGAATTCTAAGTTCTGTTATTTCCGCTTAACATCTTTTTTCGTCTTTGCAAACACCCATGAAGGGAGGTACTGTTATCCCTATCCGACAGCGGTAGCTGCAGAGGCTTGGGTAAGCGAAGTAGTTTGCCCAAAGCCACATAGTTAAAGCAAGGCAACTGGGATTCAAACCCTACTCCTTCTTGTTCTAAGTTCAGCTTTCAGAACACCAGGCGACCCTATGAAAGTGTACGGAAGGCACTCAGCTGTTAATTTCCTTTTGTGCCATCTTCCTCCCGTCTCCAAAGATGGACAGAAATGTTTCTCCCCTCAGGTCAATCTATCAGCCAATGAATCAGCTTCACTGTACTTAGACTTTTAAGAGTAGGAACAGGGGAAAGAGGAACTTTTCTCAGGAGAAAGTGGAAATGATGAATGGTCATGAGTTCTGAGCCAGCAGATGGAAGACCCAAAGAGGGGCTGTTGGCTGTCTGCATTGCTGATCCTCTTGTCTGGCCCAGCATCTCCAGGGAGCTCCCTCTCTTCTGATCTCTGTTGCCAGTAACCCTGCGCTCGTAGGATGTCTGATCTGGGATTGGCCTGTGACCTGCGGATGGTCACGGAGCAAACCTGGCCACCCCTGGCTCAGCCAGACACCCTCCATGAGGCCCTTGCAGCCTTATGAGCTGGTGTGTGCCTAGCAAGGCGACTAGAGCAGGCCCTGGGAGGTCAGCCGCTGGCAAGAACCCTGCAACCCCGCATGTGAGAAGGTAAGAAAGACTCCTGACTCCTGGGTACTTGGAGGTGGAACTTTCTGCCTCACTGTGATTTCCCTTCCCACTTCCTAGGCAAAGTTAAATAATTAGGTGCATCTTGGCAGCAAAGTCAAAATTAATTTTACTTCCCTCTGCAGTGAAGTCCAGCTGAGTTGGGAAGGGAGGGGTCCTTGAAAGGTATTTCCACCTCAGCTTGATTTCTGAGTTTAGTAGAAATGGACTTTTTGTTCTAACTGGTAGGTTATTAAAAACCCTCAAGGAATGTGCAGAAGGCACATTGAGTTTGAGGAGCCCAGTAGGCCGAAGAGAAGCTGAATAAATAGTCTAGTTGTTTGGATAGCTGGAGAGTAGTTAAGAGGGACCTTTAAACGGAGGGCTGCCCCAGGGCTGAGCATCCTGGCTCCCCGGGGGGCGCCATCCTCAGAGGGTCTGCCGGCGGCATCTGCTCCCTGCTCAGACCCCACACCTTCCTGGTGCCTAGCAGCCTCCTCGCCTACAGTCCGGAGGCCAGAGGGGTTCAGCTGGCCTCTCGACCCTTGGACGTGACCACGGAAGTGTCTCCAGGCCGAGGAGTGCAGGAAGACAAGGAGGGGTGAGGCTGGGTGAGGAGGGGGAGGGGAGAATGCCGGGGGCAGGTTCCGAGGCTTCCTGGAGCAGTGAGGTCTCAGCAGGGTGGTGGGAGGGACATAGCCTCAACCTGTGTCTGTAAAGGGCTTGATTGAGCTGCTGACTCAGAAGCACAGGGCTGATTACCCATAATTACAGCCCCATGCAGTGTTGAGTCTTGTGAAAAAGCAGAGATCTCCTTAGTTCCAGAGCCCCCTGCTCCTTTTAAGTGGAAGAGGCCTTTCTAGAAAGCAAATCCTCCTATCTCCCCACAAAGACAGGAGTCAACTCTCTTGAAGGGGCGTTCTGCCCTCCTGGAGCCCAGGGCAGTTTTTCTGAACACTCCCATGATCATGTCAGCCCTCCTCCAGAGCTTTAGCAAGACCTGCAAGCCTGCCAGTCTGGCTCCTGCCCACCTCTCAGCCTCTTCTAGTACCTGTGACCTTCATACCTGGTCTCTACATTAAGGCAACAAATAGCATCCAATGCCTAGCATGAACTAGGCATTGCTCTAGGCTTTGAGGATACCCTTGTGAACCTCACTGTCCTTGATTGTTTGAGCTGTGTGAGCAAAGGCCTAAAGGAAGACAAAGAACAAGTAAGACATATATGGAAGAAGGGCATGGAAGGAAGAGAGACTGGCAAGTGCAAATGTCCTGAGGCAGGAACACAGTTTCCTTGCTCAAGGACAAGAAGGCTGGTGAGACTAGAACAGAATAGGAGCTAGAAGGTGGAAGCAAAGGAGTGCCAGGGTGTTTGCACTTTGACTTTTATTCTGAGTGACATGGAGTGTTTTGAGCTGAGTACTGTACTGTATGATCTGATTTCGGTTTTAAGTGGACGCTCTCACTACTTTCTTGAGAATAGGATGAAGGAGGGTGAGGACAAGATCAGTTAGGAAGCTCTGGTGACCATCCAGGAGAGGGTTGATGGGACCTTGACACTGTCCTAGCGCTGGAGGTGAGTGGTAGCCAGAGTCCAGACACACTTGACCGAGTTGTCAGGATTGTCTGACAGATTGGATGGGGTAGGAGAGAAACTGAGGAGTCAGAGATGACTCCAAACTTTTGGCCCCAACACCTGGAAGGATGGATTTGCCACGTAGAGAGATGGAAAGTACAGGAGAAGCAGGTTTGGGGGGCCAGATCTGGAATTTGGTGTTGCGACATGTTGGACATTCCAGAGAAGGTGTCAAATAGGTATTTGGGAGGAGGAGGTATTTTTAATTATTTATATTAATTTATTTATTTTTCACTGGAGGATAATTGCTTTACAACGTTGTGTGGGTTTCTGCCATACATCAGCATGAGTCAGCCAAAGGCATACATGTGTCCCAGCCTCTTGAACCTCCCTCCCACCCCTCTAAGTCATCGCAGAGCACCAAGCTGAGCTCCCTGCATTATACTGCGACTTCCCATTGGCTATCTATTTTACTCGTGGTAATATACACATTTCAAAGCTACTCTCTCAATTCATCCCACCCTCTCCTTCCCCTGCTGTGTCCGTAAGTCTTTCTCTATGTCTCTTTTCCTGCCCTGCAAATAGGCACATCAGTCCCATTTTTCTAGATTCCATATATATGTGTTAATATATAATATTTGTTTTTCTCTTTCTGACTTACTTCACTCTGTATAACAGGCTCTAGGTTTATCCACCTTGCAAGAACTGACTCAAATGCATTCCATTTTGTGGTTGAATAATATCCACTGTACGTATGCACCGCAGCTTCTTTATCCATTCCTCTGTGATGGGCATCTAGGTTGCTTCCATGCCCTAGCTATTGTCAATAGTGCTGCCATGAACACTGGGGTACCTCTGTCTTTTTCAATTATGACTGTCTCGGGGTGTATGCCCAGTAGTGGCATTGCTGGGTCGCATATCAAATAGGTATTTTGATGTTCAAGTCTGGAATTCAGTGGAGTAATTCTGGCTGAAAAAAATAAATTTAGGAGTCGGCAGCTACAGGAGGTATTTAAAGCCATGAGCCTGGCTGAAAATCAGCCTAAATTAGAATCATGACCACAAATCTCAGTGGGCTCTTAAGGAGACAGAGGAGAGAAGGCCAAGGACAGAGCTCTGGGCCACTTCAGTGTTTGGGGTCGAGCGATGGGAAAAACCAGTAACAGAGGCAGAGAAGGAGCAGCCAGTGAGGTAAGAGGGGGGTGGGGATCACGTGGTGTGCTGGAGGCCACAGGGGAAAGTGTTTCAAGGAAGGAATGCTCAGTGGGGTTAAAACGTCCTGAGAGGCCAAGTGAGATGGGAAGTGAGACTCAGTTACCTGGCAAGGAATTGGCCACCTAGAGGGGTGTTTTGGGGAGAGGTGAGGGGGACGAGGCTGATCAAAGTGAGATCAAGGGAGAGTGGAGGTTAGGAATCAAAGGCAGTACAGGTGACTCTTCTGAAGAGTTTTGCTGTGCAGTAAAGCAGAGAGATGGGGCAGCAGCTGGTAGGGTATGTAGGATTAGGAGAGAGCTGGGCTATTTTTGAAAGAGGAGAAATAGCAATATTGTCACAGGCTAATGGGAGTGATCTGGTAGAGGGCAAAAACTTGATGATGAAGGAGAGAGAAACTGTTGGAGTCTAAGGCCTTGAATAGATGAGAGAGGATGGTTTCTAGTTTCCCCAGACTTTGGCTGCAGGCAGGAGCATAAACAGCTCATCCATAACAACAGGAGGAAAAGCATAATAAAGGAGTCCAGACGTGAGCCGGCAGATGTGGGAGGAGCACGTGGAAGTTTTCTTGTACTTTCTCCATAAAATGGGAAGTAAAGGCGGCAGTTGAGAGTTGATGATAGAGAAGGAGGTGTTGGAGTTTTGGGAAGAGAGGGGAACATAGAAAATAGTCCTCTTGAAAGATGGGAGGATGGATAGACCAGGGAAATGAGATGGGAGTGCACTGGAAGCAGCAAGCATCCACTTGACCTCAGTTGGCTGTGAATTTAAAGTAAGGTCACTTACCAGCTGTTGGAAGGGCAGGTGTTGAAAAGATCGAGAGCTGGAATTAACCAAAGTTGGTGTTTTTCCGGAAGAGTACAGTGGAGGAAGAGAGGGGCAAGGGAGTTGAGTATATGCAAATGAGTGGTTATAATGATTGAGTCGGTCATCTAAACTGGGTAAGAAGGGCATTGGAGAGATGAAAGAAAAAAGAAAGACGGGCAAGTCTCAGGAGACTGAAGCATTATTGGAGGGACTTCCCTGGTGTCCAGTGGTTAAGAATCTGCCTTCCAATGCAAGGGATATGGATTCTATCCCTGGTCAAGGAATTAGGATCCCGCGTGCTATGAGGCAACTTAGCCCATGCACTGCGACAAAGAAGAGCCCCCGCTCGCTGCAATCAGAGAAAGCTTGCTCTCAGCAATGAAGACCCAGGGCAGCCAAAAACTGAAAAAACAAAACAAAACAAAACTCTGTGCTTGAAATACCTGGAAAGGTTTCTGGTTGCATTCTTTCTTTGTTGTTGTTTTCTCTCTCTCTCTCTCTTTTTTTTTTTTGTTGTTCTTTAATTCTTTAATTTACCAGATTCCTCTCACCAGAGGACTTTTGTACCTCTTGTCCCTCCTGTTTGAAATGCTCTGCCCAAATTTTCCACTTCTTACCCAGTTATACTTGAGCTCTGAGTCAACTGCTACTCCCTAATGGACATTGTTCCAATAATCTATTGCTGCATAACAAACCATCCCCAAATGTGATGTGAACAGTCAACGTTTCAGCAGGGTCAGGAATCTGGACAAGGCCGAGTGGGGATCATTGTCTCTGGTCTGAAAGACTTGAACAGCTGGGGGGCGACTTGAATGGCTGAAGGCTGGAATCAGCTGGAGACTTCTTTTTTTGAAAAGTTACTTATTTTTAATTGGAGGATAATTGCTTTACAAAACTGCATTGGTTTCTGCCATACATCAACATGAATCGGCCATAGGTATACATATAGCCTCTCCCTCTGAGACTTCTTAACACATGTATTTATTGCCTGGACTAGAAAGGCTCACAAGCTGGGCTCAGCTGGGACTGTGGACTAGAGTGCCAACACACGGCCTCTCTCCACGGCTCAGGCTTCCTTATAGCATGGCGATGCCAGGGCAGTTGGACTTCTTCCTTCCAGAGCTCAGGGCTCCAGAAGTGAGAGTTGAGGAGAATAAAGCAGAAGTGCCTGGGGCTTCCCTGGTGGCTCAGTGGCAAAGACTCTGCCTGCCAATGCAGGAGACACGGGTGTGATCCCCGGCCCAGGAAGGTCTCACATGCCTTGGAGTAACTAAGTCCACGTGCCGCAGTGACTGAAGCCCGCTCCCTAGAGCTTGTGATCCACTCCTTGCAAGGAGAAGCCTGAGCTTTGCAACGAAGAGGAGCCCCTGCTCGGTGCAACTAGGGAAAAGCCTGTGCAGCCATGAAGCCCCAGCAGAGCCAAAAATAAATAAGTAAGCAGGAGTGCATGGCCTTTTATGTTCTAACGTCTGATGTCACACATCAATACTTCCACTGACTCTGTTGGCTAAAGCAGAGAGAAACCACTCAGATTCAAGGGAGGGACACAGACTTCACTTCTCCATGGACCGAATGTCACAGACTTAAACAATCATCTCTTTTGGTATTCTTATCTTAGTTTCTATGTCCTCATTAGGCTGAGAGCTTGAGTCTGGGCTTGCAAACTCAAATCAATGACTGCCAGAGCCAGCCAGGAGTGAAGCTGGCCAGGAATCAGAGACCATAAAGGCTAGTGAACCAGAGAATAATCACTCTCTGAAGTAAGCAGCCACCTCTTGGCATGGCTAAGTGTTGTCCCAAGGAAAGGCCTGCCCAGGACTGCCAGAGGCTTCCAATTTGTCAAGAAGTTCCAGAACTAAGGCTGTTTATGTAAAGCATTCCAATTTTTACAAAACATTATGCAGACCAGCTGTCTGGCACATAGTAGGCTTAATAAATAATTGTGGAAGAAAGAAAAATATTCCTGAAGTCTTTTCACGTGCTCAAACCGATGCCCACTGCCATTTCTATCTTGGTGTCCGCTAGCGAGGAGAAAAAGGAAAAAGACGTCATAATGTGAGGCATATGGGTGGGGCATTCCGGTCTCTGGTCAGGGCGCTGCAGGGGGTGATGCAGTGAGACCAGAAAACTAGACCCCCTAGCATGGTCCACACAATAGATTATCAGGCACATCGCTGTGCCCCTACTTTGCTTTATTTTTCTTCTAAATGCTTAAAATGATCCGAGATGCATAATTGACTGGCCCCTCCACACAAAAGATTAAGTCTCATTTGTCTCGTTTGCCCTGTGCCCAAGGCCTGGAGAAGTGCCTGCCACAGAAGGGGCTCGGTGGATTCTTAAAGGAACGTCACATGGCTGTTATGGGTGAGGCTGGGGGTGCTGAGCACCTGTGCCAGGCCCCAAGGTCAGTGAGGCAGTTGGGATTTAAACATACGTGCACGCGCACACACACACACACACACACACACACACACACACAATTTGGTACAAAAGTCTGACTACAGTTGATGCTTCGGTTCAGAAAATGTTCTTTGACGTACTCTAGAGCCATATTTTTGAGAATGCTTGGGCAATTCAAAAATGCATTTGGCATAACCAGTTCCCCTATATGATATTATAAGAAAGAAGGAGATTAAGGGATTTTGCTAATCCCTGGGAGACATTACAAGCTTCATGATTCTCGGCTATTTCAGGCCAAACTGAATATTTAAGGATGTGATTTAAATGTAGATCCTGGGGAGGAAAAGAGTGAGAAGCAGAGTTGTGGAGGCCAAGCAGGGATGGGGAAGGGCGGCTTGGCCTCCAGAACTTTGCCTGGAGGCTCAGCCTCAGAGATTGTTCTTGCTTTTTTTCTTTCTTTCTTTCTTTTTTTTTGTTTTAAAGATATCTGGAAGTGTTGACCTTCAGGCAGAGCTCACCTAGCTCAGCTAGCTGAGAAGTCAGAAGTTTCATAGCATAACCAAGGCGTGGAGTGTGGTGCCAGGAAGCAGAGACAGAGCCCAAAGGCACCTCTGCAGACGATGGTCTCAATGCCCAGTCACTCACTGGTGACCGGCCATCCTCACAGCACTGCCCACCAATGTCAAAGATGCTGGGGACGCAGAGGTGGCAGCCTACTGTGACACCATCACCAACGGCATGTAGATAAAAAGGTCTGGGGAGAGAAAGCAAGCCCTACCCAGAGAAGTGCGTATCCTTCCAGTCTTTTTTCCGTGGAACTGAGGTTTGAACCAGAGTTGCCTGACCCCCAAACCCTTTCTCTCTCCATGGGTTTTGCAGATTACCCACACGTTTTTTTCTAGCCCCAGTTGGTACTGGCCCCTACTAAATGTCACTCATTTCTCCAACATCAAGGAGTCAGAATAGTTTCTGCTGGTGCTTCCCCACCATGCCACAACTCACACACACCATGTCTTCGGTTTGCTTGTCATCCAAGGTAGAATTCCAGCATCCATTCTGAGCTGCAGCCTGTCGTCTTGATGCTGCCCATTAAGAGGGGCACTTTCCTAGATGTATTTAACAGTGCTTGGCACACGGTGGACATCCAAGAAGTGGGCATTCATGAGAGTAGTAGCCGTTAATAAAGACTCATTAGGCACTGGGTGCAGCACTGGAGTCTCTGCAAACATAACCTCTTTAACTCTTACAACAACCCTAAGTGTTAGTCACTCAGCCGTGTCTGACTCTTTGAGACTCAATGGACTGTAGCCCACCAGGCTCCACTGTCCATGGGATTCTCCAGGCAAGAATACTAGAGTGGGTAGCCATTCCCTTCTCCAGGGGATCTTCCCCACCCAGGGACTGAATGCAGAGGTCTCCTGCATTGCAGGCAGATTCTTTACTGGCTGAGCCACTGGGAAAGTCCCTTACAAGAACCTTAAGGAACAGCAGCGATTCCCTCCCTACAGATGAAAGAAATAAGTAGATGCGACCAAGCTCACAGAACTAGTTAGTGGTGGAGCTGGGATTTGCATGGAGTCCGTTTGCCTCCGTTGCAGTTCCCGTGGTATCAGACGCTGCAGGGATGTACATGTGTGTGGGTGTGGCAGTGTTTACGTTGCCTGTACTTGGTGCTGAGGGCATCCACATCAAACAGGCGTGCGTATGCGTGGCACTTGAGAGGCAGCTCCCCATGACAGGGAGGTGTTTGGAGAAGCTGTGAGGAGTGAGTGAGAGGAAGCAGGTTGGGGCGACAGGTGGGGTGCACACAGGCTGGATGACAAGGGCAGGTGGGGTGACAAACTCCTCTGGGCCCCTCAGGCTCTGGCCAGGCAGGAGGGCAACGAGGGAGGGGCCACCGGCAGAGGTCACAGCTCAGTCCAACCCGAGCAGTTGTTTTTAGCTGGACCAGCCAAACTTGCTCGCCCCAGCAGTTTCCTGGCTTTCTAAGACCTTCTCTTCCTTGTGCCTAAGTCACTGGGCTAAGAAAATACATTCTGTCTACCTGGCCAGCTTCCCAGATAAGCCTCATAAGGTTCCGACGCGCAGAGAAGTGAAAGAGAAGAAAGGAATCATCTGGCTGGTAGGGTACCTAGCCCCTATGTATGCGAGGTACCATCATAGTTGCTTGGGATGCGGTGGAGAACTAAAAAGATGGAGAGCCTGCTCCCTGGTTGTTTCTGGTGGGCAATGAGGAGACTATAGGTAATAACCGTGAGAAACAAGTCAACCAGGTCACAAAGGCTGTGACATAAAGACACTGGGAAGCAGAAAAGGGGGGCCAGGAATGCATGCATGACTGGAGGGGGGTAGATCTGACTACCATGGAAACAGGCGGCCATCAAAGTGGAGAAGCTATCTCTTAGCTCCAGGGCAAGCGTGTTCCAGGCAGAGGGAACCACCAGGTCGAGAACCGAGGCAGGAGGCACCAGCTTGTGTGTTTGAGCATCAGCAGGAGAACAGGAGCTGGAGGGGTGGGGTGATGGGAAGAGTAGACAGAGATGAGGCAGGGACGGGGGATCCAGGGCTGGAAAGTGGAGGCCATTTCTGAGTAGAGAAGTGACCATCTCTCTGCATGACAAACTCCTCTGGGTCCCTCAGGATCTGGACAGGCAGGAGAGCAACAAGGGAGGGGCCTCAGGCAGAGGTCACAGAGCTGATGTCTATGTATAAAAAACCCTCTTTTTTTAAAAAGGCTTTTGGTTTATCTTGGGGTATAGCCAATCAGCAATGTTGTGATAGTTTCGGGTGAACAGTGAAGGGAATCAACTGTACATATACAAGTATCCATTCTCCCCTCCCAAACAGGCTGCCACATAACATCGAGTGGAGTTCCCGTGCTATACGGTAGGTAAAAGCCCCTCTCGATGCTGTGCAGGGTGGAGGTGGAAACAGAGCCCAGCTGTAACCTGGTGGGCTGTGCAGGTGAGAAATGAGAAGGCTGGGAGAAGGGCAGATGCCGTGGAGGTGGAGGAGAAGTTGATCCTTGATATAGCTAAGAGAAGAGCCAATAGGACCTCTCAATAGATTGGATTGTAAGGAGAGTCCCTTGGACAGCAAGGAGATCAAACCAGTCAATCCTAAAGGAAATCAGTCCTGAATATCCATTAGAAGGACTGATGCTGAAACTGAAGCTCCAATACTTTGGCCACCTGATGTGAAGAACTGACTCATTAGAAAAGACCCTGATGCTGGGCAAGATTGAGGGCAGGAGGAGAAGGGGACGACAGAGGACAAGATGGGTGGGTGGCATCACTGACTCAACGGACAAGAGTCGGAGCAAACTCTGGGAGATGGTAAAGGACAGGGAAGCCAGGCATGCTGCAGTCCAGTTCAGTTGCTTGGTTGTGTCCAACTCTTTGTGACCCCCTGGACTGCAGCACGCCAGGCTTCCCTGTTACAGTTCATGGGGTCGCAAAGTGCTGGACACAACCGAGTGACTGAACAGCAACAGCAACCAAAGATTGGATTTAGGGAGTGAGAGAAAAAGAGGAGGCAGAAGAAAACCTCAAGGCACTCACCTGAGCGATTGATGGAGCTTCCATCAACTGAGACTGGGAGATGAGGGAGGAGCAGGCTTGTTGGCAGGGGCAGGGAAGACAGGAGTAAGTCTTAGAGCTCCAGTCTTAGGGATATCTGTCACTCCTGCTGGACCAGGCAGACAGGAAGTTGGGCTTAGGAGTCACGGCTGCAAATGCAAGTGTTGTCCCGTGGATGGTGTTTAAAGCCATGACCCTGAATGAGATCCTGGGGTGTGTGTGCAGACAGACAAAGGACAAGGGCTGACTCCGGTGCTGAAAAGCCCAGGAGAAGGGAACAAGCAACAGGAAAGTAGGAAGGAACCCAAGAAGACGGGTGTCCCTGAAGCAACGTGAAGAGAGAGCTTCAAGGCGGAGGGAGGGACCAGCTGTATCAAGTGGTGCTGAATCGAACCTCGCAGTTTTTGCTGTGCCCACAGCTGCCGTTCCCCTCCCTTGTAAGACAGGAGTTACAATGTCCACTCCCCAGGGGTGTGGTGAAGATGACATCATGTTCTGCCATCATAGGTACATTGAGCTCTTAACAAAGGGGAGTTTCTTTTTGTGGGAGAGTTCATACACATGATAATGATAATCTAAATAAAATAATAACATGGTGATGATGCCGGAAAAAAAATATCTAAGGCATGTCCTTCTTGTTGGGCAGCATCACAGCAGCTGGGGAGGATGCTCGTAGACCAATGGCTTCCATCCATGCCTGTGGGACACGGGCTGGAGCTGAGAAGCCAGGGGACCAGGGAGGGCTTCTCATAGTTGGGCCTACACAGAGGGTCCACAAGAATGCGGAGAGTTAGGTGGGCGGGAGGGACAGGACAATCCCATGAAGGGAAGGACATCACAGAGGTCCGTGCACAGGGACCAATGGGACCAGCTTGATTAGAGAGCTGTGGACTGGGGTGTGGTTGGGGGCACAGGGACAGGGTCGGCAAGATAGGTAGAGTGGGGTCAGATTAAAACGGGAGGGAAGGGGGTAGGGCTCAACCGGTAAAAGAAAGACACAGCCAGAGGACACGACATAAACGGGTCAGAACCAGCTAGGCCCAAGAGGGCAGATGATTGATTTTCTCTAGACCTTGAACCTCAGTAAAACATACTGTAACTCATCAGCAAGCTAAATGACGCTCTGATAGGTGCCACGACACTTCCAAGGCTGACCACAAAGGTCCCAAACTTTTGGATTCAGTGAGAGAAGGCAAAGGTGGGATGAGTGAGAGAACAGCATTGAAACATGTATATTACTGTATGTGAAACTGACGACAAATGCAAGTTCAATGCATGAAGCAGGGCACCCAAAGCCAGCGACGTGGGACAGCCCAGAGGGACAGGGTGGGGAGGGAGCTGGGAGGGGGTTCAGAATGCGGGGCCACATGTGCACCTGAGGCTGATTCATGTTGATGTATGGCAAAACCCATAGCAATATTGTAAAGTAATTGTCCTCCGATTAAAATAATTAATTAATTTTTTAAAAATTGGGCAGTGGCCCAATTTCTGGAAATCTCTGCCCCTTTCCCCAGAATAGTTAGAATAACGCTCCCGCTCACTAGCTTGTGAAATTACCCGCCCTATAAACACTGGCCACCCGGTACCTCAGTGCCGCTGCTGCCCTCTGAGATGGTCCGCACTCTGACTGTGGGCTGTTTCTAAGTAAATCCACATCTACCACTTTGTGGCTCACTGATTTCTTCCTGCGAGGAGACATCACAGAACCTGAGCTTCATGAAGTCCTGAGACCAGATGTGTGATCTCGGTTAGAAGACCATGGGTTTAAGTCCCAAATGGAGGAATGGAATGAATACGACGTGGACCTAGGTCTGACTGCTCTGAGAGCTGTCACAGGGTCCCTGGGGCCCATCATCTTGCTCTTGAGAACCCTAATTAGGAGCCTTGAGTCCAGGCTCCCGGGAGGTCCCACTGCTTCCAAGATCGGATTCCAGGCCCGGGCCGGGCGGGCCGGCTGCAGGGTCCCACTCCAGGCACACACCCAGGCGGCAGGTCCTTCACCCTCTTTTTGGGTCTCGGAATCCCTCCTGCTCTTTGGGCTCTGGCCCCTCTGAGGCTCAGATAAGGAGCTATTTTTGCTCTCCACCCCTCCCCCGCCTGCCCCTCCCATCCCCTGGCCTGAGGGTGGCTATCTCAGCAGGGGACTCCTTAAAGGGCCAGCTGGAGGGGGCACCAGCTGCCAGGCCAGGAGAGGACAGAGGAGCCAGCAAGATGGAGCAGAGGGGCCAGAGAAGCAGGTGCAGGCAGGGGTGGAGTGGGGGTTGTGGGGTGCTGTGTGTCAGCGGGGCAAGACTGGACCTGCAGGGTCCACGGGGGGGCTGGGCAGAGACAGGAGAAGAGGCAAAGAGGGAGACAGCATGCGGGGCTGGCAGCGGCGCCCCAGCTGAGCCCGGGACCCAGAAATCTGTGGGTGCCCAGCAAGGGCCCGTCTGATGCTCCCACTGACCCAGTGATGCGTCTGAAGGCAGCAGGGGGACAGTCCCAGCCTGTCTGTGCCCTTCAGCCCACCCTGGGGAGCGGAGTTGAGTCTCCCTGCTCTGGATGTTTGGGGGTGTTGAGGGGGTGCAACCAGCAAGAAAGTTCTGGGCCAAGAGAGAAGGGGGAGCAGAGGGACTCTGGGGTCCAGAAGGAGGCTGTGTAGAGGGTCAGGGCTGATCTTGACATGGGCAAACGTAGAGATCTTAAGAACTTCTGTGGACCCCACTCACGGGAGCTCCTGAGTAGTAAACAACTCTTTCTACAGCATGCGCTTTGTGGGTTGGTCGCATTGTAGCTCATTTGAGAGCTGCTGACAGTAGAGGAAATCAGGGGGGTTGAGGGTGTGAGTGTGTGAGCGGGGGTGTGTGGGGTGAAGCTGTGTGTGTGTGTGAGTGTGTGGTTGTGAGCCTGTGTTATTGTGTGTATGGCTGTGTGACTGCGTGTGTGTGTGTGAGTGGTTGTGAGCCTGTGTAATTGTGTGTATGGCTGTGTGACTGTGTGTGTGAGGGTGAAGCTGTGTGTGTGTCTAAGTGATTGTGAGCCTGTGTTATTGTGTGTATGGCTGTGTGACTGTGTGTGTGTGTGAGTGGTTGTGAGCCTGTGTTATTTTGTGTATGGCTGTGTGACTGCGTGTGTGTGTGTGAGTGGTTGTGAGCCTGTGTTATTTTGTGTATGGCTGTGTGACTGTGTGTGTGAGGGTGAAGCTGTGTGTGTGTGTGAGTGTGAGGGGTTGTGAGCCTGTGTTATTGTGTGTATGGCTGTTGACTGTGTGTGTGAGGGTGACGCTGTGTGGGTGAGAGAGCTGAGGCTGTGTTATTGTGTGCATGTGAGGGTAAGGGTGTGAGTGTGTAAGGGTGAGGGTGTGCGAACGAGTGGTTGTGTGTGCGTGTGACTCCCCAGGGTAACCATGGCAGGGGTCCCCCATGCAGGCGCCCTAAGGCAGGATTTAGAGGTGTCTGGCTGGTAGCGCTGACCTATAGAAATTTTGCTCCAAGTTCCTGGAACCACTGTGGACAGGATTTACCCTGGTGAGGAGGCGGGGGAGGGGAGAAGTGACCTGCATCTCATCATAGAAGTGGACAGTGTAGTCTGATGCTATCTGAGCCCCAGAGGGAAAAATCAAAAAACCAGGAAGACCATTTCTTTTTTTTTTAAGCTATAAACTTTTTATCTTGTACTGGGGTACAGCCCATTAACAGTGTTGTGAGAGTTTCAGGTGCACAGCGAAGGGACTCAGCTATACATACACGTGTATCCACTCTCCCCCAAACTCCTCTCCCATCCAGGCTGCCACATACATTGAGCAGAGTTCCAAGCGCTCTACAGTAGGTCCTTGTTGGTTAGCCATCTAAAACGTTGCAGTGTGTACAGAGGAAGACCATTTCCACGTAGACCCTGGCCCCTCCAATCAAGTGCAGCCCCAAGGGGAGACGTGTCCACCCTCACAGTCCAGATCCACTGACGCCCAAGCTCCAAGCAATTGGCAGCTGTGGCTGGTGACATCCAGCGGGGCACACTGGGGAGGCAGAAACTCTGGAGGAGGCATCCGGGTGGGGGCAGCGGATGGGCGGTGTTGAGAGCTGGCAGGGGTTTGAGGCCTCGTGAAAGAAAGGGAGCACACCAAGAGTGCGTCAGTGACATTACGGTCCACGTGCGCATGAAACACGCGAGGACTGGGGGAAATCCGGTCACATAAAACAGCGAAGATCAGCTTCCTGGTGGGCCAGTGGGTAAGAATCTGCCTGTCAACGCAGGGGTCGCAGGTTTGATCTCTGGTCGGGGAACTCAGATCCCACATGCAACTAAGCAAAGCCCATGAACTGCAAGGAAGACCCAGCACAGCCAAAAAGAAAAAAAAAAAGGAAAGATCAGATACTATCGTTTTCCTTAAACTAGCATTTGCTGAGCACCTAATGGTTCACGGCAGACACTGGGACCACTAAGATGAACTAAAACACAAGCCGTAGGAATTCACCATTCCATGGGGAAGATGAGCTTAGAAATGGGTCATCAGGTGCCACATGCAGTAAATGATGACAAGGATGACGGCCAGCATGCTGAATGCTACAAGTCCCAGGCACCGTTCTAGGCACTCTGCAGGTACCAGCTCAGCGTCAGGATTGAGGGACTGATGGGGGCCTGGGAGGCACCCACAGAAGGGCCCCCTGTGCAGTCTGGGGCCCACAGGTAGGGGTTCACCGTCCTCACTGTTTGCCTCAATCCTGCCAAGAAGCTCCTCCAGGAGAGAACAGTGTTCTCTGCAGGGTTCTAGAAAGGTTCAGAAGGGCGTTTGAGCTCCTAGCTGCCCTCATGTCTGCCTCCTGCTTGACCTGCCTCCCAGCTGGCCAGTATCTCACCATCCCAGCTTGGGGCTGGCTGGATCAGACTTTTCTAGATCAGAGCAAACACTAGCCCATCTCTCCAGCCCACCTCTGAAGTGGGTGCCCTTGGGGCTTTCTTGAGCAAAGCAAACTTTGCGAAGATGGGGAGGCCACAGGGAAGGCAGCAGATGGAGCCTCAAGGGTGGTTGTGGGATAGGGAAGGAGGGGTCCTAGAGGACCCCCAGCGGAGGGAGGAGGAGCTGGCCGGCCCCTTTCTTCAGCCCCTCTGCAGGGCTCAGTTCTAGCAACCTAGAGGTGAGAGATGGGGAAGGCATAGATGAGTGGGGTGCGCTGGATTTTATGGGGCTCAGCGTGGAACAAAGTGTTCCCAGACTGCGGTCCACCTCCCTTCTCTTCCCTTTCCTGTCTCCATCTGTATCTCAGGGCCAGCAGTGCCACCAGTACTGTAATGGGGAAGAACCTTTTGTATCCTACCCAGGGAAACAGCGATCACAAACCTAGACAGCATATGAAAAGCAGAGACATCACTTTGCCAACAAAGGTCCATATAGTCAAAGCTTCCCCACCCTCTAGCTGTGAGAACCTCCCTGGGATTCGTGTTCCTCATCCACCTCGCAGGGCTGGTGGGAGGATGAAATGACAATGTGGCTGGTATAAGCGACAGCTGTTATTAGTGTCCCTGGCTGAGACCCCACAGCTAGAAGGTGACAGGCCACCACTCACCCTCCAAACTCTGGGTCTGGGCTCCCACGTCTTCTCACGGACACTCAGCACCTGACTCAGATCCCAGCTGGCGAGGGCCCCCAGGCAGAGGCACAGAGGTGGCAGAAGGGATTGGGAGGGAAGCGGGGTCTGCTCTGGATACCTGACTTCTCCAGCGGCTGGAGAGAGCGCTATGGGAAGAATGGGGGAGGGGAGGAGCTCACACGTACTCTGCACCTCGTAGATGCCTGATATTTGTCATCTGATTGGTGTTGTTGTGTGGGTCACTCAGTCGTGTCTGACTCTTTGTGACCCCATGGACTGTAGCCCACCAGGCTCCTCTGTCCGTGGAACTTTCCAGGCAAGAATGCTGGAGTGGGTTGCCATTCCCTTCTCCAGTTATCTGATTTAATCCTCACTAAACATGGCATGTGGGTTTCCCTGGTGGCTCAGACGGTAAAGAATCCGCCGGCAACACAGGAGACCCCAAGTTCGATCCCTGGGTGGGGAAGATCCCATGGAGAAGGGAATGGCAACCCACTGCAGTATTCTTGCCTGGGAAATTCCATGGACAGAGGAGCCTGGTGGGCTACAGTCCATGGGGTCACAGAGTTGAACATGACTTGGCAACTAAACAACAGCAGCAAATGAACCTGTGTAAAGTGCCTCGATCAGTTCTGGGGGAAAGCAGGTGCTAAATGAGTATCAGTTATTACTATTGTTATCATTATTAATTCACCCAACAAAGATGCCCAAAGCTCTGTTTTAGGCACGGGGACATGTCCGTAAACAAAACAGACTGGAAAGACCTGCTCTCGTGGAGCTTTCGTTCTGGAAGGAGGGCGGGGCCACCACTCCATGTTCAGTGCAGTGGAGCCTGGCGGGCCACAGTCCAAAGGGTCGCAAAGAGCAGGATGCCACTGAGCACACACACACACACACACACACACACACACGTGCCTGCCGCTAATGATACAGTCACAGCAGCATAGAAGTCGTTGCTGCCACCGTCTGGACCCCGGCTCCTCCTGGCGCTGCTGTGTCTCACCTCCTTCGGGCCTCTGCTCACCTTCACCTTCCCACCTGGCCCTCCCTGACCACCACACCTAAGACAGAAACCCTCCCCCATGCCTGGGGGAACTCTCTGTTCCCCTTTTCTGCTGCTCTTTCCCCCCAAAGCTCTTTCATCACCCAGTTAAATAACATGCTTCTTTTTGTCCTGCTCCCCTTCCAGAAGGTAAGCTCCACGAGAGCAGGTCTTTCCAGTCTGTTTTATTGACATGTCCCCGTGCCTAAAAGAGAGCCTTGAGCATCTTTGTTGAATGAATTAATGATGATAACAACAGTGACAACTAATACTTATTTAGCACCTACTTTGCCTCAGAGCACTCTGCTGCTGCTGCTGCTAAGTCGCTTCAGTTGTGGTGACCCCATAGACAGCAGCCCACCAGGCTCCTCTGTCTCTGGGATTCTCCAGGCAAGAACACTGGAGTGGGTTGCCATTTCCTTCTCCAGTGCATGAAAGTGAAAAGTGAAAGTGAAGTTGCTCAGTCGTGTCCGACTCTTAGCGACCCCATAGACTGCAGCCTACCAGGCTCCTCCATCCATGGGATTTTCCAGGCAAGAGTACTGGAGTGGGGTGCCATTGCCTTCTCCGCACAGCACTCTACACAGGTTCATTTACATAGGCTGATCCTCACCACACCTCTGTGAGGTCCAGAACAGCAGAGAGAGGGTCGGTAGCTTGCCAGGTCGCAGAGCTAGCAGGCAAAAGTTGCCATCTTGTCGATCTGAGTTCCCAGTTGATAGTCTTACACACTCCACAGGCATCTTCTCTTCTCGTGTGTGTCATTCCCCACTCCTCAGTCACACTCTATTATGAGTGTCCCTTGGCCCATTTCTGGAGAAGGAAATGGCAACCCACTCCAGTGCTCTTGCCTGGAAAACTCCATGGATGGAGGAGCCTGGTGGGCTACAGTCCATGAGGTCACAAAGAGTTGGACACGACTGAATGACTTCACTTTCAGCTTCACTTGCCCATTTACTGCTGATAATCTCTCTGAAGGCAGGGAGCAGCGTCTTTCATCTTTATTTCTCAGCACCCTGTATGGTGGCCAGCCCACTGCAGGGCCTCCTCTCCGAGTCCCTGGTTGGCTTGTATGACCACCCGGGGAGGCAGGAAGCACTAGTGTGATCACAACCCAGCCCCGTGTACCAGTGAGGGACCAGGCTCAGGGAAGAGACATGGCGGGTTGCAGCTGGAGGAGCGGACAGTGACCAGACCCTCCCGGGTCAGCACCTTCTGGGCTGCAGTGTGCTGGGGTGCAGACCCATGCTGTGTAACTCTCCGGGCTCGAGCTGCTACCCAAGGCTCTGGTGTGACCCCCACCTCTTAGAATGGAGCAAAGGGAAATACGAGCCCAGGGTGGGAGTTAGGAGTGGACCCGAGGATCTTGTGGGCTCTCTCAGTGGAGGCCTGTGGGCTGCCTCTTGGAGCTGGAGTGGTGAGCGGGTGAGATGTGATTCCCAGCCTGTGATGCGTGTCTGCCAGGTGCGCTTCAAAGCAAACAGGATGCAAAACAGGGTATATTTAGCCTGTGGTTTCTGCTGCGGTAGCAATCGCTGCCCAGTCCCTCCTTGTGGGGGAGCCCTTCGGAGCCTTTTCCTCAGACTGGGGAATGTGTTCCTTGGGAGGATGGGGGAGATGCAAGGCTCAACCAAGAAAGGTCAGCAAGTTCCCATGAAGAAATAGACCTCAGCTGGAAGACAAAGGCCTTTAAATCTGTCCTTCTCATTGGCCCTTGAGGACGTTCTATGGATAGATTCCTGCTAGGATCTGGGAATGGTGAGGAGAGACTATATTCATTCATTCATCACTCACTCACTCACTCATTCATCCATTTAACAAGTATTCATTACCCTTCTACTGTGTACTACAGACAGAGCTAAGGGCTGAGAATACACCAGGGAAAGCACGATATCTGTCCTCATTGAACTTTCAGTTTCGCAGAGGAGACTTGCTTGTATTCAACTAGTTTTAGCTGTCAGTTCTCTGAAGGAGAATTACTGGATATCACAAGAGGATTAAATAAGGAATTTCAGTTTGGGAAGGCTTCCTGGAGGAAGTGGTATTTAAGCTGAGTTTTGGAGGGTTTCTGAGAGTTCCTTTGATGACTTGCTGGGAGTAGGGGATGAGAAGGGCTGAGTGACAAGCATTCCAGGGCCATGGAGTTGCACCTGCTAAGATCTTGAGCTAGAAAGGAGTGTGACTTCTGAAGATTATTGCAGGGAAGACTCCAAAGGGGCTGGTGTCTGGATCCTAATCTGGTCAAGAGACGTGTCCCTGCCCACAGGCATGACTTTGTCTGATGGGTAAAACCATGGGAGTTCAACCATGAAGGCGGCATTGCCCTGGGCTGCAGAGACGTGGAGGTCTGAAGTGGGGATATTTGCCATGAAGGGACCAGTGAGTTCTGGGAGGCTTGCTGAAGAAAGTGTCTCTGATTTCTAAGGTGGGAAGCCTCCTGACTTGACAGAGGGTGTAGGAGTTTGAACTGCTGGGTGCAAGCCTGGGGAAGTGGGACCAAGCTTGCTCTAGGTTGGAGTGGGAGATGGGTGAAGGACTCCACCTACACGCGAACCTTCTGTCTCTCCAGTTACAGTTGACTCATAAACAATGTGGGAGTTAGAGGTGCCGACCCTCTGCACATTTGAGCTAAAATTGAATATTACAGCTGGCATTCTGTAGCCCCAGTTCCCCTGCAGCCAAAGTTCTGCACCCACAGATTCAACCGACCATGGATTGTGCACAACTCTTGTGTTTACTATTGAAAAAGCAATCTGCTCATAAGTGGGTCCATGCAGTTCCAACCATGTTGTTCAGGGTCAACTGTAATCTAAATAACTACTATTTATTTCACGATAAATATATACCTGCCCTTTGAGGTAGGTACGACCATCCCATTTTACAGATGGATCAAAACGGAGACTCCGAGGATTAAATGACCTTCCTGCAACGACTCAGAGAAGAGGCAGTAGGACCAGGAGTGGATCAAAATGTGCCCATCACACCTGCCTCCCTGACGACCTGACGTGGTAGGGACTGTTCCTTCCTGATCCGTGGGTGTGACCCACCTTACACCCCGTCTACAGCCGCCTCTAGCCATGTGCCAGCACTGACTGGTAACAGCTGTTGTCATCAGATCTCTCGGGACACGTCCCGCCCTCCTTTTCAGCCCACAGAGGAGCAGCTTCTGGTTCTCTATTGGAAAAGGTGTGGCCCACGAGGATGTGAGGGCCCCCAGGATCTGTGTTTCCCGGTTACCACTGTCTACAAGCCTTGATTAGTATCACTAGAACTGGGTTTTTTGTCAGTGTTACTGTTATTTCCCCAGTTCCCAGAATAGTGCATAGTAGGCACCCCATACATTTGGTTGAAATAAATCTCTCAGTGGGTGGCACAGTGTTAAAGGGAATTTCACACATACCACCTCTGCCCTATAGCGGTTTGTAGTGTAACTGAACATAACACACACACACACACACACACACACACACGCACATTCACAGGAAACCAGTCTCTGACTCAGCCAAGACACTGAGGGAACACTTAGTCTCTCCCTGCACCATAGATGATGAAATACTGACTATCTATTGTACAATAAGATGGGCTTAGGTTAGACATGAGACAACCTGTTAATTTTTCCCAACAGAAAATTAATCAGAAACAAAGCAAAAAACAGACAAACAAACAAACAAAAAAACCCCGCCAAACTAAATCAAATCAAAATCATCCAGTATTCTTATTGCCTTCTTTTGGGGCGGTTGGTGGGTAGGTGGATAGACATAACCTACATAACAAGGTTTACAGACCTCGAGTGTACAGCCAGATGGATTTTTACAGGTGTAATATATGTATATACTTGTGAAAACCCAACCCAGATAAACATGGAGAGCATTTCCAGCACCTCCAGAAGCTTTCTCAAGAACTCTCCTAGAAAACACTCTTCTCCCAGGCAGAGGTTACTGCTGTTTTATTTTGCCGGTTCTTGACCTTCACAGAAATGGAATCATATCACAAGCACTCTTTTATGTCTGGCTTCTGAGGTTCACGTTTGTTGCCACATGTAGCCGTTCATTTCCCCCCACTGCTCTACAGCATGTATTCAGTTCATTTATCCATTCTCCTATTGATGGGCATCAGGGTTACTTTCAGTTTGAAGCTATTATGAAAAAAACTCTGATGAGCACTCTTGTATATGTTTTTAGTGAACATAAATCCTAATTTCTATTGATTATATACAAGAAATGACTTTGCTAAGGTAGGCTGATGTTTAGCTTTAGTAGATTCATCAAAAAGATTTCCAGGTTCAACCCATTTATACCTCCACCAACAGACTGGAGAGTGTTTAACAACAGGATTGATGCTTTCTCCTCCTCCAACTTTCCTGGCCATTTCCCAGAATATAGGACTGGAAATGTTGGGTATTTTTTAAATAAACTTTAAAAAAATGTATTTATTTATTTGGCTGCCTGGGTCTTGGTTGTGGATGTGGGTTCTTTTTTTAGTTGTGGCACGCAGACTCTTAGTTGTGGCATGTGGAATCTAGTTCCCTGACTAGGGATCAAGCCCAGGCCCCATGCTTTCAGAGTGCAGAGTTTTAGCCATGGACCACAAGGGAGGTTCCTGTAAATATTGGGTATTCATCAAGGTCTCCATGTCTCGGTGAAACTCTCAGTGAGAATCAAGGATTCCTTGTAGAGCCTGGAGGCCTGGGGGTGGGAGGCTGGGGGTTGCCAATGGGCTGGGTGGGGGTGTGAGGGGCTGGCCTGTGGGAGAGCCCAGGTGCTCCTGAGACCCCAGTGGGTTGTGCTAATGTCAGGGTAACAGGTCCAATCTGCCTTGAAATAAAAGGTGGGTAGGGCTATTTACTCTGGAATGAATTTATGTCTGGAAACCCACCTGCCACAGTAGAATCTGGTCTTGTTCCATCTTTCCCAATCCTCCTCTCTGCTCCTTACTTTTCAGTTCAGTTCAGTTCAGTTCAGTCGCTCAGTCGTGTCCAACTCTTTGCGACCCCATGAATCCCAGCACACCAGGCCTCCCTGTCCATCACCAACTCCCAGAGTTCACTCAAACTCATGTCCATCAAGTCGGTGATGCCATCCAGCCATCTCATCCTCTGTCGTCCCTTTCTCCTCCTGCCCCCAATCCCTCCCAGCATCACAGTCTTTTCCAATGAGTCAACTCTTTGCATGAGGTGGCCAAAGTACTGGCGTTTCAGCTTTAGCATCATTCCTTCCAAAGAAATCCCAGGACTGATCTCCTTGACTGGTTGGATCTCCTTGCAGTCCAAGGGACTCTCAAGAGTCTTCTCCAACACCACGGTTCAAAAGCATCAGTTCTTCGGTGCTCAGCTTTTTTCACAGGCCAACTCTCACATCCATATGTGACTACTGGAAAAACCATAGCCTTGACTAGATGGACCTTTGTTGGCAAAGTAATGTCTCTGCTTTTGAATATGCTATCTAGGTTGGTCATAACTTTTCTTCCAAGGAGTAAGCGTCTTTTAATTTCATGGCTGCAATCACCATCTGCAGTGATTTTGGAGCCCAAAAAAATAAAGTCTGACACTGTTTCCACTGTTTCCCCATCTATTTCCCATGAAGTGATGGGACCAGATGCCATGATCTTTGTTTTCTGAATGTTGAGCTTTAAGCCAACTTTTTCACTCTCCTCTTTCACTTTCATCAAGAGGCTTTTTAGTTCCTCTTCGCTTTCTGCCATAAGGGTACTACAGTGAGACATAAATCAAAGGGTGGACACTGAGGTAAGCTGCAGAGTCACTGTTCTGAAAGTCTTTGACACCGTGGAAAGACGCTTCATACTGCTAATCACCAGACAAGTGCAAATCAAAACCACAATGAGATATCACCTCACCCTTGTCAGAATGGCTATCATCAAAAAGACCACAAGTAACAAGGGCTGGCAAGGATGTGGGGAAAATGGAACACTTGTACACCATTGGTGGGAATGTAAATTGGTACATTTACTGGGGAAAACAATTCAGAGACTCCTCAAAAAATTAAAAATAGAACTATCATACTTTCCAGCAATTCCACTCCTGGGTGTATATCAGAAGAAAATGAAAACACTAATATGAAAAAATTCATGCACCCTGGTGTTCATAGCAGCACTTTTTACAATAGCCAAGATAGGGAAGCAACCTAAGTGCCCATCAACACAAGTGGATAAAGAAGAGGTGATATACAGATACAATGGAATGCTGCATGTGTGCGGGCTTCCCCTGTGGCTCAGCTGGTAAAGAATCCCCCTGCAATGCGGGAGACCTGGGTTCAGTCCCTGCGTTAGGAAGATCCCCTGGAGAAGAGAAAGGCTACCCACTCCCGTATCCTGGCCTGGAGAATTCCGTGGACTGTATATATAGTCCATGGGGTCCCAAAGACTGAGCGACCTTCACTTCACTTTCACTGCACACGTGCTCAGTTGCTTGGTCGTGTCTGACTCTTTGTGACCCCATGATGGTAGCCCACTCAGCCATTAAAAAGACTGCCATTTTGCTTTTTGAAACAACATGAATGGACCTCGAGGGTCCTAGAGTGCTTAGTGAAGTTAGACAAAGACAAATACTACATGTTATCACTCATATGTGGAATTTTA
The DNA here is from genome assembly GCF_014754425.2 of Oryx dammah. NCBI lineage: Eukaryota > Metazoa > Chordata > Mammalia > Artiodactyla > Bovidae > Oryx > Oryx dammah. Next base: position 8,966,479 of record NW_024070205.1, on the reverse strand, counting down.
AAAATGAAACAAGGGAATGAGTATAACAAAACAAACAGTTACAGATTTAGGAAGCAAACTAGTAATTACCAGTGGGAAGATGGAAGCAGGGAGGGGCAAGAGGGGGATAGGGGATTAAGAGATACAAAGTGTTATATTCATTTCTCAGTCCTGTCTAACTCTTTGCAATCTCATGGACTGCAGCTGGCCAGGCTCTTCTGTCCATGAGATTCTCCAGGCAAGAACACTGGAGTAGGTTGCCATTCCCTTCTCCAGAGAAGTCGTCCTGACTCAGGGATTGAACCTGATCTCCTGCATTGCAGGCAGATTCTCTACTGTCTGAGCCACAAGGGAAGCCCCAAGAGTATGTACAAAATAAATAAGCTACAAGGATGTATTGTACAGCATAGGAAATACAGCCAATATTTGATAATAACTTTAAATGGAGTATGCAATCTATAAAAATATTGAATCACTATGTTATACACCTGAAACTAATCTAATATTGTAAGTCCACTCTACTTCAATTTAAATAAATAGACAAATAAGAGTCCGAATGGAGAAGAGAATTTCACCCTTTGGGGTTTGGGGATAGAGTACCACTTGGAGTCACAGGAATGATTCCCGAGGTGGAGTCGCTTACAGCCACTTGTCTCCTGACCCTGGAGGCCAGGCCGTGAAGCTATAGCCAGTGTGGCAGCTGCAGGTTCAATGGTTCATGAGCGCTGGGTTCAAGGGCAGATCTAGTCCTCTTCTCAACTCCATCTGGACTCTATAGTCCAGCCTCAGGCAGGCTCTGGGATCCTTTCCCCAAGGCTCCAGGCCTGGCATTCTCATTTATTCCCTGCTCTGCATGGACCTTGGCCTGCCCTTGGAATCCACCCTAAGTGGCTTCCTTCCCTTGGTTACGGAGCCTTTGAAACTGCTTGAAGTCTTTCCTGTCCTGGGCAGCGTCAGGCTAACAGGTCCTTGGGCTTCCTCCCTACCCCAGAGCTGTTGCCAGATCCAGTGTGAGTCTCAGCCAAGCTTGGGAAGACTGTGGTGTGAGAGCTTTTCTTCCAGTTCAGAGAAGGGGCTGGGGAGGAGGCAGGACAGGGGTCAGTCACGGATCAGGGGTGGGGGCAGAGGGACCCGCCCAGCCGGGTGGTTTGAGAACAGGGGGCGGAGCTCCACTGCTGTCCCCTCAAGGCAGGCTGGGCCCCAGGCAGCTCACTAAAAGAAACTGTGTCTGTGAAACTACTCCAGGTAGCTGTTGAGTTGCTAAGTTATGTCCCACTCCTTGCGACCCCATGGACTGCAGCACACCAGGCTTCCCTGTCCTTCCCTGTCTCCTGGAGCTTGCTCAAACTCATGGCCTTTGAGTCGATGATGCCATCCAACCATCTCATCCTTCTTCTCCTGCCTTCAATCTTTCCCAGCATCAGGGACTTTTCCAGTGAGTCGGCTCTTCGCATCGGGTGACCAAAGTGTTGGGAGGAGCTTCAGCATCAGTCCTTCCAAGGAATATTCATGTGGCAATTGCTTGAGGCAATTGCTTTACATTTAATTCTCCAAACACTTAAGTTCTAATTGGCTGATTAGCTCGGCCGTTCAGGGATGATATCCAGCCCTCCCTCCTCTCCTTGTCCAGTCCTCTCCTCCTCCTTTTTTGTCTAAATATTGTAAATATTTAAGGCTTACAATGTTTATGCTGATATGTGTATATGCTGAGTAGCTATTATCACAATCAAACTTCACTGTTTCTTTTTTTTAAATTAATTAATTAATTATTTTCGGCTATGCTGAGTCTTTGTTTCTACTCAGACTTTTCTCTAGTTGTGGCAAGCAGGAGCTACTTGCTAGTTGTAGTATATGGGCTTGCTCTTGTGGCGGCTTCTCTTGCTTTGGATAACAGGCTCTAGGGGCGTGTGCGCTTCAGTGGTTGTGGTGCAGAGCTGCCCCTGGTATGTGGAATCTTCCCAGATCAGGGATGAAACCTGTGTCCCCTGCATTGGCAGGTGGATTCTTAACCACTGGACCACCAGGAGAGTCCTCCACTCTGCTTCTTTATCATGAACCCCACTCTTTGGGGTCCAGGGGCTTCCTCCTAATGATAAAATAGCAAGAGCAGCAGTAATCATAATAAGAGGGGGTCTAGCCAGGTAAGAGGCAAAGCATACCCTTGCCAACCCTTACCTGGAGTTTTTGAACTTGAGCAAAGTCATGTACAGATGTGAGCATTGGACTGTAAAGATGGCTGAGTGCTGAAGAACTGATGCTTTTGAGCTGTGGTGTTGGAAGTCCCTTGGACTTTAGGGAGATCCAACCAGTCAATCCTAAAGGAAATTAGTCCTGAATATTCATTGGAAGGACTGATGCTGAAGCTGAAACTCCAATACTTTTGCCACCTGATGCCAAGAACTGACTCATTGGAAAAGACCCTAATGCTGGGAAAGATGGAAGGTGGGAGGAGAGGGAGATGACAGAGGATGAGATGCTTGGATGGCATCATTGACTCAGTAGACATGACTTTGCGCAAATTCTGGGAGACAGTGGAGGACAGGGGAGCCTGGTGTGCTGCAGTCCATGGGGTTGCAAAGAGTCCAACACGACAGAGCAACTGAACAACAACAAAGTGCCTGGCGGTCTGAAGCTAGGAATGGACTCCCCAGCAAGGCTCCTCCTCTCCCGCTCCATCCCATCACTGTTTTAGGGTCTGAACCCACAAAGGGGCCCCTCCTGAAGGTGCTGCAGCCCAGGTGGCAAACACTGTGTTTCTCAACCTGCTGAAGGTCAGGTGTGGGGTGAGGATGAGGAAGGGCTGGAGTTAGGGGTCAGGAGGGAGAGCAGAACAAAGGTCGCTGAGGCTGTTAGGTGGGGAGGGTAAGAAAGCTTCTCCCTCCATGGTCTGAAGGGAGATGGGGCCCTTGGGGGAGGAGGGGCCACATAGAGGACAAGTTGGTGGAAGACGTGCTGATTTGCACGCTATTTTTGCACCATATTTGCATGTTCTTCATGTACTGTCTAGAGTAGGCCCAGGGAGATTCCCCGCTGGGCCGCACTCTCCCTGCCTGCCTCTCGAGGTGCTGGGGCCCATGAGCTCCGGTCGGGGGGTGGAGGGCGCAGGGGGGCAGGAAGGGGGCTGGGCTCCCCCTCCACCTCAGGCCTGCAGGGGTGAGGACCCTGTGTCCTGAGCCTGAGCAGAGACTGGGCCCCCCACCCCCACCCCCTGGTAGGGAAGCCAGGGGCCTGGAGGGAGAGGATGTGTGGGGGAAAGGGAGGAGCCCCCCTGCTGGGAGGCTGGAGGGTAGAGGAATGCGGGGTGTGTGGGGATGGGGAGCTTTATTCTAGACCAGGGCCCGGAAGGAAGGAAGCCAGATGAGGGGCCGGCCCCTGAATCCTTGTGAAGTTTTGTTTCCTGCTGCAAAGCAGGCTTTGACATCAAACGCCTTGCTTTGCCAGATGCCTTGCTCTCCCCAGCCCGGCTTTGCCCTGCTCCAGCCACAGCCCATCTCAGGGTTCATCTGGGGGGATCTCAGGGCAGGATGGAGGGGGGCCATCAGGGGCTGGGCCCAGGTCCCTTCCACAGGGATTCACAGTGGTTGCAGGGTTCCTGATCAAAAGAGAACGGGGCTCCTGAGTATGGAGGAGGGGGACGCGGAGGTGGGAGGTGACTGAACGCCAGCTGGCTTCTGACTGGTCAAGGACGCCCTGGGGCAGGACTCCTGGTAACCTGGAGTGCATTAGCCCCACCCTGGCCTGCAGAGGTCCTACCCCTTTGCATTTCTTTCTTTCAGTTTTCTTTATTCCCTTACCATCTTTTGTTGTTCGGTCGCCAAGTCATGTCCGACTCTCTGTGACCCCATGGGCTGCAGCACATCAGGCCTCCCTGTCCTTCACTATTTCCCGGAGCTTGCTCAAATTCACGTCCACTGAGTCGATGATGCCATCCAACTGTCTCATCTGTCGTCCCCTTCTCCCACCTTCAATCTTTCCCAGCGTCAGGGTCTTTTCTTGTAAGTCAGTTCTTGACATCAGATGGCCAAAGTATTGGAGCTTCAGCTTCAGCATCAGTCCTTCCAGTGAATATTCAGGGTTGATTTCCTTTAGGAAATCTATGTGACTTGTGCCCCCCGAGCCCTGTTAGCGTTTCCAGGGCAGTTTTCCACGGATACCCCAGCCTTCCCATTGCAGCTGACAGGCTCCCTGTTCTGGGTGTGGAGCAGTCTGTTTCGTGCTTCTGCAGACTCAGCTCCACACGTGAGAAGCAGACCACTGGGTGGTGGACAGCTGCAGGGGCTGCGGTGGGGGGAGCAGGATGGCTGTGTAGGGCCGGGGAGGCCTGGCACCCTGGGGAGGCCTCTGCAGGGCCCAGAGAGCAGGTCGGCCTGGCCGAACCTGGTGAGAGCAGCCCACGGCAGGAGTCTTCTCCCCAGGAATGGTCGGAGTTCACCCCTCCTGGGGGCAGTCAGTCTAGAAGGGGCAGGAGGCCATGTCAAGACAGACGCCAAACACCCACAGGCCCGGCAGACTCAGGGGCTCTTGGCACACGCAGTCTGGAAAGCTTGGAGGCCCTGTGCACACTCCCCGAGGCCCTAGATAAGTTTATGTCCCAGGGTTGTTTGCCTTAAGGGTTGTAAGCTCCACCTTCTCCTAATCTGTATAATTACCCCACCACCATGCCACAGCCCACCTGGGGGTTCATACGATCAACCTCCCCACTCCCCCATCCCCGCTTTGCACTTGACCAAACTGAGACCCAGTGGGGTCAAATGTCTTATCTAGGATCACAATCTCATCTTTTGTGTTAGGAGTTTGAAATTTGAGATGACAGAGAATTGGGCGGCTTGAAGCCTGGAGCTGGCACAAATGGGAGAATGTCCTAAAGGCATGAAAGTGAAAGTTGCTCTGCTGCTGCTGCTGCTAAGTCGCTTCAGTCGTGTCTGACTCTGTGGACCCCATAGATGGCAGCCCACCAGGCTCCCCCGTCCCTGGAATTCTCCAGGCAAGAACACTGGAGTGGGTTGCCATTTCCTTCTCCAATGCATGAAAGTGAAAAGTGAAAGTGAAGTCGCTCAGTTGTGTCTGACCTTCAGCGACCCCATGGACTGCAGCTTTCCAGGCTCCTCCACTCATGGGATTTTCCAGGCAAGAGTACTAGAGTGGGGTGCCATTGCTTTCTCTGAAAGTCACTCAGTCGTGTCCAACTCTTTGCAACCCCATAGACTATACAGTCCATGAAATTCTCCAGGCCAGAATACTGGAGCAGATAGCCTCTCCCTTCTCCAGTGGATCCTCCCAACCCAGGAATAGAACCAGGGTCTCCTGTATTGCAGGCAGATTCTTTACCAGCTGAGTCGCAAGGGAAGCCCAAGAATACTGGAGTGCATAGTCTCTCCCTTCTCCAGGGGATCCTCCTGACCCAGGAATCAAACCAGGGTCTCCTGCATTGCAGGTGGATTCTTTACCAGCTGAACCCTCCGGGAAGCAGTGAACTCCCACCCAAACTGCGTCTCTTTCTTGAGCATGTGTCCTTCGACAAGTTACTGAGCCTCTCTGAGCTCCAGCTGCCTTCTGCTTCAAGGAGGAGTGATTAAAACTACTCTGCAAGGTAGTTGTAAGGCTTAGGAATGACACACGTTAGAGGCCTGGCACGCAGTCTAGGTACTTACCAAATGGTCCTACATGTGAGATAAAACTCATATTTTGTGGCAAAGACAAGAAAAATTTAAACAAAGAAAACTTCTCTGCTCTTTGCCCTCCCACCCGCAATGTGCACTGTGTTATCTGCATTACTCATGGACCAAACCACCCTATTGTCAGAAATATTGCTCAACCATATTACTCAGCAAGATTCTCCCAGCATCAACAAGACAGTGTTTTGGCCTGAGCTTATAAGGGGTTATGTGACCCACCACGATGATGCTTAGATCCAGATTCTGTAAACTGTCAATAACATATCACTGGATATACAGCCGTCTGTCTAAAAAAACTTACCTAATAATGCCTTTTAGAGAAGGAGATGGCACCCCACTCCAGTACTCTTGCCTGGAAAATCTCATGGATGGAGGAGCCTGGTAGGCTGCAGTCCATGGGGTCACGAAGAGTCGGACACAACTGAGTGACTTCACTTTCACTTTTCACTTTCATGCATTGGAGAAGGAAATGGCAACCCACTCCAGTGTTCTTGCCTGGAGAATCCCAGGGAAGGGGGAGCCTGGTGGGCTGCCGTCTGTGGGGTCACACAGAGTCGGACATGACTGAAGCAACTCTGAAGTGACTTAGCAGCAGCAGCAGCAATGATGCCTTGACTTCTAATGGATGGAACAGCTCTCAGAGCTTTCTGAGATGCTCTTCCCACGTTATAATCCTCAAGTTTGGCTCACATAAGATTTTCCATGTCTCTCTTAGGTCGACTGATTGATTCTTTTTCAACATACAACTATCTGCTAAGGTGTTTAAGCAATGGACCACCGTGTTATTCGATAATACCTACCGGGGGCCATGCTCTGTGCTTGTTGCTGGGGAGACTAGGACAGACAGGAAGTCTGGGGAGGTGGAGGGTGTGATAAGAGCAGTCCCGCTGTGTCACGTGTCTGGTCACAGGGACACAGAGAGAGTCACTGACCGCAGGTGGTGCATGCAGGGAGGTGTGTGGGGGTGTGCCGGGGGGCACTAGTGAAGGCTGTCTAAAATTTGAAGGATGAATACAACTTACCAGGTGAAGAGGAAGGGGAAAGGAGATTCAAGCTGAGAGAAGAGCAAGGATAAAGACCCTGAGGTGAGGGACAGTCTGACATGGTTGCTATGCATGGTTGCTAAGGATGACGGGAGGGGAGCCTGGGATGAAACGGGTGTGTAGAAAGGAGGGTGTGCTTGGACCTGAAGGGCTGGGATCGATCCTTTGGATACAGCCCTGCCAACACCCAAAGTTCTCAGCAGGAAAACAAATTTAGAAAATAATGAACTTTGCTTCAGTTTACTCTTCTCAAAAGTGTTGCTTCACTGTTTGCTAAAAAACCTTTCACCTTTAATAAAGGTCACTGACAAATGCAAGTGTTGGCACAGATCTAGGCTCTCTGGTCTAAAGGAAGATATTCAAACATATGTGAGAAATCTAAGTATCTATCTACCCTACTGCTGGCTTCATTGACTTCTGCTTTAGGCCTTTAACCTGAAGGCGACCAGAGCCCCCAGCTAGAGATTCACTTCCCTTATGTTATTAATGTACTTACACTGTAGCTGATAGTTGCCAAAGCTGGGTTTGTCTTGGTAAATGTCACACTGCACTTGAAAACCTATGGGTTATTTTAAAATATCTTCAGATATTGATTTCTAACCTAATTACACAGTAATAAGAGCTGAGCTCCCTGTGGGAGCTTCCCACTAGCTATCTATTTTACACATGGTAGTATATATATGTCAGTCCCAATCTCCCTACCCTCTCCTTCCCCCTGTGTCCACACATCCTTTGTTTTGAAGATTAAATGAAATAAAGGGATATGAAGAGCTTGGCACTAACATTGGTACGTAATAAGATTTCATCAATGATAACCGCTGTGTCTATGATTTGGGGGGACAAACTCAAAACTTAAGTGTGTGAATGGAAAAGAGATTTCAATATGGTGAAAATGAATGTATTTAGGGAAAAATAGTCCGGATCTCACTTCAAAACCACTGACAGGGAAGTTTCTCCGGGGCCAGGGTTGGGTTTCTTTCATTTTACCTCTCCAGTGTCTAAGTAGTAGACATTACTAATGAGCCCTGAGTGGTTTATAGCCCTTAGCCAGGACCCAGGAGAGAGAGCTGGGTATCAAAGAGTCCCAGGAAGGCATGATTCCATGGGCTACTCTGGTCAAGCAAGGTCAGTAGAACCTGGGACGTCACCAAGAACTGGGCAGTTTGTGAAATAAGCAAACAGCATGGACGTCCAGCAACACATTTTTGGTAAGAGTTCAGAAAGAAAAGAGTTCGGGGGAGGGCAAGCCAGGGACAAGGAAGATAAAGGAAATCTTGGGGAAAGTGCCCTGGAGGGTCAGTGGCAAGAAGTATCTTTGTTTCCAGTTCACACCTTTGACCTTAATGTTCCTCATTGAATCTGCCTCACCATGGGCCAAGGCAGCTCATCATGCTTCCACTCTAACAAGGATGGGGGGTGGGGTGGGCTGGGGTTTTTCACCAAAGAATATGAATCTGGAATACTTAGGATGGTCTATGATCTGACCAGGGAGGGGACAGCCAGGGTCACAACGAGAACATCCTAATGGCCAACCTAACAGAACCAAGAACTCTCCCCAAATTGGGAAGCTTCTTCCTCTGGCTTTGGTGGGGGGTGGAGGGTGGGGTGAGGTGAGGAGGATTCTGGGATATTTGGGAAACACTTCATCCCCAAGCACAGAGCTTTGGTCCAGCCTCATCAAACACTTGACCCTGGGTCCCAGAGGGGTCAGCAGTTTGATCCCTGAAGCACAATGAGTAGGATCAGAAGCCACCCCAGCTGGCTGTTCTGATGGGCGAGTGCACACAACCTGCAAATGACACAGCACTGTCTCTGAGCTCCTGACTGAGGCATCCAGCTGCCTGCTTGACATGTCTTTCGGGACGTGTCAAATGTTCCTCCAGCTCAAGGTGTCTAAGACTGAGTGCCTAAGTTTCTTCCCAGCCAGCTTTTCTTACAGCACTTCCTGGCTTGCTGACTGGTAGCTCTATCTGCCTAGCTGAGCCAGCCAGGACGAAACCCAGGAACCTGCCTTGGGACACACACACACACACACACACACACACACACACTCTCTCTCTCTCTCTCTCTCTCTCTCTCTCAACCTCTGTATTTAGTTATCAAGTTCTGCTGATGTTACTTCCTAAATCTTTCTCCAGGGACTTCTCTGGTGGTCCAGTGACTGAGAATCTGCCTTCCATTGCAGGCTATGTGGGTTTGATACCCAGTCGGGGAACTAAGATCCCACGTGCTGTGCAGAGAAACTAAACCCACATGCTGTAACTATTGAGCTCGAGTGCCGCAGCTAGAGTCTGTGCTAGAAGACAATGAAAGACCCCGCAGGATGCAAGGAAGCGCCTATGTGCTGTGACTAAGACCCAACATGGCCACATGAATATTAATTAATAAATATTCAAAAACATTTATTAATAAATATTAAAGAAATACTGCTCCAGTCTCCCCTCTTTACCCATTTCCTTTGGCATTACCCTAGCACCCTGACCTTTCGCTACTTGACGATTGCAACAGCCGTCTATCTGCTACACCTGAGCCCATTTTGGACTTGCCCAATCTCGTCTTCACCAGGCTGTCACACGGCCTTTCACAGAACACAGACAGACCTACTCATGTCACACACACCTGCTCGGGAAAACTCCAGCAACTTCCCTTGGTTCTTAAAGATAAAGCTTATTGATGTGATTTTCAGGGTCCCATACCACCTGGCTCCGACTTCTTTCTGCTACCTATTCTGTGTCACGTGACACACCCTCTCGCTCCCTCCACTCCAGCCAGCCACACTGACCTTCACACACACTCGCTGCACTCTCTCCAGCTACGACACCCATCCTGTGCTCTTCCTCCTTGTGAAACTCTCGCCTCCCTCCCTTGGCCTGTCAACACCTTCCAGCCCGAAGCCTGCTTTCTCAGGAAAGCCTCCCTAGCAGCAGTCACAGCCCAAGTGTGGCACTTGTTTGGCAAGTATTTGATGAATGGCTTTCCCTCACCCTTTGATAAGCTCCACAAGAAGAGAGATTATGTCTGGTTTTGCTCATCACACCCCGAGCATGTAGATATTTCAGTGCCTGGCGCCCAGGAGGCACTGAAATATTTACAATTTCAGTTGAGTTCAGTTCAGTTGCTCAGTCGTGTCCAACTCTTTGCGACCCCATAGACTGCAGCACACCAGGCCTCCCAGTTCATCACCAACTCCCAGAATTTACTCAAATTCATGTCCATTGAGTCGGTGATGCCATCCAACCATCTCATCCTCTGTCATCCCCTTCTCCTCCTGCCTTCAATCTTTCCCAGCATCAGGGTCTTTTACAATGAGTCAGTTCTTAGCATCAGGTGGCCAAAGTATTGGAGTTTCAGCTTCAGTATCCGTCCTTTAGGACTGATTTCCTTTAGGATGGACTGCGTGGATCTCCTTGCAGCCCAAGGGACTCTCAAGAGTCTTCTCCAACACCACAGTTCAAAAACATCAATTCTTCAGCGCTCAGCTTTCTTTATAGTCCAACTCTCACATCCATACACGACCACTGGAAAAACCAGAATGTTGACTAGACAACCTTTGTTGGCAAAGTAATGTCTCTGCTTTTCAATATGCCATCTAGATTGGTCATAACTTTTCTGCCAAGGAGTAAGCATCTTTTGATTTCATGGCTGCAGTCACCGTCTGCAGTGATTTTGGAGCCCAAAAATATAGTCTTTCACTGTTTCCACTGTTTCTCCATCTATTTCCCATGAAGTGATGGGACCAGATGCCATGACCTTAGTTTTTAAGCCAACTTTTTCCACTCTCCTCTTTCACTTTCATCAAGAGGCTTTTTAGTTCCTCTTCACTTTCTGCCATAAGGGTGGTGTCATCTGCATATCTGAGGTTATTGATATTTCTCCCGGCAATCTTGATTCCAGCTTGTGCTTTCCTCCAGCCAAATGTTTCTCAAGATGTACTCTGCATAGAAGTTAAATAAGCAGGGTGACAATATACAGCCTTGACGTACTCCTTTCCCTATTTGGAACCAGTCTGTTGTTCCATGTCCAGTTCTAATTGTTGCTTCCTAACCTGCATACAGATTTCTCAAGAGGCAGGTCAGGTGGTCTGTTATTCCCATCTCTTTGAGAATTTCCCACAGTTTGTAGTGATCCACACAGTCAAAGGCTTTGGCATAGTCAATAAGGCAGAAGTAGATGTTTCTCTGGACCTCTCTTGCTTTTTCGATGATCCAACAGATATTGGTAATCTAATCTCTGGTTCCTCTGCCTTTCCTAAAACCAGCTTGAACTTCTGGATGTTCATGGTTCACACACTGTTGAAGCCTGACTTGGAGAATTTTGAGCATTACTTTATTTTTTATTTTTTTTTTGAGCATTACTTTACTAGCGTGTGAGATGAGTGCAATTGTGTGGTTGTTTGAGCATTCTTTGGCATTTACACTTTGGATGAGTGAATTAATGAATACTATTCCACCTGCAAGGCAGGGTTTGACCCCTGGGTCGAAAAGATCCCCTGAAGGAGGGAATGGCAACCCACTAGTTTCTTTCCTGGAGAATCCCATGGACAGAGGAGTCTGGTGAGCTATACGGGTTGCAAACAGACACAACTGAGTGATAATATTTGGATTTGAATTTTGTGTTTTTTAGACCTCCTTGAAGGTGACATGGTGGAAAAAATCACCACTTTTTGTCCAAAGAGGGCCTCCTGTGTCCCTTCCTGCAACAAAATGGGAGGCTAGGGGATAAAGTGTTTGTGGATTCAGTTGTGCCATGAAACTTGTCTCCTAGTGGTTTCTTTTTGTTTTCCTAAAGATCTCCATGTTCTGTTAGGTGAGGAGAAAAATAGACTAAAGTGATATGTACAGTATGACCCTACTATTGTTTTTAAACACTTAGAAAAAATAGTAACAATGGCCTACAACGGACCATCCTTTTTTTTTTTTTTTTTGCTGTTGTTAAATTTTTCTTTATGAATATGTATTGCTTGGTAGAGAAATCAAAAGTATAAGACCTCTTCTGAATGTATACTTCACGCACACAAAGGTTTAAAAATGAGAGATCATGTGTTCAGAGACCCCCAAGAAGGAAACCATATTTTCTCGCAGACTGGGACCTTTCTGAAGGTAGAAACCACTTCACTTCCTCTCTTCATTTCTCCCTACACCCTCCTCTCTTTCAGCTCCAAGTGACAGAAAATTCAACTTGAATTAACCAAAAGGAAATGTAGATGCTGGACAGTTCTAGGCTCGGTCACTTTAGGACCTCAAGGGAATTAGACTCTCTTGATTCCCTGCCTTGGCTCTCCTCCCACGGTGGCAAGATGCCCACCAGCAATTCCAGTTTCATGAGTCCCACCAGCAGACAGAGTTTCCCCCCAACTAGTTTCAGCAAAACTTTGATGCTGATCTCTGCACTGATTGCTGCAGCTGGTGGGGTGGTGGCGTGGGGGGTGTTACGTCTGGTACTGGCCGGGCCTGGACCATGTGCTTCCTCCCAGCAATGAGACTTACAGGAACCGTAACAGACTACAGGGAGTGAGTCAGAACTGGAATGCTTTTGCCAGAATTAAGGGGAAGGGATGATGGGCAGCATCAGGAAAAGTGATTTCCACACACTGAGCACCCAGCTCTGCACACAGTAGGTGCCCAACCCCCTGAGCTGACTGGCTGACCTCTGGCTGGAACTATCTGGGGAGCAAGGGGTGGGAAGAGCAAGGCAGCAGGACCTTGCTGGGTCCCCCATCAGCTGCGGGACCTCCACCTACTTCTGTCTATACCAACAGGCTCATCTGAACACCCTAAGAGAGGGATTCTGGTCCACACACATCCCAGAAGGTGATGAGGAGGTGGACAGGGATGTTTGACCAGCTGCACGGAAGATGGCCATGAGCTTCACCCAGCACTGTGTGCCCAGGAGGCCGAGCTTGGTAACTGGCACACTGGGGGCCCAGACTGGCTCGGCGAGCCATTCAGGATGCCCGGGAGCACCTGGCACCCTGCCTGCTCTCCAGCAGGCCTGGCCCACGGACTGGCAGATGCTCAGTGAGCACTGATCGAACTCCAAGGGTGGAGGGTGTGAGATGACGAGGGAAGACGGCCGCACGTTTGGGAAATTCCCAGCCCGTTGGGAGAAACCTAACAAGACAAGGTCAAGTCTGTGCTCCAGGGCATCAGACTGATGTGCCAGCCTCTGTCAGAGGAAGCCTGCTGACCACCCGGAAGCGCATTGAGGCCGGCCTCCCCTGACCACCCCGTTACCTCTACTTTCCTTGTCCCAGCCGGTTTTGACCACATGGCCTGGCTCACCACCCACTGTGCCCAGGGTCCCAGCCCAGCACCTGCACAGATGACCAGACCCCACCCTCTGGCCCCGGCCCAGCCCCTCATCTGCCTGGAAGGACCAACCATAAGGCCAGGCTGGTCCAGGCGCTCTTGGTGGAGTCTCCGCCACAGGGAGAGGCCCCAGGAGCTTGGACCGGAAGTGAGGGGCCTGGGCCGGAAGTGAGGAGTAAACTGGTTCCCGCTGGGGCTTCTTGACGGTTTCTTGGCAGGCTTCTCCATTTCCAAACCCACCTTGCTGAGGCTGGGAGGAGACGGGTAAAGGAGAAAGTGATTGTGAGGCTGGGGGTGAGAAAGTGAGAGAAAGCGGAGGCAGGGACAGAGAAGACGGTGCTGAGAGGTCTGAGACTAGGCTGAGCAGACATGGGCAGTCACGTCACACCCAGCTAGACAATTCCCACAACCTGCTTGGGGCAACTGGGTGGGCCTTGCTGGAACCAGCAGCTCTACCGGGATTGGTGAGCTCACAGATTCCTCCCCATCACCCTCCTCCTTCTTCCTTCAGCCTTGCAGACACTCCTCCCTGCTCCCTCCAGTTCCATCCCTTCCCCTCCTCCGCCCTAAGAAGGCCTCCACAGGGTTTGAGGAAGGCTGGTGCTGAGTCTGTATGCACACATGCCAGGGTTTGATTTTTTTTTAAACTTTTTGTTTTATATTGGAATATACTCAACATTCTAAAAACTAAGATCGTGGCATCTGGTCCCATCACTTCATGGCAAAGAGATGGGGAAACAATGGAAACAGTGACAGATTTTATTTTCTTGGGCTCCAAAATCACATCAGATGGTGAATGCAGCCATGAATTAAAAGATGCTTGCTCCTTGGAAGAAAAGCTATGACAAACCTAGACAGAGTGTTAAAAAGCAGAGACGTCATTTTGCCAACAAAGGTCCGTATAGTCAAAGCAATGGTTTTTCCAGTAGTCATGTACAGATGTGAGAGTTGGACCATAAAGAAGACTGAGCACTGAAGAATTGGTGCTTTTGAACTGTGGGGCTGGAGAAGACTCTTGAGAGTCCCTTAGATAGCAAGGAGATCAAATCAGTCAATCGTAAAAGAAATCAACCCTGAATATTTATTGGAAGGGCTGATGCTGAACCAGTAGCTCCAATACCTTGGCCACCTGATACAAAGAGTCAGTTCATTGGAAAAGACCCTGATGCTGGGAAGGATTGAGGTCAGGAGGAGAATGGGGCAGCAGAGGATGAGATGGTTAGATAGCATCACAGACTCAATGGATATCAATTTGAGCAAGCTTCAAGGGATGGTGAAGGACAGGGAAGCCTGACATGCTGCAGTCCACAGGGTCGCAGACAGTTGGACACAACTTAGTGACTGAGCAACAATAGCTGATCAACAATGTTGTGATAGTTTCAAGTAGATAGCAAAGGAACTCAGACATATGTATACATGTATCTGTTCTCTCCCAATCTCCCCTTCTAGGGTTTGGTGTTTAAGCTGCCACAGGCAGGGGATTCTTCTAAATCTTTCTGCTGCCACTAGAAAGACTGATTTTCATGTTCCCAACAAGTTCTTTTTTTTTTTTTTTTCTTTACTGTGAAGCATGTAGGATCTTCGTTCCCTGACCAGGGATCAAACCCAGACGCCCTGCATTGGAAGCACAGATTCTTAACCACTGGACCACCAGGGAAGTTCAAGGCATTTTCTTAACAAACAATAAATGAACAGATTAATAAATGACATTGGTTATCTGATTTGCACCCTATAGCAACCCTTGGAGGCAGACCAGACGGTTATCATTAATGGCGTTTACAACTGGGGAAACTGAGGCACAGAAACTCCATGTCATCACATGACATCACATGACCAACGAGGGTCAGAGCTCCGTTCCCCCAGCCCCTCTAGCCAGTGCTGCACCAATGCCCACTGCTTGCCCCTTTCACCCACCTGCACCCTCTCAGCTACCCCTTGGGGTTCAGCGGGTCAGGCCGGGGGAAAGCACAGCAATCACATGGACAGATTTGCCCCCCACAGGCTCAGGACTGTCTGGTTGCTGTTGTGGCCTCGTCCCTGGGATCACAGCCTTCTGCGAGGCCTCTCCCATTTCACTCCACTCCACGCAGTGCAGGGACAGCACTAGGGGTCAGAAGTCACATCAGAGCCTCCACTGCAGGTAAGGTAAAACCTGCGGGACATGCACAGTGACCTTTTACCTGCTGGCAGGTTCAGTTCAGTTTAGTCACTCAGTCGTGTCCAAATGTTTGTGACCTCATGGACTGTAGCATGCCAGGCTCCCTGTCCATCACCAACTCCTGAAGCTTGCTCAAACTCATATCCACTGAGTCGGTGATGCCATCCAACCATCTCATCCTCTGTCATCCCCTTCTCCTGCCTTTAATCCTTCCCAGCATCAGGGTCTTTTCCATTGAGTCAGTTCTTGGCATCAGGTGGCCAAAGCATTGGAGTTTCAGCTTCAGCATCCATCCTTCCAATGAATATTCAGGACTGATTTCCTTTAGGATGGCTGGTTGGATCTCCTTGCAGTCCAAAGGACTCGGACTGTGGGGGTCAAATCTGCCCGCGTGATCCCTGATCCCCGGGTGTGACCCGTTGAACCCTAAGGGGCAGCTGAGATGGTGCAGGTGAGTGAAAGGGACAGGCAGTGGGCATTGATGCAGCACTGGAGTCCGGGGGCTGGGGAAATGGGGCTGGCAGGTAGGGCCCACAGTAAATGTTAAGTGACTTCCTTGACCTCATGACTGGGGAATTCGCGAAAGGAGAATTCCCTGGGATTTGGAGATGGGATACACTGAAATTCTGGAGCATCTCCACTGATGATCTGATGGTCAGAATTAGGGGAGCTCTCCTGACAGCCATGAAGGCTTTAACCTCAGGAGTGGCTTTCAAGGCCTTGAGATACTGGGAGAGCGCCCTGCCCCCTGAACCCCACTACCAGTCTCTGGGCAGCTGTTGCTTTAGCGTGAAGTCCTGACCCCGAGGAGGGAGGGTAGTGCTGTTTTGTCTTATGTTAGTTGTTCAGTCGCTCAGTCACATCTGACTCTGCAGCCCCATGGACTGTGGCATGCCAGGCTTCCCTGTCCTTCACCATCTCCGGGAGCTTGCTCAAACTCATGTCCATTGAGTTGGTGATGCCATCCAACCATCTAATCCTCTGTCATCCCCTTCTCCTTCTGCCTTCAGTCTTTCCCAGCATCAGGCTCTTTTCAAATGAGTTGGCTCTTCGAATCAGGTGGCCAAAGTTTTGGAGTTTCAGCCCCAGCATTAGTCCTTCTAATGAATATTCAGGGTTGATTTCCTTTAGGATAGACTGGCTTGATCTCCTTGCTGTCCAAGGGACTCTCCAGAGTCTTCTCCAACACCACAGTTCAAAAGCAACAATTCTTCAGTGCTCAGCTTCTTTACGGTCCAACTCTCACATCTGTGCATGACTACTGGAAAAACCATAGCTTTGACAATACAGACCTTTGTCGGTAAAGTAATGTCTCAGCTTTTTAATATGCTGTCTAGGTTTGTCATAGTTTCTCTTTCAAGGAGTAAGCATCTTTTAATTTCGTGGCTACAGTCACCATCTGAGGTGATTTTGGAGCCCAGATTTTTGGAGCCGACTAAAAAGAGGCTTGTAACCACCTGTTAGTTACACACCTCTTATTATCCTTAATTTAACTGATCTTTTCCAGAACAATTTGTTTTGGGGGGAGGGGCTAATGGAGGAGTGATGGGGGCATGCCTAAAGCTACTGGCCACCTGTGGTTATTTAAATTTCAGTTCAGGGAATTCCCTGGAAGTCCAGTGGTTAGGATTCCCCACTTCCACTGCTGGGGCCCCGGGTTCAATCCCTGGTTGGGGAGCTAAGTTCCCGCAAGTCACTGGCATGGCCAAATAAATAAATCTAAGTTTATAAAAATAAGATGAAATTTAAAAATTCCTCAGTTTCACAAGTTAAACATTTGGAGTACTCCCTAGCTACTGCATGGGGCCTCACAGATATGGGACATTTCCATCATCACAGAGAGTTCCACTTTCTGGAAGGCAAGAGGCTGACCTTCTCTACCTCCTGACCTCGGTGAAACTGGGCAGCTTCAGGACAGGAAATGGGGTGCGTCGGGGGGTGAGTCTGAGGTGGCCTAGTCTTCTCAGTGGGGAGGGTTATGGTTTGGGGGAAGGTGTCACCTTCTCACTCACTCACATCTCACGGCACCGCAGGCCCTGCACCCAGGGCCCAAGGAGCCACAAACACATGGGAAGCATCTGGGGGTGAGGGGTGCAGAGGATGCTGGGGGCCGAGGGCAGGGAGCCAGTGGTTGGGGGGAGGTCACGGTAGGGGGGACTGCAGAGGCCACAGTGACTTAACACCCAGCACCAGCACCCCGCCAGCACAGTGCAGACTGGGGAGCTTTAGGGGGTGGCCTGTGCCCCTCTTCCCCCATCACCCTGGGGTCACCCACACTGGGGACAGCGCCCCACTGCCTCTGCACCCCACCTGCTCCATTAACCTGGCTAATAATTAATTTCTCCTCCTGTCACGTAGGACGCAGACAGGGAGGCAGCTGGGAGGTGTGTCCAGCTGCTCCTTCTGCCAGAGTAGGTGAGGACAGGGCAGGGAAGGTCAGGGGTGCCTGCCTGGGTAGGAGTGGGTAGGTGGAATGGGAGGTGGGGGGATTGGGAGATTGGGGTGGGATGGGGAGGGAACCGTTCACTGTTGGACGCCTCACAGCACCTCTCTCCTGGGCGCCCTCCCAGCCTGGTCCGGGTGCCACACGCTGGCCTCCTCTGACCTGGAGCTTGTCCAGGGCCGCCTCCCTATGCCAGACCCTGCAGGATGCTTTCAAAGTGACTGGTTTCACCCCCACCCCCATTTTCTGGATGAACAAACTCAGTCTATCGGAGGTGAGGTGCCCCAGGCTCGCAGTACAGAGGCAGGGCCAAGAACGAAACCCAGAACTTTCAGACACAAGCCCAGTGAGAATTTACTTACCAACAACCGCCCAGCTCCAGAAACACTTACACCCCAGTCTACTGGGTTAGCAGCTACCAGAGCAGAGGAAATACGGTGGGCACTGCCCATGCCTACAGGCTCTCTTCTCCACCCACTCACGAGTCATTACTGCAGCCTTAATCAGTTAGGAGATCCTGCCAAAGACCCATGCCAAGCTTCCAGGGGTATTTATAGCTCGTGTCGTAAAATGCTCCTTTGGGCTGAAAGCGATTGTTCAGTGAGGCATTTCGTTTCAGAAGTCAATCTCCTGACACCGGAGCCATCCCATGTGTGGCCGAGACTTCAGTATGTAGGTTCATGGGCTTTGGCCTTTGGGGAGTAGAAAGACCAGGGGGAATATTTATTGACAAAAATCAAGATGGAAGTAATTTGAAATGAAGTTGAAAGTTCCAGGAAACAAGATTAGGCCTCCCTGTCTCTAGGGTAAAATGAGGCATTCAGTGTCCAGCCCGCTCTGGAGCAAGGAGTGGGCGTACCGGTGTCTATGGGGCGGTCCTCACCATCCTGGACCCAAGGGCACTGCCGGGGCTGAGGTTCAGGGCAGGCAAGGTTCGTTCCCATCCTCACCACAAGATGTCGCTGCCGCTCAAATTAGAGGGCACAGGACTGGACCAGTCCATCTCTTAATCAGTCCTGGGTGTTCATTGGAGGGACTGATGTTGAAGCTGAAACTCCAATACTTTGGCCACCTGATGTGGAGAGCTGACTCATTTGAAAAGACCCTCATGCTGGGAAGGATTGAGGGCAGGAGGAGAAGGGGACGACAGAGGATGAGATGGCTGGATGGCATCAGTGACTCGATTGACATGAGCTTGGATGAACTCCGGGAGTTGGTGAAGGACAGGGAGGCCTGGCATGCTGCGGTTCATGGGGTCGCAAAGAGTCGGACACAACTGAACGACAGAACTGAACTGAACTGAACTGGACTGGACCAACTTTTGGTCCCAACGACAGAAGCTCTGGGGGTGGGCCCAGCAATCTGGGTTTTTGACAAGCCCTCTGGCAGATTTTGAGGCAAGCTCAAGTTTGAGAACTGATATAGGTTCTGACCCTCTGCCAGCCAGCAGGGCTCCCCGCCCCGTGCCCCCCACCAGCCCAACAAACGGTGCTCTTCCTTTAGTTTTTTTTTTTTTTTAAGACCCCATGCAGCCCTCCAGGCTCCTCTATCCATGAGATTTCCCAGGCGATTCTGGGGGTCTTCCCGACCCAGGGATCAAATCTGCGTCTCTTACACTGGCAGGCAGATTCTTTACTGGTAAGCCATCAGGGAAGCCCTCTTCCTTTAGTTCTAATTCAGCTCTGACCTGAAGCTTCTGTTTACCTAGAAAGCACCCGCCCCCCCAATGCCTTACCTCGAAACCCCTATAGAGGTGTGTGAATTCCTGACATGCCCTGACTCCCCCTAAAGAGACTCACTCCTGTACCAACAATGCAGCTTTCCATCCTTTGCATGAATCTGTCCAGATTCAAAGTCCCTAGAAAGCGTATGTTCAATTGTCCAGCTGTGGTTTTGGGGACAGCCTTGGCTGGAGAAGAGCAAGACAACACATTGACTCGTCAATAATGACTGCATTCACAGGGGAAAGAGATCATTCTCCAACAGAAGATAAATCCCAATTGATTTTTTTTTAAGTAAATCATGGAAGGAGGAGCATTTATACTTATTTACGAACTCTAAGCTCGGGTTGTTGCAGACAATACTCCAAGTGGACCCCTGCCTTGTCCCCGCCTCCTGTGTTCACACCTGGAGCCTGGAGGGGAGGGCTCTTTGTTTTGGGAGATGCCCACCCTGAAGTACTTAAAGGTAACTGCCTATTTTTGTCTGAAGGTTGTTCTCAAATGACATAGGGAAAAGACCAATGACAATGGATTATATGGAAAACCAGAAAAATAGAGGAAATGAGCAAATGAAATGTTAGCAGCTGTGGAAATCTGGGTGAGAAGGAAGGATACAGAGTTCTTTTACCACTCTTGCAACTTTTCTTTAAATTTGAAATTATTAAAAAAAAATTATTGAGCAAAAGAAACCATATGCAAAAGAGAGCACACTATATGATTTCATTTATATCAGTTTCTAGAAGAGGCAGGACTAATCTATAGAGAGAGAAATCGAAACAGTTGTTGCCTCTGGGGAGGGTGGGGCGTTAACTAGAAGAGGCAAAAGGGAACTTTCTGGGGTGATAAATGTTTCTATATGTTGACTCAGAATGTTGGGCATACAGTGTAAATACAACTATTAAAATTCAGAGAATGGTACACTTAAAGTTTGTGCACTTTATTATGTATAAATTATGCTTTGAGATTAAAAAGGATGCAGGGAAAATACATATATGAGAGGACAAACAAATCTAGAAATTGGTCCTTGAAAAAAACCAGTAAAAATGACAAACTTCTGTTGATACTGATTAAGGAAAATAAGTCCAACCTCAAACTGACAGCCAATATCAAGAATGAAAAAGAACATTCTTACAGATAAAGCTAACCTCAGATACGCAAATGATACCACACTTACAGCAGAAAGAGAAAAAGAACTAGAGAGTCTCTTGACGAAAGTGAAAGAAGAGAGTGACAATTTTGGCTTAAAATTCAACTTTCAGAAAACTAAGATCATGGCATCCGGTCCCATCACTTCATGGCAAATAGATGGGGAAACAATGGAAACAGTGGCTGACTTTATTTTCTTGGGCTCCAAAATCACTGAAAATGGTGACTGCAGCCATGAAATTAGAAGATGCTGCTTCTTGGAAGGAAAGCCATGACAAATCTAGACAGCATATTAAAAAGCAAAGACAAATAAATAAATAAATAAATTTAAAAACCAGAGACATTACTTCACCAACAAAGGTCCATTTAGTCAAAACTATGGTTTTTCCAGTAGTCATGTATGGATGTGAGAGTTGGACTATAAAGAAAGCTGAGTGCCAAAGAATTGATGCTTTGGAACTGTGGTGTTGGAGAAGACTCTTGAGAGACCCTTGAACTGCAAGGTGATCCAACCAGTTAATCCTAAAGGAAATCAACTGGGTGATGTTTTTGCTTTGGTCCTGTCTCTTCATTCTTTCTGGAATTATTTCTCCACCCTTCTCCAGTAACATATTGGGTACTTACTGACTTGGGATCATACCTGAATGGTCTAGTGGTTTTCCCTACTTTCTTCAATTTAAATCTGAATTTGGCAATAAGGAGTTCATGATCTGAGCCACAGTCATCTCCCGGTCTTGTTTTTCCTGACTGTATAGAGCTTCTCCAACTTTGGCTGCAAAGAATATAATCAGTCTGATTTCGCTGTTGGCCATCTGGTGATGTCCATGTGTAGAGTCTTCTCTTGTGTTGTTGGAAGAGGGTGTTTGCTATGACCAGTGCGTTCTCTTGGCAAAACTCTATTAGTCTTTGCCCTGCTTCATTCCGTATCCCGAGACCAAATTTGCCTGTTACTCCAGGTGTTTCTTGACTTCCTACTTTTGCATTCCAGTCCCCTATAATGAAAAGGACATCTTTTTTGGGTGTTAGTTCTAAAAGGTCTTGTAGGTCTTCATAGAACCGGTCAACTTCAGCTTCTTCAGCGTTACTGGTTGGAGCATAGACTTGGATTACTGTGATATTGAATGGTTTGCCTTGGAAACAAACAGAGATCATTTGGTCATTTTTGAGATTGCATCCAAGTACTGCATTTCAGACTCTTTTGTTGACCACGATGGCTACTCCATTTCTTCTAAGGGATTCCTGGCTGCAGTAGTAAATATAATGGTCATCTGAGTTAAATTCACCCATTCCAGTCCATTTCAGTTCACTGATTCCTAGAATGTCAACATTCACTCTCGCCATCTCCTGTTTGACCACTTCCAATTTGCCTTGATTCATGGACCTGACATTCCAGGTTCCTATGCAATATTGCTCTTTACAGCATCGGACCTTGCTTCTATCACCAGTCACATCCACAGCTGGGTATTGTTCTTGCTTTGGCTCCATCCCTTCATTCTTTCTGGAGTTATTTCTCCACTGATTTCCAGTAGCATATTGGGCACCTACTGACCTGGGGAGTTCCTCTTTCAGTGTCCTATCATTTTGCCTTTTCAAACTGTTCATGGGGTTCTCAGGGCAAGAATACTGAAGTGGTTTGCCATTCCCTTCTCCAGTGGACCACGTTCTGTCAGGCCTCTCCACCATGACCCGCCCATCTTGCGTGGCCCCACAGGGCATGGCTTAGTTTCACTGAGTTAGACCAGGCTCTGGTCCGTGTGATTGGATTGACTAGTTTTCTGTTATTATGGTTTCAGTGTGTCTGCCCTCTGATGCCTCTCTCAACACTTACCATCTTACTTGGGCTTCTCTTACCTTGGATGTGGGGTATCTCTTCACAGCTGCTCCAGCAAAGTGCAGCCGCTGCTCCTTACCTTGGACGAGGGGTATCTCCTCACCGCCGCCCCTCCTGACCTTGAACGTGGAGTAGCTCCTCTAGGCCCTCCTGCGCCAGCACAGCCACCGCTCCTTGGACGTGGGGTTGCTCCTCTTGGCCGTGGCCCCTGACCTCGGGTGTGGGGTAGCTCCTCCCGGCCGCCACCCCTGACCTCGAGCGGGGTGTTGCTCCTCTCGGCTGCCACCCCTGACCTCGGACATGGGGTAGCTCCTCTCGGCCACTCCTGCGCCATCACAGCCTGCCCCGAGTCAATTCTGTTGCCTTCCCAGAGGGATATTCTTCTTTAAATGTTCTTCGTTCAAGTCTTTCTTGTGAATATCTGTGTGAATGAATCCTGGTGCAACTACATTCACTCTAATTTTCTTTATAATCAAATCCCTTATGATTATACAGCAGAAGTGAGAAACAGATTTAAGGGACTAGATCTGATAGATAGAGTGCCTGATGAACTATGGAATGAGGTTCGTGCCACTGTACAGGAGACAGGGATCAAGACCATCCCCATGGAAAAGAAATGCAATAAAGCAAAATGGCTGTCTGGGGAGGACTTACAAATAGCTGTGAAAAGAAGAGAGGCAAAAAATAAAGGAGAAAAGGAAAGATATAAGCATCTGAATGCAGAGTTCCAAAGAATAGCAAGAAGAGATAAGAAAGCCTTCTTCAGCGATCAATGCAAAGAAAAAGAGGAAAACAACAGAATGGGAAAGACTAGAGATCTCTTTAAGAAAATTAGAGATACCAAGGGAACATTTCATGCAAAGATGGGCTCGATAAAGGACAGAAATGGTCTGGACCTGACAGAAGCAGAAGATATTAAGAAGAGGTGGCAAGAATACACAGAAGAACTGTACAAAACAGATCTTCATGACCCAGATAATCATGATGATGTGATCACTAATCTAGAGCCAGACATCTTGGAATGTGAAGTCAAGTGGGCCTTAGAAAGCATCACTATGAACAAAGCTAGTGGAGGTGATGGAATTCCAGTTGAGCTGTTTCAAATCCTGAAAGATGATGCTGTGAAAGTGCTGCACTCAATGTGCCAGCAAATTTGGACAACTCAGCAATGGCTACAGGACTAGAAAAGGTCAGTTTTCATTCCAATCCCAAAGAAAGGCAATGCCAAAGAATGTTCAAACTGCTGCACAATTGCACTCATCTCACACACTAGCAAAATAAAGCTCAAAATTCTCCAAGCCAGGCTTCAATAGTATGTGAACTATGAACTTCCAGATGTTCAAGCTGGATTTAGAAAAGGCAGAGGAACCAGAGGTCAAATTGCCAACATCTATTGGATCATTGAAAAATCAAGAGAGTTCCAGAAAAACATCTTCTGCTTTATTGACTATGCCAAAGCCTTTGACTATGTGGATCACAACAAACTGTGGAAAATTCTGAAAGTTATGGGAATACCAGACCACCTTATCTGCCTTCTGAGAAATCTGTATGCAGGTCAAGAAGCAACAGTTAGAACTGAACATGGAACAACAACCAGTCCATTCTAAAGGAAATCAGTCCTGAATATTCATTGGAAGGACAGATGCTGAAGCTGAAGCTCAAATACTTTGGCCACTTGATGCAAAGAACCGACTCATTAGAAAAGTCATGCAGGGAAAGATTGAAGGCAGGAGAAGGGGATGACAGAGGATGAGATGGTTGGATGGCATCACTGACTCGATGGACATGAATTTGAGTAAGCTCCATGAGTTGGTGATGGACAGGGAGGCCTGGCGTGATGCAGTCCATGGGGTCACAAAGAGTGACATTGAGTGACTGAACTGAACTGAGGGCAGAACAGCAAGACCAAAGGAGAAACAAAAGTAGGGGAAAAATAAAAGATAAAGCCGAGAGAGGATAGCTATCAGGGCAAGAAAGTGTTTGTTGTTAAAAGTTGTTGTGCTGTTGGTTTGAGGCTGAAAAAGTTATATTTATTATTTGTTCTGTGCCAGACTCTTTGTGCTAATCTCTTTTAATTCTCATAGTAACCTACAAGGTAGGTAGTTTTATTATGATTTTGTTTTACAGATGAAGAAATTAAGGTTTAGGGAATTCCCTGCCATCCCAGTGGTTAGGGCACTGCACTTCCCTCCTGATCAGGGAACTAAGATCCTGAATGCCTTGGGGCATGGAAACACTGCCCCCATCCCTGCTCCCCAGCTGCCGCACCCACTCCCCGCCAAAAAAAAAAAAAGAAGATCACAAAGGTAGGAAGAGACAGACCCGGGTTTCAAACAGTTGGGCTCAGACGCTGTGAAATTACCCTTAGGCCAAGTGCGCAGGCCTGAGAGGTAGCCCTGCCAGCATCAGTGGGCTTCCAGTGAGATACCACAACATCAGAAGCACTAGACTGGCACTGCATTGATTAAGAGCTCATTCATTCAACAAATAATTCTTGGAGGCTTGCACTGTGATGCATGCTCAGGGAAATAACCGTGAAGGAGACAGATAAGGCTTGAGTCTGCATTCTAGTGGGACAAGTAAGGACAGATAATAGCAAAAACAATACAGAGCCACTTCAGATGGTAGTGTGACAAAAATAAAACATGGTTGCAGAGATATCTCGGAGGGGGCCGCGATTGGGTGCGTGCATTAGAGGGTGTCAGGGAGGAAGTGGCCTTGTTTTTCTTTTTGGAGCAGAGAAACAAGATCAGCTGTGAACGGCTGGTGGAAGGATGCCCCAGGCTACAGGAAGAGAAAGGGTGGAGGCAAACCCCAGGGGCAGGAGAAGGCCGCTGGGGGGAGCCTCGATCAGCTTCCTCATCCCCCACACCCTCCTGTGGGTTTGGGGATGCTCTACATTTCGTGACTCTTTCCCCATCTTTCCCCAGTTTGTCCAGAAAGGCTACAAGTGAGTGGCCTTGGCAGTTTTGCCTTGGAGAAGGGGGAAGCACTGACCCATGTCACAGGCGCACCATCTATCCTGGTCTGGTCCAACTGCTCATCTCCAGGCAGCCCCTGGCTTCTTCCCGTGTTCCTGTGAGGAACGATTCTGCTGCCTGTCTGTCTAGAGAGGGTGGCAGGCTGGCCAGCCTCCTGCAGGGAGGGGGCTTGAGGAGACATGAGCATCATCTCATCTCCTCTGCAGTTCGTGGGTCCAAGCCGCCACGGTTCTCAGTGTTCACCTAGCTGGGAATATGTGTACTGGGACAAGGGTAGGTGGGGGAAGGGGTGTGCTGCCTTCCCTACCTGTGGCCTGGGACTGAAATGGAAAACTGTACTAGCGTTCTTTTGCTGTGTAATAGTAGTACCACAAACTTAGCTGGGTCCTCAGCTTAGAATCTCCAGGCTACCATCCAGGTGTCAGCTGGGATGTGTTCTCATCTGAAAACGTGACTGGGGAAGACTCTGCTTCCAGGCTTAATCAAGTTGCTCACAGAAGCATTTCTTTGAGGTTCTGAAACTGAGGGCCCTGGTTTCTTGCTGGCTGGAGGCCCCCATCAGCTCCTAGAGGCTGCCAACATTTATGAGAGTCTGCCCACAGGACCTCGCCACGTGTATCTCCCTAACATGGCTGGGTACTTTGTGGAACCACTTAAATCCAATATTGCCGTCCAGTCTGTAGACCCTAGCCACCTTTGATTATTTCCTCGCTGCGTACTCTACAAAGTTCCGGGTTCTTTTGTTTCCTGCCCAGACCTCTCCTTTAGTGGCTCAGAGGTCAAAGCGTCTGCCTGCAATACAGGAGACCTGGGTTCGATCCCTGGGTCAGGAAGATCCCCTGGAGAAAGAAATGGCAACCCACTCCAGTACTCTTGCCTGGAGAATCCCATGGACGGAGGAGCCTGGTGGGCTACAGTCCACGGGGTCTCAAAGAGTCAGACACAACTGAGCGACTTCACTTTCACTTTGCCCAGACCTGGAATCAGCTTCTTTCCAAGAAACCATTAGTTTCAGGGATAAATGTAATTTTAAGACCACGGTCTGGGTCTAAGAACTGTCCTTTTTTTTTTTTTTTTGCCACACCACACTGGTTGCGGTATCTTAGTTCCCTAACAGGGGTTAAACCCGTACCCCATACAATGGAAGCCCAGAGTCAACCACTGGACCACCAGGGAAGTCTCTAGTCTGGGTCTTAGTATCTATTTTTTTTTAAATTTATTTTGATCTTCTATTGCATATAATTATGAAAATGAAAGTGAAAGTTGCTCAATCATGTCTGACTCTCTGCGACCCCATGGACTATACAGTCCATGGAATTCTCCAGGCCAGAATACTGGAGTGGGGAGCCTTTCCCTTCTCCAGTGGATCTTCCCAACCCAGGGATCGAACCAAGGTCTCCCACATTGCAGGCAGATTCTTTACTAGCTGAGCTGCAGGGGAAGCCCAAGAATACTGGAGTCGGTAGCCTATCCCTTCTCCAATGAATCTTCCTGATCCAGGAATCTAACCAGGGTCTCCTGCATTGCAGGCTGATTCTTCACTGAGAATATCAGGGAAGCCATAAATATGTATAAATACATATATATTAACCAGTGTGTGTAGTGCCTACTGTGTATAAGGCAGTCTTTGGGAGAAGATGCATTATCAACAAGCATCATTTGATAGCACCAAATTTCAAGATCCCCAAGTGGGAAGCCGCCCTAGGACTCTGGGTCGCTGGGGCCTCAGTGAGCCCCTGGGGACAGAGTGGCTCTGCGTGTGGTGAGTACAACAGCTGGTCTCCCAGCTGGAGCCCGGGCTTGAGTGCCTCTGTGTCTGCTCGGCTGTGGGGGAGGGCGGTCTGAGTGCAGGATGATGCCAGGTAACGGGGCAGGTGGCTCTGGTTGCCACAGGCACTGGCTCAGGTGCCCCAGGGACTGAGGTGGACCGGAGGAGCTCCGCTGAGCTCTCTGAGCAGCCTCTCAGGTGTGGCACCTGACTTCTGTGTTAACAGGTAGGTGCAGGGTTCAGCGGGGAATTCTGAGTGCTGCAGTTCAGGGCATCCCTTGTCTGTTCCCTCAGACAAGGGAGCTGGGGGTGGTCGAGTTTGCCCTGGTGAATAAAGGTTGAGAAGGAGGAGACAAGGAGGGTGACTGGGGGCAGCTTGCTGGCCAGTTCTGTGGACTTGGGGCTCTGGGTCAGGTTGCATGGAGGCAGGGGCATGGTGGTCATGTCTAGTGTTGGCTCCTTGTCTCACAAGTCATGGGAATGAGGCCCTGGCCACAGGTCCAGCCCTCTTAGGATCCAGGCTCCATCCCTGATCCATCACCTCGAGCAGGCCTGTGGCTCAGTGCAGCCACTGCCGGAACCGTGGGTCACAGCTCTAGCCCCTGGTGCAATACAAAGGCTCTGGCCTTCAGAGTTGGTCAGTTTCAGCTCTGAAACTTTCAACAGCCATCCTCTGAGCTTTCGTTTTCTCACTGGCAAAATGGGGAATAAAGAACACCATCGTGGGGCCACTGTGAGAGTGAGGTTCCCTGAAATGTCCCTGGTCTTCCAGAGGCCAGTTGTGATGGTGATAAGGGTGAGCCCTGAGAGCTCCTGCTGGCTCCAGCACGCAGGACTCTGTCTGCCCTCCTCATCAGGCTCTGTGAGAGAGGAGCAGTATTTGTTAGTAAAATGAGACTGAGGACGGGGAAGTGTTTTGTACATTTCCAGGTGCAATGCAAATTGCAATATGATTGCAACTTATTTTCCCTCATGGACATAATTACTCTAACACTGAATTATGAGATTGGATTTCTTTTTTAAAATATTTATTTATTTATTTACTTGGCTGCCTCCCCACCAGGGATCAAACCCGTGTCTCCTATGTTGGCAGGTGGATTCCCAGCCACTGGACCACCAGGCAAGTCCCTGAGGTTGGATGTCTATGTTTAGTCCTTCTTTGGTGAGGTCACAAAACAAATATGTCCCATATTCATGGTCTTGTGCAATTTGTTTTCACCCTGTATAGTGTAGTCCAGATAGTTGGCAGTACATATTCCCCAAGAGAGGTTTCCTGAGTTTAAACACAGGAAGAGGCTTTAATTCCTACCAGTTGAACAATTATGCGTATGTCCCTTTTCAGCCTGCTGAGAAAACCAAGAAAGGCAGGCAGTCTGAACTCAACTAACCTTTGAAGAAATGAGCAGGCTCAAAAGAAACGCTTCAGTTTTCTCTGAGCTTCATGTATGTCAATAAAATATGTGAACTCAGTGGAAACAGAGAAGCTACCGGCTAGGAAATAAATGGATAAAGTTCTTTTTTGCTTCAACAGTCCTTTTTTGTATAATATTCTGGGCCTGCAATTTGCATCTTCTGAAAAGAACTCCAGTACATGCGCAGTCCCTATTTTCACCCAGGCTAATAATGTAATTCCACCTTGACACAGGTGTCTCTTCCACGCTCTTTACCTCCTTGCTCCATCCCTGGGCACGCCCACTGTGATCAGGTCTGCTGTTTCTCACAGGGTGGGAACCTAGAAGCATGTTTTGTCATCATGACTATCATGACTGGATCAAGTCTGGGATACCGAGATACCTTAATTTGTAAGTAGCCCCTGCCCCTGAAACTGTTGGACAGCTAGATTGCTTCCACTGTGGTCAATGCCAGAGTCTAAATCTCAACTTTTTCAATCCTTGTTTCCAGTTTCCTCTCCATGAGGTGTCCAGAGACTCTAGGCATCTGGCAACTTCAACAAGGCCCTTGGCCTCCACCCAGAAGAGAAAGTGGCCTCTCAGCCCCGCGAGGAGCACGCTGGTTCCTCAACACACAGTCGCCGCTCGCTTTGCTTCTCTTGGGGTGAATTGGATGGCTCTGGTCTTTCTGCTTTCCTGATTGCTTGTTTGGCAGCAGGAGGTTAAAGCCCTTTGGCTTATCTTCTGGGAAAAGATCCCTGAGCACTGGAGAGCCTGCTGCTGGCTTCTGGCGACTTCCAGCAGCCAGCACGGGGTCTGCTACAAGATGGGTGCTCAGCTTCAGCTCACAGTGATGCCATGTGTCCTGGCTGCTTCATCAGCCCCAGATTTCTGTCCCAACCCTCCTGTCTCTAGGGGCATTCCTTCATCAGTAAGTAAATCTATAACTGGGAGATGGCTGAAATAGTTCCTCTTCCAAGCAGGCTTCCAGGATTATGAGAAGAGTAAGTAACATGGATTTCCCTGGTGGCTCAGACAGTAAGGAAACTGCCTGCAATGCGGTAGACCCAGGTTCAGTCCCTGAGTTGGGAAGATCCCCTGGAGGAGGGCATGACAACCATCTCCAGTATTCTTGCCTGGAGAACTCCATGGACAGAGGAGCCCGGTGGGCTACAGTCCAGGGGGTCACAAAGAGTCAGACACGACTGAGCAACGAACACTTTCATGTAATATGGAATTCCACTCCACACACATACCACCTCACCCTCTCTAGATAAACACACTCGTTACACACAGAAAATGAGCTGTGTCCGGTGGCCATGGCTGAGGCTTAAGGTCTACATGCCCACAGGCTTCTGCCTGATTTGTGGACACACCAAGGCGGCAGCGGGCCGGGCAATGGTTTGGAAGAGAAGAGCCTGGTTGGTTGCGAGATTTGCTTTGTTACTCACTTGCTGCGCTGTCTGAGCTAGTCGCTTGCCTTTTCTGAACTTGGTAGGTGTGGGAGTAAGGGACAGCCAAACTCCCTGCTGCTCTGGGATTCTCAGGAGATCAGCCCAGGGTCAAGAGCGAGGTGTGGATGATATGGGAGACGCATGGGAGCCGGGAGGCCAGGGGTTGCTCTAGGGGCGGGAGGTATATCTCTGAGTCTCTGAAGCACCCCCAGCCCAGCAGCACATGGCCTGGCTCCCTCCTCTGGCCGGGAGCCCCTGAGGACACAGATGAGCCTGCCTACTGCACCTCCACCCTTGGCACCCAGCCCTGGTGCCAAGTCATCTTTTGGGGGAAGGGGATGAAGGCTGGGGTGTGCAGGGAGGGGCAGAGGTGGTGAAGGAAAAACCGGGTGCTTGGAGTTCCTAGAGGGAATTCTAGTCATTTATGAGTCTATTGGAGAACATCTCGGGGGAAAGTCTTCCAGAGAGAACTGTTCTCAGCCCTTCGAGAGCAACGGCAAGGCGTCCACTCTGATGGGTGGGGAAGATTGTATTAGATCAGCAGGGATCTAATCTTGTCCTTGGCATGTCTTCTCTATAAAAAGCTGCTGTGGGAGGAGACGCATCACTGATGTGGGAACCCCAGGAGGACAGGGGCACTCATTGCCTCAAGCCTCACTCTGGGCTTACCTCCCAGCATCCCTGGATATGTGAGCCCAGCCCTCCCGGAGGCGGCTCCTGAGAGAGGCAGCCTGGCCGTGTGGAGGTGGGGTATCCAGGATTCGGAGACAGGATCCAGCAGAAAGGGGTGCCCTGGTGGTGGCCGGAAAGAGGCTGAGCAGTCAGTGTCCAAAGGAAACTGACAGAGTTTGCAGTGCGAGACAATGAAAACTCCCTGATTCATCTTGTCTATAGAATCTTCTACAAAGAAGACTATAAAGAAAGCTGAGTGCCGAAGAATTGATGCTTTTGAACTGTGGTGTTGGAGAAGACTCTTAAGAGTCCCTTGGACTTCAAGGAGATCCAACCAGTCCATCCTAAAGGAAATCAGTCCTGAACATTCGTTGGAAGGACTAATGCTGAAGTTGAAACTCCAATGGCCAAAATACTTTGGCTGCCTGATGCAAAGCACTGACTCATTTGAAAAGACCCTGATGCTGGGAAAGATTGAAGGTGGGAGGAGAAGGGGATGACAGAGGATGAGATGGTTGGATGGCATCACTGACTCGATGGACATGAGTTTGAGTACACTCTGGGAGTTGGTGATGGACAGGGAGGCCTGGCGTGCTGCAGTTCGTGGGGTTGCCAAGAGTCGGACACGACTGAGCGACTGAAGGAACTGATAGAATCTTCAGTAAACTCTGGTTTAGAAGTTTAGCTTCTTTCTGGGGACTGAGGGAGGCACTGAGCCCCGGGTTAAAGCTCTCACGGAGCGAGAACAGCCTCTGCACCCTGGGGTGGCAGCTCCGGGGGTTCTGCTCCCAGCCCAGTGCTCCAACGGCAGCATCCCCCAGTGACCTGCACCACCTCCTTGCTGCTAATGCTTCTTCCTTGGAATCATTCTGCTTGAAGTCTTGGTGGCATTTAACGTCACAGACCACGCCCCTATTCTTGGCTTTTCCTCTGGGGCCATCCCGGAAGCAGAGCCTGAGATTTGGGTGCAGAGCCCGGGATTTGGGAGGTGACTTGGGAAACAGGAGTGAGGAGGGCACAAGGAGAGTGAGACAGGAAGGCGGAGAAACCACCTAAGAGTGTGTTTTCAGGGCCAATCCTGAGGACAACAGGGTGCGAGCCCCAGGAAGCCCCTGGGACTTGGGACGGCCTGCCTTCCAAGGACTGTCCCCCTGGTGGGTGGGGATGTGGAATGTTTCTTTGCCCGCTCGCATCCCTCACTGGTTGAAAATCATTCCCAGTGATACTGAGTGCCTCACATTTGGGAACAACATTTGTCGGTGGGCTCAGTGTGCGTCCCAGGCCTCAGGGGCTTGTGAGCCTGGGCTGGGGCATTGTCAATTAAAGGAACCTCTGAGTTCAAACAGAACTGCCTGCCAGAGCTGCCCTCTGAGCCGCCAGGGCCCAGGGGGATGCAATGTGGATGCAGGCTGCAGAGGACCAACACTGACCTCGACCTCCCATCCTCAGCCTCTCTGGGGTGTTTCCCCTGACCTCCTGTCAGTAGGCGCCTGCTAACTCTGCATGATCAGCACTTTCTTTCTTTCCTCCTTCTTCTTCTCCTTTTATTTATTTTAAAAATTTATTTACTTATTTGGCTGTATTGGGTCTTAGATCTTTGATATTCCTCGCAGCACGTGTGATCTTTAGTTGTGGTGTGTGGGATCTAATTCCTCAACCAGGGATTGAACCCAGGCCCCCTGCTTTGAGAGAGAGTCTTAACTGCTGAATCACTAGGGAAGTCCCCACACTTCTAAAAGTTCACAGACTTCCTATCACTTGGGCCATCACAGGATGATGACTGGACACTAGGGGGACACATCGGAGAAGGCAATGGCAACCCACTCCAGTGTTCTTGCCTGGAGAATCTCAGGGACGGGGGAGCCTGGTGGGCTGCCATCTATTGGGTCGCACAGAGTCGGACACGACTGAAGCGACTTAGCAGCAGCAGCAGCAGCAGCAGCAATAGCAGGGAGACACATTACCAAACAATGCCCACTTAGCTCCCCTTGGTTCCTTAGAGCTGACTGCGGTGGGAATGCAGCGGAAACAAGTGCACAGGGTTAGGTTCCCAAGCCCTTCTCAGCCCACCCCTCCGCTGGGCCTGTAAGTCAATCCCAGGCTCTCTTCCGGTCCCATGTGAGCTGAGTCAGTCCACTGTGTCCAACATCGAACGTCTCCCTTGACCCAGATGACCCCCAGATCTTTATCTTCAGCCAAACCCATCCTCCCTTGTGGCTCAGTTGGTAAAGAATCCGCCTGCAATGTAGGAGACTTGGGTTCGATCCCTGGGTTGGGAAGATCCCCTGGAGAAGGGAAAGGCCACCCATTCCAGTATCCTGGCCTGGAAAATTCCATGGACTGTATAGTCCAAGGGGTCTCAAAGTGTCGGATACGACTGACCAACTTTCACTTTTTCACTAACCCATCCTCCATGTGTGGGGCTGGTGACTGGGTCTGTCCTCCTGGGAGTCATGAAGACACCTTCGCCCTCGCCATCCACACCGCCAAGGGACCCCAAGTCAGCTTCCCCTCCTTTCTGCTCCTCCCCTAGGGTGTTGTGACTCCCCACCATCAAGTCAGGATTTCCAGACAATTCCACCCTCTTTATCATCCTCCACACAAGTCAGGGCACTATTCCAGGAGCCAGGCAGTGTACTAACTACCAAGCTGCTACTATTGGTCTGGACTCACCAGCATGCTTCTTTGGAAACTGATTTCAGAATCTGCCTTCAGATCCACATGTGACAATTTGTTTCACCCTGCGCGTCACAGCTGCTCCTTGTCTTATCACTAACACCACCTCTTTTCCTTCCTGGGCCCGAGGCATCCCTTCAGGCCCCGAGTCAGTACCCACCCAGAGGGCCTGCACCAGCTCATGTCATTCCAGGTTTTATCCCTCTAATGCAGGGCACATCCTGGCTCCCCTCTCCCGTTGATTGGCTGGTACTCAGCCTCCTCCCAGAAGCATTTCCGGGTTGAGCGGAAGTGGCTTTCCTGCTTTCTTACCCCTGGACCTGGACTGGCTTCCCACACTGTCGAGTGCCCAGGCTCCCAGACCACTCTCCCACAGCCCCCACATCACCTGCTTCCACTGGCCTCTGCACATTCTCACCTGTGGGTGACCTCAGCCCCTCACAGTCCACTCCTGTCTACTTATGTCTGTGGTCTGTGGGTCCTCGAGCCTGTGACAGCTCATCTCAGGCTCCAGAGGACAGAGGCAGGTCCGTTTGCTGGGTGCAGACAGCAGGCTCAGGGTGCTCTGGCTGCCACCTTCTCTAAATGCATTGACCTCTCACTGCACGCTGGGGCTGGGGCTCCTGGCCCTCGAGCAATCCTTATTCTGCAGGGAAGTTCAGCCAACAATGTGATGCTCTGCTGACTCTCACTATTTGCAGTCGTCGTGTTCTGACTGTCACTGCCAGCCCTCAACCACCGCTTCTAGGGGAAACACACGGTTAGGTTCCTGTGAGCCTCTGGTCAGGACATTTTCATCAGCCAGTCAGTACACAACCTTGTCTTCTGTGTATTTCTGTTCAAAGACTCCTTATTTTTGTGCATTGTTGATTCATTAACATTGAACTCGCAGCCAACAGCAATATAACTTGCAACTTAATGCCTAAATGAAGTGCATCTAAGCCATGCATTCTCTCCTTCTTGTACTTGGGAATGGTAGACAGCACTTCAGCACTGCACTTGGGGACCATTTTAGACAGTGAAATCACCAGTAAAAGGCACAAAGTAGTCACTAAATAGGCCAGGGGAAGGATATTTATTGACCGTCTGAGAGCCAAAACAGGAAGACAGGAGATGGCCTCGTTTCACTTCAGTTGGGAATGTCGAATTTTTAACACTTTGCACATGTCAGAATGGCCTCAAAAGTGCCTTGAGTATTGATTTGGGGATTACAAATACATTTTAGTGAGTAGACAGCTTTGCAACTGTGAGTAATGAGGATTGATTGTATACACAGAGAGAATGAAGCTTTGGAGACTGGAGAGGAGGGGGCAGCTGGGCAGACAGAAGGTTCATTGAGGCTCACCACTGGCGTAGATTTTCAGGGGTGAGTAGGACAGCCCCCCGGACCCCTGGCATTTGGAACAGACTGAACACTGCGCACAAAGGCATGAGACAAGATAGGGTAGAGTAATTGGTTCTTTGGGATGAAGATGGAGAAACCAGAGGGGACCCATCAAGAAGATCTCTAATGTCCAGGAACCAAGGAAGGCAGAAAGTTTCCACATCTGCTCCTTCCCACAGGGTTTACACTAATCATGAGAGTGCCAATCACTGTGAGAGAGAAACCCCAAGTCTTAGTGTTTGACCCAATACATTGCTTGCACATATTAGAGTTCAACACGGATGACTGATGGGTGGCCTGCCGCATAGTAATTTAGGGACCTCGGCTCTTTCAAAATTGGGGCTCTACCACCCTCCGGGGGCCTCAGAGTCCTTATCGACCATCAGCAAGTGAGAGAAAGAGGGGAGGTGGAGAATTGCACAGCAGTGTTTCATAAGCCAGGCCTTCTATCCACATTTCATTGTCACATGGTCCTGTATGGATGTGAAGGAGGCTGGGTAATGGGGTCCCTGGTTGGACAGCAACTTCCCCAAAGCATGTCTCACTCTGGAAGAGGGGCATGAATCTTTGATGGACAGCTAGCTGGTTTTGCCCAGGCTCTCAAGATCAGTCAAACCACAGGGCAGAACCTAAAAGAAGTCAGTGGTGAGTGAATTCCATAGAAAGTGGGTGTCAAGGTACTGTTTAGCACAGGGTAGAAGGTCAACAGACACCTAGTGAATAAATGAATGAGAGATGTATTATGTCTCTCTCCCTAGTTCCCTTTCATTATTTTAGATAGATAGATAGTTAGATGATACACATCAAGAGAAAAAACCAACAGTGTGAGGCTAAATGGAGAAGAGGGGCAAGAAGGAGAGAGTGAGGAAGCAGGGACTTAAGCAAGCCAGCTGGGAGAAGGTGAGGTTCTTATTTTCCTGCAGTCATCTGCAATGCTGCCTCTGGCTGGAGAAGGAAATGTGGCCACAGGAGTGCAAAGAGGGCTGCCCAGAGGGAGGAAAGTGGAAGTGTTAGCTGCTCAGTTGTGTCCAAATCTGCGACCCCATGGACTGTAGCCTGCCAGGCTCCTCTGTCCATGGGATTCTCTAGGCAGGAATACTGGAGTGGGGAGCCATTCCCAGGGAGGCACAGGTAAGTGTGAGTCTGGTCTGTGCCTATCTCACTTTTATCCCTCTTTAGGCTCTGAAAACCCAGTGCATGACAGAGCGCTTAGAAATGGTTTGG
The DNA here is from genome assembly GCF_014754425.2 of Oryx dammah. NCBI lineage: Eukaryota > Metazoa > Chordata > Mammalia > Artiodactyla > Bovidae > Oryx > Oryx dammah. The sequence goes on along the minus strand of NW_024070205.1, from coordinate 8,930,625 downwards.
ACTGGCTCCCACAGCCTGGAAGGAAGCCAGGGAGGAGGGATTGGGAAGAGCAGCCCATGGCACAGCCTGACATCTGGGATCAGGGCTCTCCTCCAATCTCCTTGCAGTTTTTAATCAAGTTCTGCACCCAGTGGCTTCGTAATTCCACATCTCCAATTTATTAATCAAATGCCATCTGTGAGGCAATGTCACAGCCCTGCTGGTGTTTCTCCATTTGAATGGTTGCTGAATATTTAACTACACTTCAGCGACTTCGAGGGATGCCAAATGAGGGAAAAAACCACCACCACTTTCTCTCCCCAGTAAAACTCACACTCAGCGTGGATAATCACAAAGCCTCCACAGGCTAATGGGTGAAAAGAGATGAGCAGTCGGCACAAACACCAAGCTGTCTTTGAGTTACGGTGTCAGGGCGGTGGGGGAGGGAGGGAAGTAGGAAGGCATAACTCCCCTCCTCTGGGCATAGGTGTCACTGAAAAGTAGAGGGAAGGGGCCAGCTGTGTTGGGAGGGGAGGATGCTGAGAAATTAGTCATCTGTGTGAGAGTTCCCCAGAGTCACAGGTCAGGAGTCCTTAGCACACTGCTGCAGACGGATCTTCCTTTAATGGCTCAGAGTTGGCATGATCTCATTTACATTAATTGTGTGTGTGTGTATGTGTGTGTGTGTGTGTGTGTGTGTGTGTGTGTATGTATGTGTGAGGGTGAGGTTTTAAGCCTAATCCATGGGGTGAATTTTTTCATTCAAATAGAATGGTCTGTAGTTGACCCAAGACTTCTTCCAGCAGGAAGAAAAAGACATTTTGCGCCGAACTCTAATTCTGTCCCTGCTCCGCACTCTCCTGTAAGAATTCCATGTTCTTCTTCTTTTAAATAATTCTTTTTTTTTTTTGGCTGTGCCTCAAGGCTTGAAGAATCTTAGTTCCCCAACTAGGGATTAAATGCATGCCCTCAGCAGTGGAAGTGCAGAGTCCTAACCACTGGACAACCAGGGAAATCCCAAGAATTCCATCTTTTCCTCATCTGACCCAGCCTCAAGGGGCTTTGGCTGGGAAGTGTGGAGTGAGAGGGGTGAGGAAGGGAACTGTGAACCCTCAGCCAGCATCTGGTATCCTGCCTGCACAGAAGAGTGCTCTGGACATCCATGCTGCATGAACGAACTTTTGACTTAGTCACACCTCTTCTTACCACTTCTAGCAACTTTCCCGGAGAGCAGAGCCTTCTCATCCTGCTGGTCCCCTCCCTGCCAGCATGGAAACACCTTGGAATTTTTGCCCTTATGTCAGCATAGTGGTGGGATGTTCAGAGGTGGGGACCCCTGGTTACCTGCCCCAGGTTGCTCTGGCTGTGGCTTATCCTGGGTGTGGAGGCCACCGTGGATCTGTGAGTGTGAGGAGGTCAACTTAAGCTCCTAAAAATGTGGGAGTGTCCTATTCCCAAAGGACCTTCCCCACACTGGGACTGTTGTACTGTGAACTGGTCAAGAGAGGTGTATGACGCAGCTCCTGACTCCAGAGCCCTGCTTGAGCAGTTGGAGGGGGGAAGGGTAGATCTATCTAATGGATCCAGCCACAAAGGAAGCGCAAAGCGGCCTAGCACTCAGGGACATAATCAAAACATGCAGGCAGGCAGGTGAGTGGAGTGAGGTGGTTCATCAGGCATGGCTTGGTTTCTTCTTGGTGATGCTTTCTGCTTTATTTTCGATACACTCAGGACTAGACATATCCAGAAGTCACTCTACTGCCTGGTACCTGGTACTACCTGGTATGGCATCACTTGAGATCTATTACAAGGCAGCTTAGTGCCTACTAGGGCACCCCGGATGCCCCCATGGGGCAGCGGGCATCGGTTTCTAATGTCTGATGGGGGCAGGCTGGCCCACATGGGGCCCATAGCTTGAAAAGTCTCCACGTGACAGTGTGCAGGGCACAGAGACAGGCAGGAGGCCCAGAGGCAAGTGCGGGACTCGGAAGAATAGCAACAGGAGGAATAGCAATGGGCCCACTCCTGCCAGCCCCCCATCTTGTCTCAAAGTCAGTAATCACCCTGCCTCCTCTGCTGGGATTATTTCCTCAGCCTTGCTCCTCCTCCAGAGCATCAGAAGAAGAACTCTGTGCACTTGAGCTTGCCTTGAGGGAAGGAGAGAATTTTCATGAGCCAAGAGGAGGGCAGGTGAGAGGGTTGTGATTAAAGGTGAGAGTTCCTGCTCTCGGCACCTGAATCACTCCTCTGCTGGCGGAGGGAGTGGGTGGAAAAGAGCGTGCTTTGGCCAGGAACTGTCCAGCTGGTAGCTGAAAACATCTGCTCTAATCAGGTCCTCCTAGGGCTCTACAGAGGGTGCAGTGAGCATTCCCTGGCTCCCCAGCTTGTGCCAGCCCGAGCGCCAGCTGGGGGAGGCCAGGGCAGAGAAGGCCATCTGGACATGGGCCCGCTCTCACCCCCTGGGTCTTCTCAGGTGACTCTCAGGTCAAATAGACTCCCTCTTCAGATAATACAGCTCAGGTGGAAGAGGCTTAGGTGGGTCTCCACGGCAACCACCAATCAGGAGCTGGGTTGCCTTGGGGTTCATCCAAGGAGCTGTGTGGTTCCAGCCTCTGGAGACACACACACACACACACACACACACACACACTGCAAACTCCAGCCCAGGGTGGATCCCTCCTCTGGTCAGCATTGTTTTCTCTCAGCACAACTTCTGAGGGGTAGAAGGAGGAACAAGCGTGAGGCAGGAGCCTGCAGCACAAGAGGAAGAGGAGGGAGGCGTTTGGATGTAGTCTCCCCTTGACCCTGTCCTCCTGTGGCCGATGAACTTTCTGTCTTTCCCTGAAAGGATCCAGACACTCTCGTCTCCCAGACAGGGAAGCAGAATCAGGACCCCTTGGGACCTTCACCTCTGCAGAGCCTGACCTCAGAAAGCCAGGTAAGAGGGTCACCTCCCCAGGGGACAGAAGTTACAGCAGTGGCCGGCTGAGCTGAGCTGGGTAGAAGGGGATAGTCCACCGCGCCGTCTGAGCATAGGGCCCTGATGGCCGCAGGGAGGCCCCGACTGTCTTCATCTGTCCCATAAGAGGCGGCAGACTCTGCAGCATCCTCCGTGCCATGGCCTGGTCCCTGCTTCACAGACTCACTGGAAGTCATGGCTTCTGTCTACTCCGGAGGCAGCAAGCCTGTCGGGGAGGACCCAGCCCAAGCCTTTTCCCTTCTGCCTTGACGGGGAGGATCCACCTAGGGGGAAGCAAGTGTGTCAGTTGCTCAACTGTGTCCGACTCTTTGCACCCCCTGGATTGTAGCCCACCAGGCTCCTCTGTCCCTGGGACTCTCCCTTCAGATAGAGATCAGGGCAACTTATCTCAGAAAAAGACCAGGGCATCTCCTCTCAGAAAGGGACCACAGTGACTTCTCTTAGAAAAAGGCCCAGACTGTCCCTTCAGATGGAGACCAGAGCATCTCTGTCTCCCCTCAGATAAGGACTGTGAATTCTCCTCTCAGACGGAGACCACAACAGCTTGTCTCAGAAGAAGACTAAGGTGTCTCCTCTCAGACAAAGACCAGGGTGCTACTGTCATATAGACCAGGGCTTTCCCCTCAGACAGAGTCCTGGAACCTCCCCTAAGACCGCGAGAGTATGGCGTCTCTCCTCAGAAAGGGACCAAGTCTTCTCCCCTCAGATGGAGACCAGAGCCCTCCCTTCAGACGGAGACCAGAGCCTCTCCCCTCAGATGAGGACCATGGCTTCTCCTCTTGGAGACCAGGGTAACTTGTCTCAGAAGAAGACTACGGTGTCTCCTCTCAGACAAAGACCAGGGTGCTACTATCATATAAAGACCAGGGCTTTCCCCTCAGACAGAGTCCAGGAGCCTCCCATAAGACTGAGAGAGCATGGCGTCTCTCCTCGGAAAGTGACCACGTCTTTTCACCTCAGATGGATACCAGAGTCCTCCCTTCAGACGGAGACCAGAGCCTCTCCCCTCAGATGAGGACCATGGATAGCATATCCTCTCAGATAAAGACTAGGGCAGTTTCTCTCAGAAAGAGACCAGGGTGTTTCCCCCTCTGACAAAGACCTCCAAGGGGCAAGCTGGACCTGAGCACACATCCCCCTTCTGTTTTCACTCCTGCCTCAGTCTGAGGAGGACTGACTGCCTCATTCCTTCATTTGTTCATTCATTCACTCAGGAACCACTCATTAGGGCCTACTGCCTCCCAGCAGATTCAACAGATACAGATTCAACAGATTCAACAAAGCTCTTCTCCTCACAGAGCTCATAGCCGAGTCAGGGAGCGAGAATTACAACCAAAGAAGAGAGACATATGTTTGTTAGAGATGCTGCGATGAAGGCTCTGCTAGCCTCTGGGGGCCAGTGAGGGGCAGGCTGTAGCATCTTAAAAGATGAGCAGATGTTTCTCCGGTGGGCAGAGGCCCACAGGACTGGCTGAGTCCCGCCTGGCTTGGTGGATTACAGGCTATTTTTCTATGACGCCAAAAATAAATAAGGTAATTTGTACTCTGTGAAGTTGGTCTTGGCAAAAATAAGGCTGGGAGGAAGGTGGGTCGGCGGAGGGAGCACACACTCTCTGCACCTGCTTCTTGGAGGCCTCTGCCCCTCCCTCGGGGCCGGCTCCCACAGAACCTCACAGCCTGCACTCTGGAGGTGCTGCTCTGGGCTCATGGGTTTTGGGGGACACACAGGGAAGCCCCTGCCCCAGCCTGCAGATGCCCAGCTCAGCTGTTAGGGCCCAGCTTTAGAGGTGGGGCCTGGGTGGGTGGTTTTTCCACAGAAAACAGCTTCCCAGCAGAAAGTGCATGGTCCTTCCCTGGATGGTGAGAGGCTGGGGGCCTCGGTCCCCAACAGAGGCAGATGGTCTCTTACACCTCTGGTGGGGGGCAAGGTGGGTCAGAGCCTTGCTGCCTGTTCCACAGGCACACCCCACATTGTTCCCACTGCAGAAACACCCCTGCTCCCCTCCTGTGCTAACTGCCAGGAACCAGACTCCTCCCGCCCTCAAGGGATGGGGCTCCTTTCTCCAGCGTATCAACGAGCTACAGCTGGTGCCAGTGTTACCCAGGGAGCCATGGAAAAGACATTATCCTCAGAGGTGTTCAAAAATAGGCTGAAGGGAAGGCTCAGAGCTTGTGAGGTGGGAGGATAATGAAGCAGAAAGGAAGGGAAAGGAATAGCAGAGAATGGAAGACAAAGGACTTGGGGAGCCCAGCCCCAGAATAGGCGAGAGGTTGCTGGGACACGAGACTTCACCCCTGAGTTCTCCCTTCAACAGCTCTCCCAGCGCCAAGGCTCAGCAAGTCAGGAGCTGGACTGGGGTCAGGTTTGCCCCAAGCCAAGGGTCCTTGACCCTTTGGAAGAATGTGAAGCCTGTGGACGCATTCTCAGTGAAATGTTCCTCAATGCATACAACTAAGTTCTCGCAATTACAAAAGAAACCGCTGTATTGAAATGCAGCTATTGAACACTTTTTCCCTGAAACCGGACTCCTATTGAAATATTTTTAAGAAGCAATTTGAGATACAGTAATATATGTGCCTCTGTGAAAGTCACTCAGTCATGTCCAACTCTTTGAGACCCCATGGACTATATAGTCCATGGAATTCTTCAGGCCAGAATACTGGAGTGGGTAGCCTTTCCTTTCTCCAGGGCATCCTTCCAACCCAGGGACTGAACCCAGGGCTCCTGCATTGCGGGTGGATTCTTTACCAGCTGAGCCACCAGGTAAGCCCACGGATACTGGAGTGGGTAGCCTATCCCTTCTCCAGCGGATCTTCCTGACCCAGGAATCAAACCTGGGTCTCCTGCATTTCAGGCAGATTCTTTACCAACTGAGCTATCATGTTAAATAGTAAACTCTAGTGGCAGGGCCAATGAGTATGATTTCATAGCCCTGATGAGCACAAACCATATTTCAAGAATAACAACTTTAAAGTATTATGAAAAAAGAATCTGACCTCTGAGGGAGATAAAACCAACACAGGAGTACTGACACTGCCATAGTCAGGGGCCAGTATTCATAACTGACATAATATCACATTTCAGTTAAAGATAGAGGAGATAAAGATTTTTTTTTTCTATCCAAGTTTTAAAACTCTGAATTCTCCTGAAGCCCTTGCACCAAGGGACAGTCATAGACCCAGACCAACCAACTTCTTGTTAGTTTACAAAGCACTTAAAGGGATATTACCTTGCTTTTTTAAATTGGTTGTGAGAACTTTTAAATTTATTTATTTTCGACGGCACTGGGCCTTTATTGCTGCACACAGGTTTTCTCCAGTTGTGCTGAGCGGGGACTACTCTTATGGTGCGTGGGCTTCTCAATGAAGTGGCTTCTCTTGTTGCTGAGCCTGAGTTCTAGGTGTGTGAGCCTCAGCAGTTGTAGCACACAGGCTTAGCTGCTCCAAGGCATGTGGAATCTTCCAGGGCCAGGGATGGAACACACGTCCTCTTGTCTTGGCAGGCAGGTTCTGTATCACCAGGGAAGTCCACATTACCTTATTTAGTCTTCACAGTAACTTGAAGTAGGTACCTTATTACCCCATCTTACAGATGCGGAAACTTGGAGCAATGAAGGTAACTTGGGAAGGTAGCACAGTGTGGGAGCAGAAGGGCATAGGAGTTGAATTTAGGATTTCTCTGCTAAAACCTTGGTTCTCCCTACTACACCAGCCTGCCTCACCTGAGCTGGTGAGGAACCAAAGGGCAGTGGCCTGTCCCTTACTGGATGGCAGCACCCTTCCAGACAGCACAGAGATGGCTTGTCTCCTTGTGCCCACTCCTGTCTTGAATGCACGCTCCTGGAGGGAGCCCCAGACCTGCACAGGGACAGGTACACTGCACACACCCCCACCCGTGTTTATTGAGTTGCGAGCACATCATGAGTCAGAATTCAGGCCTGGGCTTTAGTCTCACTCACCCAGAGCCTCCCAGCACACGCCACCGTTCACTACCTCAACACCACCCCCAGCTGTGGAGAAATACCACAGCACTACTCACGAGTCAGGTCTAAACTGTGGGCAGAGGTGCTGAGGGGCAAGTCAACCGCTACATAGAATAGACTGAGAAGGCTTCCCGCAAGAAGTGAGCTTTGAGCCAGATGTATTCCAACTTGTAAATTACGAATCGCTCAAACATGCAATAAAATTGGAATAATAGTGCAAAAAACAGCCATAAATTCCCCCCGGACAAAGTGATTGTTAGTATTTTACCCTACCTGAATGCACGTGTGTACCTGGACATGTGGCATCATCTGAATGACTGGAATGTAAGACCTTGTAGACAATCGTTGACACTCAGCCAGGAACACTCCAGCATTGCCTCCCAAGACTGCACTGTTTGTCAAGATTCCCCTAGAACCATAATTACCATTTTTATATCTGAGAAAAGCAACACCCATTCCCTAACATACAGCTCATACTCAGATTTTCCCAGATGTCCTAATGTTTTAAAAACACAGATTCAAACAATGCTTGTGTGTTGGATGCAGATTGCAGGTGCTGTTGCCTGAACAGGAAGCAGATATTCCTCATAGGAAGGTCCTGGAGTCACTTGGCAGGGTTTGAGCGGGATCGAGGGCTTTAGCTGGGAGTTTGGCTCTGCCATGGGGGTTAATCCAACGCAAGGGAGGGGCAGAATCCAGCTGGGCAAGACCACCTAACAGCAGTTCTGATGAGCCTTCTGGCTGTCTTTAGTCTTAATCAGACCACATCCTGGCATCAGGTGCTTCCCAACACAGACTCAGGTCCCGGGGAGGCCCGGGGATAAGCCAACCAGCCACCTCTGGCATGGTCTGGTCTGCCTGCCTCTCTGTTTCTGCATTCCCTCCTTCCCTCTACCTTTCCCCCTCTGCCTTATGTCTTCCCTCCTTCCCTCCATCTCCCCCTCCCTCCTCCTCTGCCCTTAAGAACTTAATCAGACCTGCTGGAGAGCCTCCAGGAGAACAGCTGGCACCCGTGACAGATATAGCTCCGGCAGAAGCCTTGTCTCTGTCAGAGCCTCCAGCCTGGGCTGGGAGGCAGGGATTGGGGGGAGGAGAAAATTCAAAACACCCCACCCCTCTCCACCCTCTGAGAGCCCAGCCCCTGGGCCAGAGAAACTGAGAGCCCACTGTGCCTGGGGCTCAGGCGGGATCCCCGCCCAGGCTCTGCCATCTGCCGTGGGCTGGGCACCCCGTTTCTGGCAGCCAGCTTGGGTAAGGGGCACAGGCTTCCACCTCGGAAGAGGGCCCCTTCCCCATCCTGGTCTGCACTCTGGCTTCCCCAACCCAGAGCAAGGAGTCTGGGGGAGTCCAGAGATGTGTCCACCCTGAGGTCACATCCCCTCCAGGTCAGGCCTTAGGTACTGAGATCCAGAAATCCTTGCCTGGACAGTCACCCACCCACTTCCAGAGCTGGTGCAGGACACCTCTCTGGTGGGAGCAACATCACCGTAAGAGCAACCCTAGGTCTGAGGGAGGCTAACAGGCCCTGTTGGCAGGGATGTGGGTAGGCCCGGACATGAAGCTTGTCGTCTCCCTGCATATCTGCAAGGCCCCTCAGGGTGTAACTAGAAAAAGGGGACAGGCTAAGGGCCAGGAACTGGCTCAACCCACATCTTCACGTACCAGCTAAGAACTCCACAGAGTCTAAGAATTCTCAGCTTGAATCAGACCCTCCCAGTTGTTATGAAGGTTTATTTGACAAGGAAGGGAGAGAATGTATTTTATTGAATAGTTCGTTAGCTTAATTTGTAATTTGCGAATATTTAAACATATGGTATGCAAGCCTCCATCTGCAGCATTGCCCCAAGGCCCTTGCACATGGCAGTTGTGGGCCTGCTGCTCAAGCCTGGTGCCCCCACCAGGCCTGGAGTGGATGTTAAGAGGACAGTTTTCCTGGAGACATAAGTTATTTCTAGGGTTTTCTGACCTCCTCTTTCTGTATGTTTCTCCCCCCTGCAGGAAGACCTTCCAAGACCAAACCATTCTCCTTTCAACTTAAATGTAATTCCAGACTAAGAAGAAAAAAAATGCTCTTAAGGAGAGCAGTGCTTGACCCAAAAATGAATCCTTCAAAATGGGGCTTAGGAAGGGGGAGAAATTTTGGAATGGGAAGGGATTGTCTAGGTAGATTTCTAGCCCAGCTACACACACATACACATACACACACAGCAAGGACTAAAGCCCCACAGGGCAACTCTATCCATTACTCTGGTATTTATTCAAACAAGTTAGAAAGCAAGTATCACTCCATTTATTATGGATGTCTGTTGAACACTGGGGCTTCCCAGGTGGTGCTAGTGGCAAAGAACCCACCCGCTAATGCAGGAGATGCAGGAGATGTGGGTTTGATCCCTGGGTCAGGAAGACCCCCTGGAGGAGGACATGGCAACCCTGCTTGGAGTATTCCTGCTTGGAGAATCCCAAGGACGGAGGAGCCTGGAGGGCTCCAGTCCATGGAGTTGCAAAGAGTAGAAGAGGATTGAAGCAACTGAGTACACGTTGAACACTTACTCTAGGCCAGACCCTGTGCCTGGCTCTGGGGCCTGGGTAGGATGATGCTCAAGAGCTGGGTCCTCACTCTGGCTGGAGAGAGACACACAGGCCATCATGGTTCGCTGTGCCATGTTCGACCATGCCATGATGGGGAAAGCACTGGTCAGGGGGGATCGGGAAGGCTCCTAAAGGAAACAAGAGTATGAGCTAAGAACTGAGGTGGGGCTTATTCAGGAATTGAGGATGTACCAAGCCCTAAAAGCAAGAGGCAGCAGGGTGCATTAAGGGAATGGAGGGTGGAGTTGGGGAGGGTGTTGGGGAGCATAGGGGTAAGGGGAGGTCTGGTGAGACATGAAGCTGAAGACGTAAACAGGAGCCACATGACGAAGGGCCTTGAAGCCACTTAAGGGGTCTGAGTCTAATCTTGAGGATAATCAGGAATTGTTGAAAGCCTTTAAGCACCCCAGGGTTTAAATCTAGGATGATGCAAAGATCTTCAGTCTAGACCCCTTTGCTATTGAAGGCCTCACTCCACATCACCTCAAACATCATCAAATGAATTCACATTATAATTATTTTATAATAAAAATGTAGAAAGGAGTTCCATTACTTAAATTTGAAATTTTTATTAATTTCAATTTTGTAGATCTCTACTTATATTTTGAGGCCAGTGACATTTTGGGGGGATGAGGGCAGACAGGTCCTTATACAGCTCAGGGACCCCAGGCACGGTGTTATGGTATCTAATTGATCTCAGGCAGCCTCGGCCTGCAGCGACTTGAAGCAAGGCTTCGGCTCCTGGCCAGAGATTGAAGTCAGGCCGCAGCGATGTAAGCACCAAATTCTAGCCACTAGACTCATGGTCAGTGACAAGGCCGTGGTTCTTCAGCTTTGCAGAAAAGAACTCCCTCAAAGATGGAAAGTATTGAAACAAGTATTTATTAGGAGGAAAAGAGTATAGTTCATATGTATAGACACATGGACAGACTCAGAGAGAGAGAGAATCACTGAGGTGCACCCTTGTGGTAGTTTGAACTACTTTTATGGGGCATTTCTTCCAAGTTTCCTTTGGCCAGTCTTTTTGGTTTGCCTGGTTCAGAGTTTATCTCAGGATCCTCCCAACCAGGGATCAAAGCTATGTCCCCTGCAGTGAAGGCGCAGCCTCTTAATCACTGAACCATCAGAAAAGTTCTGACTTGCATTCTTTTAAAAACACAAGCACTCCAGGAAAAAATAACACATTCAGTTACAACATCTCTTTGCCTGACTGATCAGATCCCTTGGCCTTAGGCAGAGATTCCCAGGGCCTCAGGGCTCTCAGAACAGAGCAGAACCTACCCCCATCTCTCAGCCTTTAACCACACTATTGCCCAACTACATGATTCTGGACATATAAAGCAGTGAAGACCGAGAAGAAAAACTGCTAACTGATCCCAATATCACAGTCTGATGGTCTCTTCTTCCCTCCCAGCCTCCCAGAAGGCATCAGGATATGTAATCTGCGGCCTCCATGATGGTGATGCAGTCAGACTAAGTGGAGGATGAACACTATTATATTTCTTAATTATGGTGGTTGCTGAGAGAAGTCGTTGTTTTCTCCATGGGCAAGTAGGAAGCTTGATTTGTGCCACTCCTGGAAGCTACTGATACCCCACAATAATTTTTCCCATTTGTGTTTGATTCCCCAACGTCAGCAACTCATTGCTATGGGCTAACACTCTCTGGTGCAGGGTGGCAAGAGGGCTGCCTAAAAAAAAGATGTGAGTCTTCAGGAGGTGACGCGTGCCTCATCACCATGTTGTTATGAGTTCATTGAACCTCTTTTGTCTGCATCTAGAGGGTCTAGGCAGGAATAAGACCATTGCTGCATGCAAGGGGGAGCTCCTTGGAGGGGAGAAGGGTATAGGAAGGGGAGGCAAGCCTCCTCAAAGACCCAGTTCAGGTTTTAGCCCAGGAATGGAGCTCACCTTCACTGTTGTCAGAGGCATGAACCCACTTCCAGCAGGCAGCAGGGCATGCAGTCCATTCACTCATTCACGTGTTCATCCATCATTCACTTATCCATCCATCTAGTCATTCAGTCATTCACCAAACCTATACTGAGCAAGACCCTGTGGGAATATGATGAGTTAGGATCCCTGTCACACATGATGCTTCTTGCACACATCTCACCTTGTACCGTGGCAGGATCCTCTACCTGGGATATCTGCTCCATCAGTCCATGTGTCTGAAGTCTGCACTCACCATTCAGCCTTCTCTCATCCACAAAGCTTTTCAAAACCCCTTTCATCATCCAGAGTCACTCCATCCCCATCCCTACCCCAGCAATACTGACTCCATGCTTCACCAGTCACATTTACCTCTTTCCACTTAAATTATGGCTTTTACTCTTCAAGTCTTGTATCTGCTGGAGAGCAGGGTCCAGACATGCTATCATGCTTGTTGGTCCTCCACAGATGTGTACACTGTGCTTGATTAATGCTTTTGCCTGATGAATGATGAATAAATGAATGAATGGTGGGTAAGTTGTATCATTTACAGGACAGTATCAGTCTCAGACAATCTTCAGCTTTTTTCAGTAACAGATTGGGGGCATTTCCTGTTATGAAAACATCTGTTCTGAATGTATTGTTTATTTCCCCTTAAACCATAGGGATAAGATTATGCTCAGCCACACAGCATTGTTAAAAGGTAAACTGAGGCATATTAAATTTTTTTTAAGAGTTTATTTGAGAAAAAAAAAAGTCTATTCAAATCTAGCAAATATCAAGGAGCTCTGAGGAGCTGTACCAAATGAAACACTTTTATAGTCAGAAGGGAGTGGGAACAAGGATGTTAAAGCAAAAAAAAAGCAAATTGGTTGCTGCAAAGTTATTATCCTTTAGCGGCTGGCAGAGGGCTATCAGGCAGATTACTTAACTAGTGCTGATCAAGTGATTCCTGTGAGAGGTGAAACTAAGTCTTGGTTTGGTGGCGTGGGGCTTAGCCTAAGGACTCCATTTGGGGCCTGTTGCCTTATTTTTAACAGTACGTTTCCATCTTTGTTTGGAGTGATTTCCATCTTTGTTTGGAGTGACCGAGGATCTGGAAGCTCAGTCATCTGGACGCTTTTAGAGACTTTTATGGCCATGAGATTATCTTACTTTTATGCGGTGCTTAGAGCTTCCCAAGTTAACTCACAATTGCTTCTCACACACCACCACTTTGTCTTACAGACGTAGAAACGATTGCTCAGCGAGGCTAAGCGTCTTACCCGAGGCCGCCCAGCTGTGAAGGGGGAGGTCTTCTCACTCGGGCCTCCGCTCTCCCCGCCTCACCCCGTTCTCCTCACCTTGGCTGACGGAGGGGCTGAGGAAGACGCACTCCCGCCCGGCCCCGGCAGGGCCTGGGGGCCATGTCCCTGCTCCCGTGGCTGCGGGGGAACGAGGCGCCGCCACGGCCGGCGTCGCGGAGCCCGGCGGAGATGGTGCTGGAGACGCTCATGGTGGAGCTGGCAGGGCAGATGCGCGAGGCTGAGCGGCAGCAGCGGGAGCGCGGCCACGCGGCGAGGAAGGTCTGCACCCGCGTGGACTACAGCTGGCTGGCCAGCGCGCCGCGGCCCGCCTACGACCTCAGCCCCGGCGAGAGGCTGCAGCTGGAGGACGTCTGCGCCAGGATCCACCCGGCCTACTGCGGGCCCGCCATCCTCAGGTAACTCCCCGCCGTCCTCGGGTAACTCCAGACATCCTCAGGTAACTCCAGACACCCTCGGGTAACTCAGGCAACTCCCCACCCTCCTCGGGTAACTCCCACCATCCTCAGGCAGCTCCAGACATCCTCAGGTAACTCAGGTAGCTCCCCACCTCCTCAGGCAACTCCAGACATCCTCAGGTAACTCCCCACCCTCCTCAGGTAACTCCCACCATCCTCAGGTAACTCTGACCACCCTCAGGTAACTCAGGCAACTCCCTGCCCTCCTCAGGTAATTCCAGACAACCTCAGGTAACTCCCCGCCATCCTCAGGTAACTCCCACCATCCTCAGGTAACTCCAGACATCTTCAGGTAACTCAGATAACTCCCTGCCATCCTCAGGTAACCCCAGACATCCTCAGGTAACTCAGGTAACTCCTCACCATCCTCAGGTAACTCCAGACATCCTCAGGTAACTCAGGCAACTCCCCACCATCCTCCAGAGACTCCAGACATCCTCAGATAACTCAGGTAACTCAGGTAATGCCATCCTCAGGTAACTCCCACCATCCTCAGGTAACTCCCACCATCCT